>NC_067489.1:61792098-62120848 GCF_947179515.1 Apodemus sylvaticus
ATATTTTTAACTGGCTATAATCTTTGACATCCAGGATTTAGATTTAAAGTAAATGAAATTAACTTCTGATATCAAAGTAAAGCCTCATGTTGCATATGTACTAAATTCCTAAGAGTGGATCTGACAATATGAGTCTGTAATAAATATTTTTAACTGGCTATAATCTTTGACATACAGGATTTAGATTCAAAGTAAATGAAATTAACTTCTGATATCAAAGTAATTTCCTCCAAACCAACCATGATTACAAGAAAACCTGGGATCATTTCTTAGGTTTGTGTTTGCTGCTTGTTTCTTTGTATTTCAAATAAAATGTCAGAAAGGAAAATTTAAAATGCAGCAGGAATGAAGTTCTGGGGTAACATCATAAAGACATCTAATGTCACTGGGTCTCTGTTTTCCTGTCTGTGCAGTGGGAATAATAGCAAGCCCCAGCACACTGGAATGCCATGAACCTAGCTAGAACAATGGACTCAGCTAAGTTTCAAAATCACTAAAGCTGTTTGTGTGCCATCAAGCCACTGTGTACAAACACGCAGGGGATATCAGGATGCTTGTCAGTGAACTTCAGATAGAACTGGCTTCTTAATCCTGGACCAGGCCCTGAAATCCTCTACAGGAAAAAGAAACACTGAAGATGATGTGTTCCTAGAAATCACCTCTCTTGCTTTTGTACTTTTGTGTATGGCTATATTCCCCAAATCTCTCTCTCTCTCCCTCTCCCTCTCCCTCTCCCTCTCCCTCTCCCTCTCTCTCTCCCTCTCCCTCTCCCTTTCCCTCTCCCTCTCCCTCTCCCTCTCTTTCTCCCTTTCTTTCTCCCTTTCTTTCTCCCTCTCTCCCTCTCTCCCTCTCTCCCTCCTCTCCATGTGTCTTATTTCAGCAACCTTCTTCTGACTTTTTCCTTGGGATTTTGGTGTTCTCACATTTTCCCTTTTTACTTTAACTTTCATTTGTCTTATATAGTGCTAATAAAAGAGAGAGTAAGATTTTATCACTCTGTGGCCAGAGAGATAAATTAAAACCTTTCATCTCAGTATGTCAAAGGTGGGGGAAGGACACTTGAAAGAGACCCCTGCCTCATCACACATCTTAGCCTCTTAGCCTTCTACACTGGCCCTTCTCCCTTTCTCAGCAGATGCAAACAGACACAAGCTCACAGACATATGCCTCGTCAAAGACGGGTTAGAAAAGCAATAGTAATTCTATGTTATTATTTTCTTTTTTCTTTTTTTTAATATCAATTTTTTTATATCAAAAGTTATTATTTTCTAATTTTAGTCAAAAATAATGCTATACTTAGGGGGAAATGAAACATCAATATTACTCAAGTTGTCTTTTTTCTTTTCTTTTGGTGTTTATCTGCAAAGAAAAATTAATGTTTTGCATATATATGAACTCCCAGTAGGAACACCTCACCTTGTAGCTGATTGAATCTTTTACAGGAAAGAACATCTAAATGGACAGTTCCTCTTACAATATTATAAATCTGGGACCTCGACCATACCTTAAGACAAATCGGAAATTCACACATCCCTTGTTGCAGCATTACTACAAGTACTCTACCTACCAAAAGTTACATTGGAGGAGTTGCTTGGCATCTAGTCACCACTATAGCCAGAAGCGACCCAATCCGTTAAAGAAGTCCCAGGATCTCCGGGAAACTGTGATATTGATAACAAGAGGGAATATGTCATCAAAGGTAAAAACTAACTAGGGAATTTCCAGGGTTTTCTTTTACTTGTGCCCAGGTCTTCGTTACACCCAGGAAGGGTTGACTCGGGTTGACTTACCTAGGGAAGGGGAGAAGAAAACAACCACAGACCTAACCAGCAGTTTTGGAATCTGGGTACACTTAGATCTATGGGCTCTTTGGCCCACCCTTTCTGTGCCACCTGGTCTAGAGGCCACACCTCCTGACTTGGGGCAGACCAGATCATGCCTGCCTTCAATTTCTCAAGGACATTGTTACTTAGGTCTATCACAACAACCTTTCCAAAGTTAGTTACGAGTCCATGCCGAACTGAGATTGCCTTGGCCACAATCCAACAGAACTTAGGACCGGGAATCCCCAAAACCCTCCCTGGGTGCTCCAGCCAGTATTGGGTACCCTGGGGCAATGCGCTCACGTGGTTCCTGAGAAACGCGTGTGGAGCTCCTACCAGAGGCCAGCAGAAGCTATGAGCGGTTCAGAGGAGGGACGAAGGACGCGGACTCGTGGTGGCGCCGGCTCTTGGGAGCAAAGAACTACACTCTGGTGTTCCCAGCCCCAGTAGGGTGATCCCTGGTTTTCAGAGAGTGTCAGTGCCGCTACAGCTCCCGAGAGTATTTTCAGGAAGACACAAACTTGAATGGGGTAGCAACGTGGTATAAATATTTTTAGATTTATTTTTAAATGGGAGAAAAGTAACTGGAATCTTATCTACGACTGAGTTCTTTTAAGGTTGTCACAACACCCTTCTGGCCTGGAACTCACGATTAAACTCTTGGTAAAACAAGGAGTGAGAGTGTCCAGAGGTAGCGATGCCATCTCCACCCACCTTTTGGAAAACTCTGCCCACTTGGTCAAGAACAGACGCTGGGAAACCTCCTCCTGGAACAGCGGCGGTCTTGTCCCTTCCTGGTGCATTGAACCCGCTGCGTGCTGGCATTTAAAACCCACAGAAGCCAGCTGTGTTTATGACTTGTTTAATTTCACAGGGAGGGGGGAGGAATCAGAAACTCCAGGACGGGACGTTTGCCTTAAGAGAGGGGGACCAGTGCTTGGCATCCGATCCTACCAGCACAGAACTCCTGGGAACTTGGGGCCGCGCAGGGTGGAGGGGGGAAGGAAAAAGGAGAGGGAGAGAGGAGGGGCGACGATGGAGGGGCTGAGCAGGAGAGAAGGAAACAGGTGAGCTCCCATTGCCTCTTGGAGGAGATTCCAGCATCTTGGTCCCCCAAAGCGCACCACAGTCCCAACTTAGGCAGGCACTTACCAGCTTTGCACGGGTCCTTGTAATCTATAGGCTCCGTTTTGTCCTCTTCGTTCCCATCAAAACTGTAATCATAATCGAGGCCAGTGCAGACCCACAGCTCCCGGGAGAAAACAATACCCGAGACCACCAACCACAGGAGCATCCTCCGGGAGAGCGCTTGCAAACCCATCCTTCTCCCCTAGAGGAAAAGGAGGGGACCAGACCCGGAGGGCCGCGTGGATGTGCGGGGCTCTAGGGACAGTGTTCTTATCCCCACTGGGAGGCTCCTCGGAAAGACCTGAATGTTCAGGTGTCCGGAGACATGCGGATGTCTTCGGGACGCTAGAGAGGGCAAATGCTGTCTGTCTCCCCCGGATGCTGGGGAACTTGGCCGGGAGCCCGCGGGTGGGCGGAAGGCAGGTGAGGAGCTCGGCCCCGGCGGCCGCAGCCAACCCGGCTCGGTCTAGGTCGTCCTTCCAGCGGCCGAACTTCCCGCGATCGCGACCGGCCGTGGCGAGAGGCGCACCGCGGGCTCCCCTGCTACCCGAGCTCCGGCTACCGCGCCGCGCCACGCCGCGCCCCCGCCGCTGTCAGGACCCCGCGACCGAGCGCGAGCCGCAGCCGCCTGCGCCCGCCGCCGCCGCCGCTGCTGCTCCGGGAAGATGAATCCGGTTTGCACATCAGCACATCTGAACTGAAAGGGGAGACCGAGGAAGGGGGTGGGGGGCAGGCATTTCTATGCCGCCAGACCTTAAAAGCCTGCAGAAGCTAGGGAAGCTCCCGACTGCCCGGAGAGCAAAGGGGTGTGAGGATTTGGAGTGCCTCTTTCCCCCCCTCTAGGCTGTCTTTTTTACCCTCTTCCTAACTTGAAAAAAAAAAAAATCTTCACAGCATCTAACCCAATCACTCGCATCCTGCTTACTGATTCATACAATCAGGGTCAGGATCCGGGCCACAGCCTCCTCTCTGACTTCGTTTGATAGCCTTATACAAACAAACAGACACGAGCGCGCTGGCATTTCCATTTCTATTTTACTAAAGATTAAAAAAAAAAAAAAAACCGAATGCATTCCGCATTTGCGTCCACGAACAGCAATTAATAGATGGGGTACGTGTCAGAGCAGAGCGCCAGACCTGGGGTGGCGGCGCGAGGGATCGTGACAACTTCACTGCAAATCTCTCTATCCTGCCTCCCCCCGCACCCCACCCCAGATAAATAAGCGGTATGTGTTTCTTTCCTTGCTGCTATTTGACCTTCCTACCTCAAAAGTGGAAGAAAAAGTATCTGACCTTTTTCTGTTTGGGTAAGAAAACAGACTTCTGTGCAAAGTCAGTCTCCTAACCAACAAAGTTTTACTAAGAACTAGAGAAATTAATTTTCTTTAAAAAGAAAGAGAAAGAAAGAAAGAAAGAAAGAAAGAAAGAAAGAAAGAAAGAAAGAAAGAAAGAAAGAAAGAAAGAAAGAAAGAAAGAAAGAAAGAAAGAAAGAAAGAAAGAAAGAAAGAAATCGAGTTCCAGATCGCACCAGCAGGAAACGCTAAGCCCTCGCCGATGGGCTGGAGCTAGGGCTCACGTGGGCGCAGGACAGGAAGTTGGAATACTCCTGGCAAATTTTCTGACAGTTCTGGCGCCCAGGCTCAGCGCCTCCTAGTACCCTTCGGCTTCACTTGTTTGATTTCCTCCCTAAGACAGGGTGTAAAAACCGGCAGCTGGATTAGAGAGGTAAACCACTCCTCTGCACAGCAGACTCGGGACAAACACGGGTTGTGGGAAGTTGGGGAAGGGGAAAAAAAATAAGAGGAAATCTCTGCAAAAAAACCCCTGGTGTGAGCAATTCCGAGGTTTCCCCACATCTGTAAGTAGTTTCCAAAATAGGTGAGACTTCTTCCCCCACCCCCATGCTTCCGGGGGTTCCGGGGGTCTGGCGAGCTAGCTTTCCTTTCTAACAAGATCCGTTACTGTCACTTTAGCATGGACTGTCTTCTGGTGCCTTTGTATCTTTATTTGAGGAACCCATCCCTATTCCTAAAAGACATTTAAACAAAAGTAAGGAGTCACTAGTCTCTCTCTCTCTCTCTCTCTCTCTCTCTCTCTCTCTCTCTCTCTCTCTCTCTCTGTGTGTGTGTGTGTGTGTGTGTGTGTGTGTGTGTGTGTATCTGTCTCTCTGTCTCTCTGTCTCTCTCTCTCTGTTTCTCTTAGAATAGGAGGAAACAACTTTGGACTTGGGGATGTGAGAATTCTATACTTGCTGCAGAAAAGCAAGCAGAGAATCTGGAAGATGACAAATTGTATTCTACTTGAAAGACAAGGGTAGGAGGATCCAGACATAAACAGGAGGTGAAGTTGGAGTTTCTAGACCACTACAATGATGACCTCTTTCTGTAGATCTTAAACATCTAACCCTGTCATACAGAGCAGACCCAGACTGCAGCTTTAAAAAAAAAAAGAAGAAAAAATTTGCTTGATAAGGGTAAAGAAGCTGCTTTCAGAATTTCTTGCTGAGTCATGATCAACCCAACCAGAAAAACTGTCTGTATAATTAATGCCAGTGTTGTTCCTGCAAGGGCTAAGCAAAAGTGCATCCTACATAGTCCAGCTCAGAACCAGAAATGCAATTTTTCTTTAGAAGACCTCTGCTCTTGAACTGCTGGCAGGGTCTGCCTTTCTTACCCTGAACCCACTAAATGCTAGGAAACATCTAAGACTCTTATCACTTAAGATGACTTTCTTATATGACTTTCTAGAATCTGTACCTAGAATGCACATCCTGGGCAAGGATGAACATGTTTTACCACTTATTGTGAAAGAAAATGGTACCATACGGGAACATCTGTCTTGTTATTAGTACACAGTGATATCTGTTAGATCTTCCTTATAGAACTGTCACTGCTTAGTTGAAAACTTTTATAAATTTGTAGTTAATAGAGAGCTTGCTTAGCATGCACAAACCCCTGAATGGCTCCTCTTTACCACCTAAAACAAATTGAAACTTAGTGGAGGACAGGGAGTCAAGGTCACCCTCAACAACATAAGCAGTTTAAAGCCAGCCTGCAATACATAGGACCCTCTTTCCAAAAAATGAAATAAATTCATGAATAAAAACGCAGAGAATTGGTGACTACCAGATTGAAGTAGAGAAATGTTTATTTATGGTTAAAATGCTTGCCATGAGTGTTTACATCACAATATTCTGGGCCTCGTAGCCTGAAGAGCTTCAATGTGTGTGTGTGTGTGTGTGTGTGTGTTCTGGGTACCCACCTTGTAAACAGTCTCCTCTGTCTCAACTCCTGCCTTAGGTGGTGTGAAACCCTAACTCAAAATGTGAGCCCCAACTCATAGAACTACAGTGGCCCACAATGTTCTCTAAGTTCTCCTGCGTCTGCCTCCTTCTCTGCTTTAGGAATGCTGAATTATAGATGTATTTCAGCACCCAGCTTTATGTGGGTTTTGGAGATGAGACTCAGGTTGTCACATGTACATGGAAAGTGCTTTCACTCACTGTAAAACCATCCCAGCCTTAGTTTTCCGTTTTTAAATCTTAGACTTAGCTCTATTTGTAACAAATCAGCTGGGTTTAAATGTCTTTTTTTTTTCTATAGTTGAAAGCAAGTTTTTGTCCTGAACATGTAAGAAGATCAATTTGGAAAAATAGGACTATGGTTAAGAAGTTGAATCTGAGTATAGACATGTGCAGTAACTAAATTCAATCTCTTCAGGAAGATGAAAAAGAGAAATTGATTTCTTCAGGAAAACCTGCTGACATGGCCCTGGCATCTAGCTGGTGGCCGCCCTTGACCACCACGGTGCTACCTACAATGACACTCAGCCCCTCCTGATAGTAGCAAACTGTGACCCCAGGACAAGGACAAACTTCATAGGAAACCATCATATTTCTTTGCTACCACAGTAGTTAAATTATACTGCATGTGTAGAGAATGCCAACCAGATATGTCTGTTTTATAATCTAGCCAATTAGTCGAAAGCTTTGCTATGACTATCAATAACATTGAATATATGCCCTTCACATGTCCTGTGAAAAACGATGCCTGAAACAGCAGTATCCTTTAAAATAAGAAAATGGAACAAGCAGTTTCTGTCAAATACTGGAATTTAGTTTCTGTCTGGAAAACTACATGGACAAAATTTTTCAAACTTTATTATGGAGTGAAGTGTGGGTTTCCTTCCCACCCACTCAGATGAATTTTGTTTTGTTTTGTGTTTGTTTTTTTGTTTTTGTTTTTAAACACATTTGATTGTGGCTAAGGAATTCTATAAATATACATTCTTAGGAAGCTGTCATTGCTGGGGGGTCAAAGACAGCCAATATTGACGATTTTATGTTGCTATAAATTTTAGAGGAATGCTTTATGTTATTTGCATTCTTCTTCTGGATGAAATTTTATCTCCTTTGGTAAAATACTTTCCTGCGGACTCTGAACCTCACTGTGGCGATCCAGCCTCTACATTTTCTATTATAATACTTTAAAAAAAATGAAAACTATGACTTCAAAAACTTATTGCCATTTTGTATGTAGGAATGTTTTGCTTCATGGATGTCTGTGTACCATGTGAATTCCTGGTACCTGAGAAGGCCAGCAGAGAGACTCAGATCCCCCGGAACTGGAGGCTGTCCCACAGGGTTGCCTGGAATGGAACCAGCATCGTCTGAAGAAGCAGCTCTTAAGTAAAACCTAAAACTGAACCACCTCTCCACCACCAACACTGTGACTTTAGGTCACGTTATTTTACATGTTACCAATACAGAATACCCCCAGCTCATCTAGTTCTGTATTAGTTTATTCTTGGCAAAACATGTTTTAGGGCTTCTTTTTTGAAGTTCCTTCACAGTGTCAAAGATTAAAACTAGAGCCTCAGGCAAGCCAGGTGGGTATTCTACCATTGAACCATATCCCCTTTCTACAACCTAAACTAACTACAGTGATCAGTCTGTACTGCTAATAACCACAACACATATCACTACAATATCAGTTAAGAAAGAAAGGAACATATGGGAACATTTACTTCAGAATAAAAGTTACTATTTGTTACGGAAATGGCTTGCAACTTTCCAGGGCAGAAAGAGCTTCTTGTTGCAACCTATCCTGAATACTCCTTTGTTCACTTGTTTGTTTGTTTTCCCTTTTTAAAATTGAAACTGTATTTTCTTTGTCAGCATAAAAGATCCTAATTATGGTTCCACCTCTGTTTATCACTCCCAGTTTGTCCCCACATCCCCTCCCATCTTGATATGCTCTCTCTGTCTCTTAGAAAACAAGCAGGCTTCTAAGGGATAATAGTAAAACAAAAACTAACACATTGGAATTGGAAGTATAAAGGAAGAGGAGGAGGAAGAGAATGAGGAAAAGGAGGAGGAGGAGGAGGAAGAAGAGGAGGAGGAGGAGGAAGAGGAGGAGGAGGAGGAGGAGGAGGAGGAGGAGGAGGAGGAGGAGGAGGAGGAGGAGGAGGAGGAGAAGGAGAAGGAAAATCACTCAAGAGAAGGCACATGAACAGAAACCCCACTCATTTGCACAGTCAAGAATCCCACAAAAATACCAAACTAGAAACCATAACTTGTCCACAGACGACCTGCTGCAGACTCCATACAGGCTTTATACACCGTCACTGAGAGTGTATATGAGCTGTGATTGTGTTGATTTAGAGGGCCTTGTTTTCTTGGTGTGCTCCATGGTGCTGGCTCTTACACACACTTTTCTGCACTCTTTCAGGGGTTTCCTGAGACCCTGTGGGAGGGATTTGATGGAGATGTCACATTTAGGGCTGAGTATTCAATAGTCTCTCACTCTTTATATAATAATGTGTGACAGTGGGTCTCTGTATTTGTTCAAATCTGTGGCAGGAGGAACCTTCTCTGCTGATGGCTGAGCAAGAAACTGATCTTCAAACATAGCAGAATGTCATCATGAGTCATTTTAGCACAAAGGTTTTATTTTGTATGGTTTTGCTTTTTGTGTTTGTTTGCTGTTTCTATTTTGATCTTAACAAATAGTATTTAGTTTTATTCTAAGTTCCTGGGCTATCTAGTCTCAAGTTCTTCTTTACCTAAGCAGTGTTGGGTATGGGTTCCATCTCGTGGAGTGGGAATTAAGTCAAATAAGATATTGGTTGGCTAATTCCATAAGCTTTGTGCCACTACTACACTAGCATATGTTGCAGACCAGGCACCGTTGTAGATCAAAGAGTTTGTGGCTGAGATATCATGCAGAGTATCCTGATTGAAAGATATAGAAAGTATAGGTGAAGGCTCTATGTCCTCACCAGCTCAATTTGTCCATGTTCAATAACTTGTGTAGGTGGTCTCTTCGACTAGGAGGTCACATAATTTAGAGATTTGATTTAGATCATCTTTATGTATGTATATATTTCAGTAAACTTCTATTGTATTTGGATTCCATATTGTCCCTCAAATTGCCCTTGTAGAGAAATTTTAATCCAGCACCATGGCTGCTCTGATCAAATTGAAATACCTAGGTCTTTGTGACTTGGCTGGAATATAGACATGTCTTCAGCACACACCTTTAATCTCAAACAGTGAAGTCTAACTGAGAGGCAGACAAAGTAAGGAATTAAGAAAAAAGATCTGGCAAAATGAGTCAGAGATAGGATACCTCAGTTCTCTATTTAAGAGCAGTGCAGGAAGAGAGAGCGAGTTTTCAGTTCTGTTCAGCCAATTGGGAGTCAGGGCAGTGAGTGCAGTGCAGGGGGACTGAGTTGGTTCCTGTGTTCATGCAATTCAGAGCAGGTCAGCAGAGACACTTGAAGCCAGAGAATAAGAAAGAACCAGAATATTAGAAGTGATTGCCAGAATTAGTTTGAGGCCAAGCAGAGCAATTCAGTCAGAAGCTGAGAGAAACCAGATTGAATCAGTCAGCTTGGAAAGGCGTTTGAGCCAGAACTGCTGAGTTGAATCAGCCAGCTTGAGTTCAGAAAAAAACAAGAAAGGCTGAGCTTATTCAGCAGTAAGCTTCTAAGATGACAATTACATCTGTAGGATAAAAGTTACTTTCCAGGCCCTTTATTTTAGTTGTCTCTTCCTATATTACCTTCATCCTCCTCCCATCTCCCCACACTTCCCCACCCTCATCCACTTATAGCTATCTATTCTATGTCCCTTTCCTGGGAGATCTACCTGTCCCTTCATTCCCTTACTTTATATATAACCTCTATGGTTCTATAGATTTTAGCCTTGCTATCATCAACTTAACAGTTAATATCTGCATATAAGTGAATACATGCCATATTCGTCTGTTTTGTATCTGGGATACTTCACTGGGCATCATTTTTTTTCTAGTTCCATTCATTTATCTGGGAATTTCATGATTTTTCACAGCTGAATAATACTCCATTGTATGAATGTGCCACTTTTTTTTAATCCCTTCTTCTATTGAAAGACATCTAGGTTGTTTCCCAAATAGCGCCGTAGCGAACACATTTGAGCAAGTGTCTCTGGTAGGTAGATTAGTTCCCCTCTTCCTGAGAAACCAGCAAATTTTGTAAGTTTACCTTTCATTGCCATTCATTGCCACCAGGAATGAATAAGTGTTCTTTTTACTCCACAGTCTCATCAGCATGAGTTGTCACTTTTGTGATCTTAGTCATTCTCATTTTGATTTACATTTCCCTGATTGCTAAATTGAACATTTCTGTAAATGTTTCGCTGGCATTTGAGTTTCCCATGTTGAGAATTCTGTTTAAATCTGTGCCCCATTTTAATTTGTGTTTTCTTTTGTTTTGTTTTGTTTTGTTTTGTTTTGTTTTGTTTTGTTTTGTTTTGTTTTGTTTTGTTGAAACCTAGTTTTGATACTGATTTTAACAAATACCTTTAAGCTAAGTGTCTTTTGGGTAATCCCTAGAAGTTTGTGGTTCTGCCCTTCCTAGTTACTGTGCCCTCACTGTGTGGGACACTGAGATGACTTGTTCTTCAGGTTCTATTTCATTGTGCTTACTACAACAATTAAAATATAGACTGTGAAGTTTCCAGGACAACTACTACATACTTTCTACATATGCCATAAGAGTTGAATTAAATCATTTTTGGTGTTTTTTTCTTCTGTTTTTCTTTTTTTCTTTTTAGAAAGACAAGAAGGCGAAAATTGCACTGGACCAAGTACATGTCATTTACTTGTCAATATATTACGGTATTATTTTGGAGATGGAGAATAAGCATTGGAAGAGCCAGTGATGCTTGAACACAATCTTTTAACCTCTTAACTGACTTTCTGCAAGGTCCCCCAGTTGCCATTTAGTGGGCTCTGCTGTTCTGCTAACAATGCTTACAAGCACTGATCACTAAAGAACTTGTCTGGCAATGCCAATAACCTTTGGCACCTACTAAGACCTGTTTCCTTTGAGCTTCAGTGTGATATCTTCCCCCTTGTGAACCTAGAATTTATTCTAGACTGGGATTCCTCTGATCTGCCTTAATTTCATTTCTCCCCACCATTAAAATAAAAAAAAAGCTTAATCATGAGTTAATCAGATTTCCATCAATCTAAAAATTCCCGACACAGTAAAATGTTAAAGAAGAAAAGGGCTGTTTAGGTTCTTTGGACTCACAGCATTGGAAATCTCAGTTTTTTAACCAGTTAGTTTTGTTACTTTTGGAGCTAATGATGATGATATGTATATTACAGTGGAAGGGAAATGCTTACCCAAAAGCTGAGGAACAGGAACATAGAAAAGTGAAAATATTAGCATCCCACTCTCTCTTTTAAGGGCACCACTGGTGGCCTGTAGGTATCCCCATACATTCCACCCTCTCCCACTAATGTCAAACTGGAGACAAACTATTAGCCCATAGATCTTTAAAAGGCACTTAAGATCAACAGCAACACCATGTATAGAGACTGTGAGATGCAAATGAGGTGAATAGGTAAGCCATTCCGCAAAAAGCCAGCATGTGAGAGCTCTGTGGCGATAATATCATCACCATTTTTCTGTTCTCAAATGATATCTCTTCATAAGGACATAAATAATCAATTCAGACTCTGAAGGTACATTTGTAGTCATTACTTACGAACAAATAGTCAAAAATGAGGTTTGTTTTTCAGATAAAAAGAATTTTGAGTGAAATTTGAAATCTAAGAATGCTTAAAGTTAATGAATTCAGTCATTCTTTTCAGAATATTGTCTCTCCTGACTATTCCCTAGTCATAAATACTGAATGTCCAAATAATAGCATTTCTATCATTGATTGTATTAGTTAACTTTTGCAAAGTAAGTCTCTGACAGCTTGGGTTTCTCAAATCAAACAGCTTACAATAGTTAATAAGTAAATATATAGCGTTTTAAAGTGAAAGAAACTTTAGAAACTAGCATTGTTTGCTAGCCTTCTAAATAAGTTGCCACATAAGTGCTTACTATATATTTAAAACTTGTGTGACTTCTTTTTTATGATGCATTATAAAATCACCAAGTTATTTTATAACTGGTTTAACTCGATTCATTATACACAGCTGCACTTGGACACTAGCTTCTCTGTATTTCTAAACTCTCCCATTATGTTCCCAACTTAGTTCTGGGACCTAGCCAGACTTATTTTGTAAACTGCACTAGGCTTTTAAGGGGCAATAAATAATGACCTTGGCCTTCATCTTCAGGCATTATAACTCATTTTGGGGTGGCTTTTCCAACCACTAAAACACTAATTTTACACTATAAAACTAAACCAATACAGAATGTCTGAAGTGTGCTTGTTTATATAACTATTGCTTTTCATCTTTAGAGCACTTTAACGACATTAACTTAAGGTCCCTAGAATGTGTGCATAGCATTTATTCTGAAGTCGAAACACTAGTTCTAAAAACCAGAGACAGAGGAGCATCCTTAACTCAGAGGGGACAATTTTGTTCATGGTTTATTGCTCCCTCGACTCTTGCAAAAACAATTCGTTTGGATTTACTCTGAGCTTGACAATCCAAGGTGGAAAAGAAGTCCTGTAAACTGAGCACAGTTGAGAAAACAAATCAGTGATGTAATGGTGGTTCTAATTGTCTCTAGAGTCAGCAGAGTGGCGGTTACCCATGCTGCCTTGCCAGTGAGCACAGGAGAGCAGAGCTGTCAAGAGCTAATTACCCAGCCAAGGTTTTGATCCTCAATTATCTAACTATTTCAGATGGGTGTGGTGGTTTAAAGTTTTGCTGGGAGGAGAATGCTGATGTTTCTGGACAGTTTCCCTGGATTTTTAAATTTAAATTTAGTTTCAGGAAAAAGTTATACCTAGTGCTTTCTAGCCACTATAATGCCTTTGAAGTGACAAAATTCTGGATGCAGAGCCCATTGTCTCTACACTAAATAAGCTGGTGGGGACAATGGCAGTGAACTGCCTCACCAACCCTGTCTCTGTGTGTGTGTCTCCCTCTGTCTCTGTGTCTCTGTGTGTCTCTCTCTCCCTCCTCCTTCCCCTCCTCTCCCATCTCCCCCCCCCCTTTCTCTCTGATCTTCAATCTTCAGAAGGATTTGAAAAAAGACTGCCCATTCAATTCTGTTGCTAGAACAATTTCTAAGTAGATCTCCCTTTGAATAATATAATACTAATAATATCAAGAAGTACTTACACATTTATATATTTCTGGAGAGCCCATTGAATGAGATATTCTCTTTGCTTTCTGAGTCTGCAATAACGAATGCTACACGGAATGGAAATTGTCTGTGCATTTGGCTTTAGTATTATTTAGTGCAAGTTTTATGGCTTACTCTGAAAATGGTCAGACCACATGCTGAGAAACTAAAGCTGTGTGCTCTTAATTACTAGTAAAACAGGGAAGCAATTAGTAATGCAATTAATTCAGTCTGTGCAGGGAGGGTTTATTAGCCACCTTTATTCCCATACCCTAGTAGATAGATGCCACAGTTCTCAGGGCATACATTAAAGGAAAGATAGAATGGACATGAAACAGGAAGACAATGTATAAAATTGAAAACATGGATATAATCACACTAGTTATTGATCTTAACTATCCTAAAGCATAATAGGTCAGCAATTAAATTGTAGTTTTCTTAACCCATACCTTAACTCGCTCCTAAATCAATATACCTCTTTGGTCTCACACTCAGTTGCTCCTAATATGTAATTTTTCTAAATAACAAACATCAATGTGAATAATATAAAGATAAATTTTAATCTATCTAAATAGAGTTTATAGTGAAATTTGTTTTTCTTTCAAGATCAACTACAATGGGTCTTATGATGTCTAATGTTTACATGCATAAGATTCCCTGAGGCTTTTGAATTTTTACCAAAAGCAATCAGTTTTTCTCATCTTTCATAAGTGTATTTTTCCATGAAATTAATTATATCACTATGTTGTTACTCATTTCAAGGTAAACTCCCAAGAGTATTTTTCATATAAAAGTTCTCCAGAGGATTTGCTATGGGCACACTGGTAAAACCATGTGAGAGGGAGTTTTGTGTGTATTTTCAGAATTGAATTGTTTTCTTAATCATCTACTTACGACAAGCAAAGATTAACTATATAACTTCTGCATTGGAGTTTGAACATTGAAATATCTCTGTAAACTGCTTGAAGAAGGAACTCAAGGAATAAGATCATCAAAGAAACACTATGCACACATGGAAAATACAGACATTTTTAAGGATAGCAGAGCATTAGCCAATTTTCTAGCTAAATGGTTAAGACTATGAAGTATTGATTTTGTATGTGCTGAACTCCTCTAATTGACTGTGATGTTCATTAAATGTCTCTGACCCTCCCTCCAAGAAAGAAAACATAATCATAATGGAAGCTCTTGATCTTAATATAAGGAAGTCCCTGCTCAGAAGACTAGACCAACTCCTGGAGTGCTCTCTCTCTCTCTCTCTCTCTCTCTCTGTGTGTGTGTGTGTGTGTGTGTGTGTGTGTGTGTGTGTGTGTGTGTGTGTGTGCTCAGCCATACTCCCCTGAACCCCCCCCCATCTTGACTGCCCTGAAACTCTTCAATTTCAAACACAGGAACAGCGCAATAGTCAGGCACTAAGTGGCACTAATGGGTTGCGAAGCCATGGCTTTCTAAGGGGCCCGCTGTCTGAAGCATTCCCCAGATATACAAAAAGCATGCTTTATGCAGAGAAACATAAGCAGCTGTATCCTTGTCAGCTGGTCAGTTTTTGACATCCTGCAACCTCTAGTGAGAATCATTTGTCAGCCAACATAAATTTCTTTACGATGTCTGAGTTCCCTATAGGAACTCTGGAAAAACACAGGAAAAAGTTAATCTCAGCTCCACTCAGAATACCTTTACTTACTTTTTCTTGATTACGGTTTGAGATGACTTACGTATTTTAATGGTTTTTTGTTGTTGTTGTTGTTTTTAGAAATTCCATTCGTCATTAGTGTACCTTCTGTTACTAAAGAATAAAAAAGAAATGGACAACGGCAAAAATTTAAATGCCAATATGAAATCAATTTCAGTGAAAACCAGATAACAATTCCACATACTCAGATAAAAATAATGTAGTCAACCCATCCATGTTTTATGGTAAACATTTTTGTAAGTTTACGCATTCAAATTATACCCTGATTAATTTTATAAAACATATGTTTCTCTCCAATTAAAATACTAATGAAGTAAATATACTTGAGTTTAAAACACAAATGCAGAAACAGGTAGGAGTAAATGAAAACATCTCAATTTTAAACTCTAAAGTTCAGAGTAGCTAATATGAGTCATCACAATGGTAGTTCTAAGACATTGAAAAGTGATATATAAATATTTAATTGTAAAGAAGATTTACAAGTAGTATTCTTTATAACAAGGTCTCTGGCACATACAGTGTATTAACATGTTCATATCAGTTACCATGGGACACTACTCACCCTGAAAATTTTACCTGTAGTAACTATAATATTCAGAGCGGTGCTCAGTCAGTTAAGTCAAACAAACCTCATTGCACATTCTCAGCAAATTGTGTACATGCAGATACATATGCACATGTGTACATATAAATACATAATCAGTAACTATACAAGATGAATGCTCACTCTAAGATGTACAATCTAATAGGTGGACAATGGCTATTGCTAACAGCATCGGTGAGCGGCGTGGGAACTTCCACCAGGGATAAGTAAGATATTGAAGATAGTTATGACAATAGCTTCCACTGCACAGAGGGAGAGGAGCATCGACACAGGAGTTGGGCCATCTCTTAGACCTCAGTAAGGAGTGTGATAGAAAATGCAGTGAGAACAGCAACCATTTCTGCTTCCTAAGATGCCTGTGAATTCTGTCCCTCTCTGCAGCACTGTTTACATCCACCTTATGATTTCATCCAAAAGAAATGTGAAAAATATTCCCATTAAGTCAGACCCAGACACTAATTTCACATTTCTTCTCATACTTTGCCTCTACTTTAAAATCTTCTGTATTTTTTTTAAAAAAATCAGATGTAACAAATGAGTATATTAATACACTCTATCACTGTATATACCAGATCATTTGTTGTAAAGAATACTCATTCTAAATCAGGTTTGCAATTAAATAGTTATACACGGTTTTTCAATGTTTTAAAGCTGCCACTGTAAATTATAAATTTTATCTGCATTTAAATTGGAACACTATAAACTTGCATGCTAGTGCTGTAGTACTTAATGATACCCTAACACGAGTTTTGAAAAAAATTCACCCTTAAAAATGGTAATAAATACTTCTTGATCAAATAATGTTTATTTGGAGATTTATAATGCACACACACACACACACACACACACACACAAAATATATATTCTATAAGCATGTTTTACAGTATCAATGTATTTAATAGAACTGCATCTCAATTGTTTGACAGATTAAGGAACCTCTGATCAGGAGTTGAGTTCTGAGATGCAATAGCTACTGATGGTTTTCACAGCCATGTTGTAAACATACACATGCATTGCATATATAAAGCCCTTGATCACACATCCCTAGAAGTGGTGTGATGTGCATGGAGCCATGGCCCCTTGTGTGTTTTTCTTACGTTTGAGCATGAGAGATATTGTCTTATTGTTTTAAGGGTTCACTGGATAAATTCAACCCTCACAATAACCAAAATGGTTTTGTTTCTGTAATAAATATAAGTCACAGTTTAACTTAAATTTCTATGCATGTGGTTTGTCTCTTTTGTCTTCTTTGTCGTATCACTG
This sequence comes from Apodemus sylvaticus, assembly GCF_947179515.1. Taxonomy (NCBI): domain Eukaryota; kingdom Metazoa; phylum Chordata; class Mammalia; order Rodentia; family Muridae; genus Apodemus; species Apodemus sylvaticus. The sequence goes on from NC_067489.1 coordinate 61,809,191, forward strand.
ACTCTCCCCCCTTCTCTTTCTCCCCTACCTCAGCCTTCCTTTCTTCCTTTTGTCCTTCCTTGTGTTTTGTGTGTGTGTGTGTGTGTGTGTGTGTGTGTGTGTTTTAATAAGAAATTCAGTCTAAATAGATCTGGATCTACAGTTGTGGATACAGTTTTCTAAAGTGCTTAATTCACTGCTTAACTGAACAAAAATATGAAAAATGAAATGATTTTAACATATATAAGACATATATTATATAAGCATATTTTCCATCATACATATTGATCAATAAAGGTCTATTTTCTAACTTTGTTATTAGCAGTTTTAAAAAGTAATTTTAAGTGATTAACTGATGTGTATATAAGCTAAATGAACTATACAGAATGAACAAATTCATATTAATTTTTTAATTTACTTTTTAAACTTTTATGTTACTTTGTTGGCGTAAATCATCAGGACCATCATAATTTAAATGATGACACAGAAGCACCCCATTCCCTTATGTCTAGACACACCTATACCTTCTTGATCCCTTGCCAGTCTGCAAGGCTGGCAGGTATCCCGGGGGTATCTCAGCTATATCCCTACTCTCTGCTTTCTCTCATTTCTCAAAAGTTCTTTGTAAGAAACAAATCTTCTTAAGCACTTGAGGCGCAGCCCAGCCTGTCATCGGGAGCAGCACTGCTTAGCTATGCATCACACACAGAGGCCAGATGAAGGCACTGGCTTCAGATAATGGAGAACTAAGCAGCAGCATCCATGCTTCCACTGTTCAGGTCTGAGACGCCATCACTTCATACGATCTGTCTTGATTGCTTTGAAGTTCTCTGATTACTCAGAAATTCTTAGCAAGTTTAAGGCTATTCAATGGCTCTGTGGCACAAATGATTGGTGTTTGTTAGTCTATTGCTGTCCAAAGAACCTGACTGGCAAGGTAAAGTAGCTCAATGAAGCCAGTTCAATCATATCATTTCCCAGCTTAATTCTCATAGCACTTTGGCCATAAAGAAAAATGAAATTGTGAAAACTGAAAGAAAACCGGTGGACATAGAAATGGTAAGAGATAAAATAACCCAAACTCAGGAAAATCAATAGTGCATGTACTTTCTCATATACAGATCATAGGTTTTAATTTGTGTGCATGTGCAAATGTGTGTATATGAGCATGAATATAGGTCATGATCCAATAAGCAGATCATGGGGAGTTTGGATATGTTGAGCAAGAAGAGAGCGAGTAACACATGCTTAAACAAAAGAAGAAAAAAGCTTAGTCTGAGTCAGAAGATACAAGTTCGGAGCAAAGGGAGGTGGGATTAGTAAAAGCAATCATGTTTTAAAATGTCACAATGAAACCTAATGCTTATATGCCAGTTTAAAACATATACATACATACATAGCATGTGTGTATATACATACATAAATTATATATAAAAGATCATAGCTGTAACCTGAGAAAATGTGTGCTTTTAAAATCTGTAAATAGTCATGCATTTGCTAATTGTTTGGCTAGCCTAAGAATCCAAAAATGACTACATTTACTACATCACAAAATGAAGAGTAAAGTTGTCTAGGCTGGAGGTCTAATTTATTCATAAAGCATTTGGCTAGTCATAAAGGATTATCATTGTCCACAAGACTGTATTTAAAATCACATAGGAGACACACCTAGGTCACTTAAGATGGTGAAGCCTACCACATATGCATGTATCATCATCTCTGAGGATAGGAAGGAAGGAAGGAAGGAAGGAAGGAAGGAAGGAAGGAAGGAAGGAAGGAAAGAAGGAAGGAAGCGAGGGAGGGAGGGAGGAAGGAAAAGAGGGATTGATACAAATCTAAACACAGTTCAATATTTCCTAGTCTGTCTTATCCCATTCATATTTCTTATGAGTACAATATTGATAAAGATAAGTTGTGTATGGTTTCCTTTATAATCAAAGAACAGTTAGTGTAATTAATAAATAATTACACGTACGTTATAGACCACATGTAACATGCTATCTCTTTTCTTAACTTCATCTTCTGCTTGTTCAGTTGGCTGAATGGAAAGATATGCATACTGCAACAATACCAGTGAGTTAAAGAAAGAACAGGCTTCCTGGTGCCTGATGGCCAAGCACGATTCATCCCCAAGCATTTGTTGTTTTGCTCTATGGCTTGCCCAAACTATGGCGAGAAAAGCCCAATGTCCAGGCCTTTTCACGTGTTTGTGTCATTTTTTAACACTTGAAATCACAAGGGTTCTCTGCTGTTTCTACAAATGCTGCTGAGAGCTGACAGCATGAAATGCTGAGGTCAGCAGTGTGGAGCACAGCCAACTTCAACTCTACTCTCACCTGTTTTAAGTGTTTGGTTATTTTCCATCTTACTCCTCTGGATAGGGGAATCTGAAGAGAGAGATTTCTCCATCAGTGAAGCTTCTTTCAGACACAGAAGCTGCGGACTCTAAATTATTTCATAAATATTTGACTTTTCTCTAATTCTTAAATCAAGTATGATCATGCTGATCAGTTTTTTTGAACTCCTACCTTCATACCACTTATTTTATCTAGATGTTCTGATTTATAAATATTTATGTGCATATACGGTGCTTTGAAATGTTCACTTTTGCCCTATTCTATCCAGTTTTTCAGTTTCTGATTCATTAGACGGAAGTGGAAATTTTGGGTTTCTTTGGAGACTCAGTTGTGTCATGCGATTATGTTTGGCCTAGGCAGACTCGTCGTGAGAGGGTGTTGTGTTAAGAAGACACGTGGTGTTTTTCTGGAAGCTACCTGGAAAGGGGGCATGGGATGCTTTGCTAGAGCGGATGTTTGAGAGAACCCGTGATGTTTGGGAAGGGTGTAAGTATAACCCAACAGACAGAGGGCGAGACTGTGGCATTGGTTCGCCTTGACGCTCCTTGCTCCTCGTCATTGGGCATTGCTAACAGCAATGTGGCACTGGTTTGCCTTGCCTTCTTTGAGAATCATCTTTTGTCTTGACTGCGTAAAGAGAAAAGCGCTAAAAAACATTTCTTGTGATATTTCCTCCGCTTCTTGATTCCATGGACTCAGGACGATTCACAGAGCCTTGCAGTTTTTCTGGCTCAAACTGCTTTTGCTGATTTGTGAATGGTCATCTCAGGTATTAACTGGCCTGGGTGTCTACGTCTGGTGCTTGCCTCCTGTGTCCCTGGTTGCCTCAGTTCTCCTGAGAAACCTACAGACTTTCTATTTTTCTCTTAAAAGACTTGAAATGCGGGGGGGGGGGGGGGGGCGCATCCTCTTGGAGTAGGGAGGGAGGGTGGCTGGGGGAGGAGGTGTGGAATGGGTGTTGTTCTGTTGCTGGGTTTACTGGGATTGCCTTGAGTTGCTCTTCTTTAATTCAATGTTGACTGTAGGCTAGCTATCTAAACTCAGCAGTATCTCATGACACCCACCTGTGTGTGTGCTCCAGCTTGGTTTAATGCTAGGATTGAATCCAGGCGTTTGTACATGGACTTACCACGTAGTACTTTGTACACATACTTACCCAAAGCCCTGTATCCTGCCGTTTCAGCTTTACTTTTCTAATAGTAACATCTTTGATAATACGTAGTATTGCTCAAAAATCTTCCTGTTTTCGTTTTAAAGTTCTAAATTTCTAGGTATCTAAGTCATACATTTTTCTCTTTTATATTTTTCCTTTTCTTGTATGTGCTGTTTTCGATGTTTGGTTTTATTGTTGTTGTTTGGATTGGGGTTTTGAAATAGGATTTCACTCAACAGCCCATCTAGGCTGGCCTCTGTGATGGTTTGTATATGCTTGTCCCAGGGAGTGGCACTGATAGAAGTGGTGGCCTTGTTGGAGTTGGAGTGTCACTGTGAGATGGGGCTTTAAGATCCTCATCCTAGCTACCTGGAAGTGAGTCTTCCACTTATAGCCTTCAGATGAAGATGTAGAACTCTCAGCTCCTCCTGCACCGTGCCTGCCAAAATCCTGGAATGGGTGTTGTTCACCCATTCCTTGATGACAATGGACTGAACCTCTAAACCTGTAAGCCAGCACCAATTAAATGTTGTCTTTATAAGACTTGCCTTGGTCATGGTGTCTGTTCACAGCAGTAAAACCCTCACTAAGACAGCCTCCAACTTGAGCAATCCTCCTGCCACATCCTCTTCAGTGCTGAGATTAAAAGTAAGACCTACCCTAATCCATATCCAGCTATCTTGTCTTGTTTCTTTACTTCTTTCAATTGGATTCAATTATATTTATTTCATCTCTATGTACTTTTTATTTTTGGCATATATTAAAGTTTTCTTTGTGGCTAAAATACATGAAGCTATTCCAAAGGCCCTTAGGTGTGGTACAGAATCAGGCTTTCTGTGCTACTGCCAAAGAAAATCTGTATGTGTTAACACAGCTGTTTATGTCAGTCAAACTGTCACTCCTCTTGTCCTGTCTTCCTATGTCGCTTTTGTTTCATTTTTGCTTTGTCCTGAGCCACATCACTTGCCCCACAATTCTGAACATATGGGGGAAGTGGGGAAGGGGTTTACAATCCTTGCAAACAAATTCACTTAGTATTGGTTCTTGACAGTGCAGTGAATGGGAATGAAGGATGCTACTAATGGCTTCCTAAAATAGAAGTTACACCGAGAAAGAAAAGCAAGGTTTGACAATTTTCCTATTTATTAAATCCGTGTTCATTCATTCCAAATGACCTTTGATAATCTTGGCTTTTTCAACTTTGCGTTTTGAGATTTTCCTTAAGATACTATGTTTTTTGTGAATTTCTGTATCTTTCTCACATTTGCCGTTTACTTTTCATCTGTGTGTGATGATTTTGACACAGAAAAATTCCTGCATATCTGACCTCTCTTTAGTCACTCTGGACTGTGTGATCTCATTTCTCTTCAGCTTCTTCACATGTAAGCTCAGATGACAATGCAAAGAAGAAGAAAACTTCTGTTTCTTTTGGTCATCATTACTGAGTAAATGGAGAAGCCAGTTCTTCCAAGATATCAGTAACTTGTGATCCAAGAACCTAATTCTAAATGAAGATGCGTCTGTCTATATACAGCTACTTCTATGAGTTGTCTGTCTTTTACGTTCATATTACATGATTAATATGTGATGTTACTTATATTGGAATATATATTTTATTAACTCCATCAGTTTGTTATGACTATTCATAATAAAAGTGCACTTGATTGGTTTGCCCATGACCATCTAAAACAATGAAAACAAGACTCTTAGAAATACTTTCTTGAATAATTTGTAGAATTATGTAAATCCCCAGATTGAAATATTTATTCAGAAGCATATCTCTGCATCCATGCATGGTTGCTTGCCTAAGGTTGGATTTGTTTTCATTATTGAAGCTGCCTTTAGGTATAGTAACACTACCCTCAGGGTCACCTTGCCACATCTGGGAAAAGGAGCTATCGATTGAAGATATACCTCCATCAGATTGTCCTGTAGGTGTGTCTGTCAGACATTTTCTTGATTGCTGCAAATAGACGAAGGAGAACCTAGCTCACTATAGGTGGCACCACTCCTGGGCAGGTGGACCTGGGTCATTATAAGGAATGGCCATGGAGAAGTAGAAGAGCCAGTAAGTTTGCTTGTCCCCCACCATGTTTGTTGCTTCATTTCCTACCTCCAAGTTCCTGACTGGAATTCCTATCCTGATTTCCCTGAGTGATGGAGTGTAATGTAGGAGCTAAAATAAACCTAGTCCTCCTGAATTGCTTTTGAGCCTGTTCTTTATCACAGCCAGAGCACTCTAGAACAGGTATTTTTATTTTCTATTGAAAGCAAATGAGATAATTTTAGCAGTCCTGATAATATCTTCAGCTTTATTCCTATCAGTGGGCTCTGATTTCTCTTCATTAATAGTCATCATCACATGAAGAAATTAGGCTCTAATACTCAAAAGCTTTTTCCTTAAGACAATATATGACTTTTGAATTCTTTCATAATGTCCGTTAATTGGCCTTTAACTTACCAAAACATATTCAGTGGACTGCGATTAAATAAATGTTGGTTTCATAAGATGGTCAGTACTTCTTGTCACCTGGATTTATATTCTGGACATTCTATCATAGAATCATCAGAGAAAGGAAGATTGATCTTTCCTCAGTAGAAATGTGACCCATATCCACGTCATTGATTTATCTCAGCATATGGGACCAACACACTGTTGCTAATCAAGGTAAGCTGCACACTTGACTGACAGAATACTGGCAGTCAAATTGTAATGTTGCAGCAATGACATCTTCTGAAAGGGTGATAAAGTAAGATGTTTCACAACAAATGGCATGCCTTTAAAACTAGAATACATCAATCCTAATTTGTCTTATTTTGGGAACACCAGGATGGTTATAATATAAAGTATTAGTAGCAGTCCACCGAGTATATGCCAGTTAAAGTTGGGAGTTTGCATGTGTTCTCTGTAGGTGTCACCATTGCTTTATGCAATTCTTATGCCAGGAGCTGCCTTTTCCTTAGGTCACAGGATGTATCTTTTATGCTAAATCCATGGTCAAAACTCAGAAGTGCATTTCTAAATGTAAGACGTCTCCTGGATTATTCCTTTAAACATACAAATTATATTTGAATAATTATATTTCTGTTTGTGATAATATGGATATTTATGTTTCTTCTTTGGGAATAAATGAATCCCTTCAAGGTCTTAATACAGCATTGTCTGAATCGAAAAGTGAGAAAAAATGCTTTGAAAGTGTATCCAGCGAGACTCACCAAGCCCTGGTATGCTTACTTGCGAGTGATTCTGTATGATTTGTGGCTGAGAGAAGTGATTCTACCTGGCACGCTTACTTGCAAGTGATTCTGTATGATTTGTTGCTGAAAGTTAACATGCTATCTTATGAGGTGATTTAGATTACCAAGCCCTGAGCATTGTGATCCATGCAGTTCAAATTAATTATATGCTGACTTTCTAATTGGGCAGAGTTGCTAGAATTCCATCTAGGGAGGCTTATTTTAAAAGAGAGAGGGAGGCTTACTTTAACAGGGCACATATGCTTAGGTCAATGTTCTATTCATAATCATGAGACACTCATTAAATTAAATTCTATCACTCTGGAGTTTAAGCTCCATGATGAGGAAGAAGTCCATGCTTGCACTGCCCTCACTGTCTGCATGGTGGGCCACAGGAACAGGCTGGGATTTTTGTGGAGACAGGATGCTTTTAAAAGGCCCAATCACAAAACCCAGCTTACATGAGTTTATAATTCCAGTGATAGTATATTATAAATTTAAAATAGTGACTATATTTGAAATGTTACAGTGAAAATTTAATGTCTTAGAAAGCACACAGCCATGTGTATTTATTTATACTGGAATGCATTCCATGTAAGATTGAAGAACACAGTACTCATGATTGCACACACATACTCACCTGGACACACATATGCATGTACACACACATTCACACATGCACACACATGTAACCAAATGCATGCATGTACATGCATGCACACACATGTAACCACATGCATGCATGCACATACACACATGCACACACATGTAACCAAATGCATGCATGCACATACACACATGCGCACACATGTGCATACATGCACACACACATGCACACACATGGATACACATGCATGTACACACATGTATGCACACAAATGTACGTGCGCCCTCATACATGCATTCTGTTTACCTGGTTGCTTTATGTGGTACTCTCCTAGCTAGCAAAGTCACTAACTTCCTTTAAATAATGGTGTAATAAAATGTTAGTAAATACCACTAATTTCTTCAGCAAATAATGCCAAAATAATCTGATCTATTTTGCAGAGAGTATTTTTAGGTAGACATTCTTTGGAATGTGGTACTTCAGGTGTGCAAGAAAAACAAGAGCAGTTTCTCCTAAATACCACACAACATATGCACTCTCATGGACTCCTGTCACACGTGCTTGGAAAGGAAAAGAAAAAAGCCAAAATGAACTACAACTTTTTCCAAAACAAACTCTTATGAACTACCCTTGAATATTTTCTCACAAGAAAGTAAAATAAAATAAAATACAACTGGTAGTGTAGTGACACACGCTACCCAGAGACGTCACCACTTCCTGCCGATGGCCAAGAAGAAGATATTTAGACAGAGGCAATGGCAAAGCCATATGTTGTAGATCAAAATTCCCTCCAGAATTATTTATTATTATTAATATTGATCATCATCATCAATTCTGTCTGTGTTTCCATGTGGGAACATGCTTATGTGAAGGGGTGAGTGTGAACCTATGTATACATGGGTAGAGATACCCAGTGTCTTCCTCAGGTCTCTCTTTCTCTCTTTCTCTCTCTCTCTCTCTCTCTCTCTCTCTCTCTCTCTCTCTCTCTCTCTGTGTGTGTGTGTGTTTGTGTGTGTGTGTGTGTGTTTCTGTCTGTCTGTCTGTCTGTCTGTTGTGTCTGTGTGTCTGTGTATCTAAGTGTCGGTCTGCTCATTTTAAGACAAGGTCTCTCAAAGATCACCCTGTCCAGCATCTCTAGAGCTAGGATGCTGTGCCACTACCTAGTTTTTATATATGGGTTCTAGGGATCTGAACTCAGATCCTCCTGTTGGTTCTGTAAGCATTTTGTCAACCCATACCCTGCCCTCTAGCTTCACTTTGTTGACCAGTCAGGAGTGCATACATTTATAGAGTGAAAGCTTTATGCATGTGTGTCATAGAATGCGCATAGCTGGACCTCTTAACAACCTGTCATATTAAATACATATCTTTTGGGGGGATATGGAAAGCAAACTGTTCTCTGTGCTATTTTGCAATGTACAATGAATTATTACTGTCACTGTCACAACAGAATTTATTCCTGCTCTAACTGTAACTTTATGCCTGCTCACCAATGTCTCCCCTGTCCTCCTGTTCACGCCAAGTAGCCTCATAAGTACCTTCTATGTTTGTGAGCTGAATATCTTTGGACTCACCATCCAAATGAGATCCCAAGCATAGCAAAGTCTCTTCTCCAAATCTTCCTTTACCAATTTTGAGTGTCTTTCAAATGAAAGACATTATTTGATGCTTTTGAGTCTAAAGGCGGTTTAGATGTCAGTAGATGATGACAAATAAGTTGGATAATTTGAATCACTGAGAAACATGGAATCAGACTGAGATGTAACCTACAGTGTACTTGCCTAATTCTTCCATTTTTAAAGTACAGAAAGATTTAACTACTCAGTACACTGATTGTATGAGGCTGGCCAAACCCAAGCTCCTGGTTATTCCCATATTATTTTCATTGTGCCATGGAACCCAGAGATTTCTTGCAGATTTCCTATGCAGAGATGAAGTCAGACTGACTCAGTTGCTGTCACTGCTTGATTTAGTGAAAGTGTAAGTAAAACATTTACCAATTGTACTTTAGTTCATACAAGCCAGCTCTGGAATAGTTTACATTTTAGTAAAATACCACAGTTTGACACTCATCTGAGGTTTTAACTACACTGTATTATATAAAATATTAAAAGGGAGTATAAATGAATGTGAACTTGCTCTTTGCACTTACATGCAGTTTATTATTTCAACAGAAATATTTTTCTCCTGAAGAATTAATCAGTGCTATGGATTATGAATATTTTATTCTCTAGATGTCATGCCCATTATAAACATTGATCCCCAAAGCAGAAGCATTCTGGAATTTCTATGTGGGGCTTCATGGTGCAGTTTTACCTGAGTTGGCATATAGCATGGCAAGATGCTCATGCAAAGACTGCATCCTTGAGACAATCTCCTGAGAGACCTATATTTACACTGTTTCGTGTCACACTTGCATATTTATACATGGGAGAATGACACTATATTATCTGTTGAATGAGGATTTTAGAGTTCTGTGACTGGTTGTACCAGCTTGCAACTCCACCAGCAATGGAGGAGTGTTCCTCTTTCTCCACATCCTCACCAGCACCTGTTTTCTCCTGAGTTTTTGATCTTAGCCATTCTGACTGGTGTGAGGTGAAATCTCAGTGTTGTTTTGATTTGCATTTCCCTGATGACTAAGGATGTTGAACATTTCTTTAGGTGGTTCTCTGCCATTTGATATTTCTCAGGTGAAAATTCTTTATTTAGCTCTGTACCCCATTTTTAAGGGGGATATTTGGCTCTCTCAAATCTACCTTCTTGAGTTCTTTGTATATCTTGGATATAAGCCGTCTGTCGGATGTAGGGTTGGAGAATATTGTCCTAAGTGAGGTGACCCAATCACAAAAAATCACTCATGGTATGCACTCACTGATAAGTGACTATTAGCCTAGAAACTTGGAATACCCAAGACACAATCCACATATCAAATGATGCCCAAGAAGAAGGAAGGAGAGGCCCCTGATCCTGGAAAGGCTCAGTGCAGCAGTGTAGAGGAATACCAGGACAGGGAAGTGGGAAGGGGTTGATTGGGGAACAGAGGGAGGGAAGATGGCTTATGGGACTTCCAGGGAGGGGAGATCCAGGAAAGGGGAAATAATTTGAAATGTAAAGAATATATTCAATAAAAAAATAAAATATGATAAAGATATTTTTAAAAAACTCTGTGACTGGAACTCGCAAGAAGACTAACCACTTCTCTTCCAAGAATCTTCTTTTTGTTGAATAAATTCACCAATTAAACTGATTTGTTTTCAGGTTCTGCCTCTCATAAATGGAATCTATCGCTAAGGGTTGCATAGTGACTTTATTCCATGGTCATGAAATCTTTTCCTCAGCACAAATATACCCTGAGGGTGCTCATGCTTCTTCGTATCCCTTCATTTGATTCTACTTATTCCTGTTGTTCAAAATGATAAATGCATCCAGGATACTAGCAAGGGGGCTTAGTGGATAAACGCACTTGCCCCCAAAGCCTGACTTCCTGAATTTAATCCCTGGGTCCCACATGATCCCCACACGAAGGGGAACAATTACTACAAGTTGTCCTCTAACCTTCACAGACTATCTGCCACCTCTCCAACAAGCACAGAATAAAAATGATAAAATACAAAAATTATAAAAAAGAAATACCCATGTTACTCTCAAAAGTCTGTTTCAATGACTGTTTATATAATTATTACAGAGATATGCCATTTGGATAATATTGCATTCTCATTCTGTCTTTCTATGAAAAACAAAAAACTATGTAAAGGTTCTGTTTATAGATTGTTCTTTAAGTCTGACAGGGCTATGATTTAAATTAAAATCTCTGTTCTCTCTGCCCAATTGCTGCATTACTGCCTCAGGTCGCATTGTGTGGATGCTGACTCCACATGTTATTTAGTCCAGAAAGGGTTCAATTTAAACTTGGGAACCATTGCCAGGGTTACAAAATCACTGTTGCTAATGTCCATTTTCTTTCCACCTTCAAAAACCATTTGACTCATTCGCAAACCAGTGTGCATTGGTTTCGGGCCTTCCATATTCCTGCAGATACTGCTGTTCTGCATTCTCTCTTTTGCATTATCATAAAAGAACATCTGAGGGAGTTCTGCCTAAAAAGAGCATCCAAATACTGGCTGAGGTCTTTAGACACTGAAGTTGGCAGAAAACACAGTGAATGTAGACCCTTTACATCAACCTCTCTGTCAGGAATACTTAAAACACAGTCATACATCAAACTTTATGCATTGTTTTACTTGAGCTTATAATCATGAATTATTTAACTTGAGATTTGGATATTATCAAATGGTTAGAAGAGAACAAAATCATAGGACCACGCATAATTGAGTATTGTTCTATCTGGGGAAAAGAGAACAATATCTCTGTTGCTGCTGGATGTTGTACGGCTGCTGATAATTAAACAATAATTTACTAACTGAACACAGGGGGAAAGGGCACTGGTTATACTTTCTCTGACAAAGAGGCCCTGGAATGTAAGGTCATGTGCAAAACATTTATTTTCCTGTTCTTTAATAAAGAATACCAGAATTAATTTGTAATTTTATACAAATCAACAGTAGTTTTTCAATATGTAATGCGGTTATGTGTAAATGTGTTATTTGTGTATATGTCTGTGTCTTTATCTTTGATGTGTGTATGTCATATAAATATATATATATATGTATGTGTTTGTGTGTGTGGGTGTGTGTGCCTGTGAGAGACTGTATCTGTGTCTATATACATATGAAAAGTGAAAACCTTTGGTCACATCCACTAATGGTTCTCTCCACCCTAAGCACCATAGCAGCTTTGAGTGAAAAAAAAAAAACTTCTCATCTAAACTAGAAAAAGCAAATATTGCAGTGAAATTATTAGGAGTGTGAACATTACTGTACACCAATAGGGTAGGTGTAGCAAGTCCTTAGATAAGTACAAAAGGATTCCATGCATCGTTTTCACCTTGTTTATGAAAATAATGATAAAATGTTGCACAGACTAGTGTCAACTAATGTAATGAAAAAAAGCTCTGTGAGAAGCCAGTGTAACATTTCAATTTGCAGGGTTGAAAATCAGAAGCTTGAATTCTTTTCATTTACTATCTTAAAAGCAAAATATGCTATCTGTTCAGCATTGCAACTTAACCAACTCAATACTAGAACCTCCATGTGTAAATAAAAATTAGTGAGGTATAAACTCGTAGGATCTCATATCACAGTGGTGTAGATGTTCAGCCTAACTTCAGGGAACTGAAGAAAGTAAAGAGACAAAGCACATCGCAGAATGGCTGCAATGGCCTCATTTCCACAATGAATGCCAATATCTCTCTCTCTCTCTCTCTCTCTCTCTCTCTCTCTCTCTGTGTGTGTGTGTGTGTGTGTGTGTGTGTGTGTGTGTGTGTGCATGTATAATAATGGAAACAGCAACGTCTTCACTATTTCTCAACTTTGATTTAATTAAATTACTTAAACTCTGAATCCATTATTGTTTTAGTTTCCTTTCTGTTGCTGGGATAAAACACACTGACAAAATTCACTTTATCAGGGAAAGTTTTGTTTGGCTTACACTCCCAGGTCACAGTGGATCACTGAAGGGAATCATAGCAGGAACTCAAGAAAGAATTAAACCAGCAGTCGTAGAAGTGTGCTGCTCGTGGCCTTCTTCACTGACCCATGCCCAGCCAGTTTTCCTCGAAGCCTAAGACCACTTGCCCATGAAATAGGAAACCTACAATGATGGATGTGTATGTAGGAGACCGGGTCATTCTACATCAATTAAGACAGTCAAGACAATCCTTTACAGACATGTCTTCAAACCAACACCATAAATACAATTATTCAAGACTCATTTTCAAGTGACTGTACACTGTGTCAAGTTAGCAAGTCATTCTAACCAGGACAATTATGGAGGCCCTTGTGGCTTTCTTCAGAGTAGGAGTCCTGACATATTTGCATGAGCAAATATCAGCCTTCATTCTGATTTCTTGAAGCTCACATGTGTCCCACTCACTGTAGCACCTCTTGTTGATCTTGTTACTTGACATCCAGGAAGAACACCCCATGGCCTTCAAGTCACAAAAGGAAAAGGAGGCTCATTCCTCCCTTCCTCTGAACAACTAAAGATTCCAACACAATGATCACCTATACGCCCCAAGGGTAAGCTACACTTAGCTCAGGAGAGTTGAATAACACATAATTAGTTGAGAATATGACAATTTAAGTTTCAGTTGAGTACAATATTAGACAACCATTGCTATATGCACTCCATGTTACTGTGGACACTGGTATGGTTTAAAAGAGAAATGTCACTGAGTGGTGCTGGCGCATGCCTTTAATCCCAGCACTTGGGAAACAAATGTGGCAGATCTGAGTTCAAGACCAGCCTGGTCTATAGAATGGCCAGGGATACAGCACTTAGGAGGCAGAGGCAGCTAGAGTTTGAAGACAAGCTGGCCTACAGAGCTACTTTCAGGACATCCAAGGCTACACAAAGGAACATGTTCTGGGAAAAATAGGAAAAAGGGGAGGAGAAGGAGGAGAGGAGGGGGAGGAGGAAAAAGAGGAGGAGGAATGTTCCTATAGTTCCATGTGTTTTAACATGTGTTTACCAGATAGAGGTACAATAATTTTGGACAGTTATATAACCTTTGGAAAATGCAGCCTAACTGGAGTTGCTAGATTACTGGATTTGAAGTTTATATATCAGCTTACTTCCTGTCCAATATTTTCTTCCCAAAACATGTGAAATTGAGGAGTCTCATGAGTGTTCCTGATGACTTGGAGACTTTTGCCTTCATTCCTTCCTTACCATGATCTCTTCAAGCCATGATCCAACATAAACGTTCCTCATTAAATAAGCTCTGGTGTGGAGAAAGAGGAACACTCCTCCACTGCTGGTGGGATTGTAAGATGGCACAACTACTCTGGAAATCAGTCTAGTGGTTCCTTAGAAAACTGGTCATGATACTTCTGGAGGACCCTTCTATACCACTCCTAGGCATATACCCAGAGGATTCCCTAGCATGCAATAAGGACACATGCTCCACTATGTTCAAAGCAGCCTTATTTACAATAGTCAGAAGCTGGAAAGAACCCAGATGTCCCTTAATGGAGGAATGGATACAGAAAATGTGGTATATTTACACAGTGGAGTACTACTCAGCAATTAAAAACAATGAATTCATGAAATTCTTAGGCAAATGGTTGGAACTGGATAATATCATGCTAAGTGAGGTAACCCAATCACAAAAGAATACATGGAATGCAGTCACTGATAAGTGGATATTAGCCCAGAAGCTCTGAATACCCAAGGCACAATTTGCATATCAAATGATTCCCAAGAAGAAAGAAGGAGAAGTCCCTGGTCCTGGAAAGGCTTGATCCAGCATTGTAGGGGAGTAGCAGGACAGAGAAGAAGGAGGGGGTTGATTGGAGAAAGGGCGGAAGGACGAGGGCTTATGGGAATTATGGGGAGGGGGAAAACTGGGAAAGGCAAAATCATTTGGAATGTAAACAAAGAATATAGAAAATAAAATTTAAAAAAAACATAGTTACACATAGACTATTTTTTAAAAAAAAAAAGAGATTGACAATAAGGAAGCCAATTCTAGGTAAATACAAAAATTTAATTTCTTTATGTCAAGTCTTGAATATGTGGTATCTTCTGCATCAGGGCCTAATCATTAAAATAAATAAATAGATAGATAGATAAGCTCCAGAAAGTGTTTTGTCATATTAGTAAGATGAGTACACAACTATGAAAATCAGAGTAGGACTGGAGAGATGGCTTAGCCAGTAGAGGCTCGACTCACAACCAAAAATATAAGAAAAACAGAGTAGCCATTTTTCTTGTTGAAAATTGACTGTGTGCTTCCTGTATCCTAGGAACTTGTTTTCAGGAAGGTTATGGAAGAGTTTGGAGCTGCTGACGAGGTAGAAGTCTATAAGAGAACAACACAGGATATTCTGGTATGAGTTTGAAAGACCAGAATGGTGATAAAAAGGCATGCTGGAAAGATAGGCATTTTTGTCTCTATGACAAAGTTTCATTCACAATACTTTGGCAAGATGGAAACTCTTCAATTTACAAATGTCAGCTTCCACATGATGCGTAAGCTCTCATTATGAGAATATCCCAGGTCTAATTAATAACAATACTTAGTACTAAATACAAATTCATCTCAAACTTAATATATATATATATATATATATATATATATATATATATATATTAAATTTTGACAGAATCTGTTTGTTTCTGGCTAACTCCCACCAGAGGAATGATTACCCAAAGGACAACAAGTAAAGATTTGAGGAAAATGAACCCTCACAAACTTTTGTGGAATGTAAATTGGGATGAAAAACATGAGGTGGGTAGCTATTTTACATTGCCATTTTAAAAATCTTTAATATGAACAACATACAAAGGTGAAAGTTTCATTTGGGTTCAATTCTAGGTGCCCATTCATGGTCACTTGACCTTGTACTTGTGGGTCTGTAGCCATCTTGGAAGGCTTTGTGGGAAGCATAGGTTCTCAGAGCATGACAGACCTGAAGGAGGAAGAAGCAGGAAGAGAGAGAGATGGGAGAAGAAATTTAACTTAAGAAAAACAAAAGCTATTTCAGGATCATTTGAATCTATCTGATCATGTTTTGAAAAGCCTCAAGGACCATGTAGCTATTAGAAAAAGTAAATTCTAAAACACATATTCATATCTTGATAGTTGTGGCTGCTGAGAGGTTGTTTCTGCTTCGAACTTCTATATACAAGACTATTTTCAACTCCTGCAAGCCAAGTTTTTTGTCACTCTTTGTAAAAACAGCACATCAACTAAGCATCTTTAGGTGATGCCAAAGCTATACATTTGTTTACTTGATGGCATTGCTACAGAAACACTCAGTGAGATTTACTGCCCTCCACTAAGAATATACATTATTTCTGATTCTTATTTCCTCAAAATAATACATCTTGTCTCAAAACTTTTATTTTATTTTATTTTATTTCATGGAAATATTTATGAAAAATTGAAGAAATATATTGAAAAACAGGTTAAAATTGAAGAGTTTCATGGAAAATTATAGATAAAATAGTAGGCATGGAAAACATTTCTTTTTTATCATGGAAAATTTTATATAGATATAATAATGGTAGGCATAAAAGTATTCCTAAGTTGATTAAAAGTGGAATTATAAACATTTTCTGATAGACTTGAAGATTTACATGAGAATATTTCTGATAAAATTGTAGAAATATATAGAAAAACATGTTAAAATTAAAGATTATCATGGAAATTATATAGACAAAATGATAGGCATAAATATAATTCTAAGTAAATTGAAGGTGGAATTATAAACATTTTCAGATAACATTGAAGATTTACATGGAAAATATTTCTGGTAAAATTCAAGAAATAAATAGACAAACATGTTAAAATTCACTATTTCATGGAAAATTTTACATAAAGAATGGTTGATGTAAAAACTCTTTCTAAATTAATTGAAGGTGGAATTAGAAATATTTGTGATAAAATCAAAGATTTACATTGAAAACATTTCTGATAAAATAAAGGAAGTATATAGAAAGATATATTAAAATTGAAGATTATCAGCCGGGCGGTGGTGGCACACACCTGTAATCCCAGCACTCTGGGAGGCAGAGGCAGGTGGATTACTGAGTTCAAGGCCAGCCTGGTCTACAGAGTGAGTTCCAGAACAGCCAGGGCTATACAGAGAACCCCTTTTTCAAAAAACCCAAAATCCAAAAAACAAAAACAAAAAAAATGAAGATTATCATGAAAATCAATGTACATAAAATGGTAGGCATAAAAGAAATTACTAAATTAATTAAAGGGGGAATTACAAACATTTTCTAATAAAATTGAAGATTTACATGAGATATTTTGTTAGTCAATGTCTTCATTGGAGAGTTGAATCCATTGTGGTTAAGAGATATTAGGGAATAGTGATTGTTGCTTCCTATTATTTTGGATGCTATTTTTTATGTTTGTGTGGGTATCTTCTTTTGGGTTTGTTGGAAGAAGATTGCTTTCTTGCTTTTTCTAGGGTGTAGTTTCCCTCCTTGTGTTGGCATTTTCCATCAATTATCCTTTGTAGGGCTGAATTTGTGGACAGATATTGTGCAAATTTGGTTTTATCATGGAATATCTTGGTTTCTCCATCTGTGATGATTGAGAGATTTGCTGGGTATAATAGCCTGGGCTGACATTTGTGTTCTCTTAGGGTCTGTATGAGGTCTTCCAAAGATCCTGTAGCTTCATCGTTTCTGGTGAGAAGTCTGGTGTGATTCTGATAGGTCTGCCTTTATTTGTTTAGTGAATTTGGTGTTTTGATTATTATGTGCCAGGAGGACTTTCTGTTCTGGTACAATCTGTTTGAAGTTCTGAAGGAGTCTTTTATGTTCATGGGCATCTCTTTCTCTAGGTTAGGGAAGTTTTCTTCTATAATTTTGTTGAAGATATTTACTGAGCCTTTAAGATGTAAATCCTTGCTCTCATCTCTACCTACAATCCTTAGGTTTGGTCTTCTCATTGTGTCCTGGAGTTCCTGGATGTTTTGAGTTACCAGCTTTATGTATTTTGCATTTTCTTTGACTGTTGAGTCAATGTTTTCTAGGGTATCGTCAGCACCTGATGTTCTTTCTCCTATCTTGTGTATTCTGTTGTTGATGCTTGCATCTATGACTCCTGAATTCTTTCCAAGGTTTTCTATCTCCAGAGATGTCTCACTTTGTGATTTCTTTATTGTTTCTACTTCCACTTTTAGATCCTGGATGGTTTTGTTCAGTTCCTTCACTTGATTCTTTATGTTTTCCTGTATTTCTTTAAGGGATTTTTGTGTTTCCTCTTTAAGGGCTTTTACCTGTTGACCAATGTTCTCCTGTATTTCTTTAAGGGAGTTACTTAAATCTTTCTTGAAGCCCTCTATCAGCATCATGAGATACGATTTTAAGTCCAACTCCTGCTTTTCCAGTGTGTCGGGGTATCCAGGACTTGCTGTGGTATGAGAACTGGGTTCTGATGTTCCCATGTGGTCTTGGTTTCTGTTGGTAGGGTTCTTGTGCTTGCCTTTCGCCATCTGGTGCTAGTTGGTAGTCTTGTCTCTGGCTAGAGTTTGTTCCTCCTGTGGGCCTAGAAGCCTGTGCCCTTACTCCTCTGAGTTCAAAAGTGAAAGCACTGCTGGGAGATGTCTTTCTCATGGTGGGCTATGCACAGAAGACTGTGGATTTTCAGAGCTTTCTTGTGCAAATGTTTGTGGGAAGACTTCCATTCCAGCTGCTCCACTGATCTTAGGCCCTCTGTGCTCCTAGCTGGATCCCCTCCAGAAAGAAGGTGGAGATATCCCTCTGCGCTCAAAAGTGAAAGCCTACTGGAAGATCTCTCTCCTGGCGGGCTATGCACAGAAGGCTGTGGAGTCTCCTGGCTCCCTGGTGCAAAATGCCTCAAAACTTTTAACTCTTTTTTTTTCAGAAAGAGAAAAGATTTCACCTTAAAATCATTTTTTTCTGAGTCACTCCAGAGTTTTAACAAAAAATAAATAAGGAAGAAAGGAAAGAAGGATGGAAAAGAGGGAAGGAGGGAGGGAGATATGGAAGGAGGGAAGAAGAAAGAGAGAGAGAGAGAGAAAGTGAAAGAGATCAAAAAAGGATCCAAGGAATGATATCTGTCAGGACATCACAGCTGTATTCTTATCTACAAGAAATCTTACCTAGAATACCCAGGAACTGTAACTTTTTCAGGGATCTGGGGAGCTAACCTACCCTCATGTCACTTGGGAATGAGGATCTATTTTAGCTGTATTAAAACAATCCACATTTAGCAATGGCCTTTGTCTTCATTATGCAGATAAGTGTGATATTTCCAACAATAATAACAGTAATAATGTCAAGACCTATGTAATGAATGCTTGCCCTGGGTGCTAATATCTAGTTAGTCTGTACAACAGTACCAAGGAAGTGGATCTAAAGGTTTCTGATTTCTTAGATAAAAAGGCGGAGGTTTCCTAAATGGCCTGAATCATGTAATGATTAGGCTGGGACCAATGCAGGCCCATTGGGAAGCTTGTGTTCTTCACAGTGTCTTTTGCTATGGATGTAGGACAGGTTTACATTTAACCTAGAGTGTGAAATTATTGAAAAGCATGTCTGAGATAGTAAGGACAGATGCTGAGTTGAGTGGTTGTCAGTTTATCCTGTGCTGGGGAATTGAAGCTCAAGGGGAAGTTTTTGAAGGATAAAGTTTATGAAGCAGTTAGAAATATGAAACTTACCTTTTGCATAACCACCAGCTTAATTGCATTTGCTGATCAGCCACCCAGAGTGGGTTTGTGGGGAGGGGGGTAATGTGTGTGTGTGCGTGCGTGCGTGTGTGTGTGTGTGTGTGTGTGTGTGTGTGTGTGTGTGTGTGTGTGTGTGTGGTCAGGCTACTCAGTGAGCAACTAACCTTAGATTTGGCTCTGATCCATCCTGGGCTGCCAAATAGCAACCTGGCTGGAAAGTGAACTCCATTAGAGTGAAGAGTCAAATGTGGTTTTATTCACAGAGCCAGAGACAATTCAGAAAACAGACATGATGTCTTTCATATTATAGAGAAAGGACTCATAGAAGTTAAAACCTGCCCTTCATACATTTTCTTAAAATGTACTGAGAAATACTCCAAAACCATCTACATACAAGGTAAAAAGTTCCCTGGGCAGTGTTTGTATACTGATATTAGCGTATAATACAAACGATTCCTTCTTACAGTGGCTGTAATGTAAGGTAAAGGAGGCAGGCAACAGTGGAGACAGGCCAATATGGCCCTCACAAGAGGACGGGTGTGGGTAAACAGACAGGATCTTGAAAAAGAGGGGAAAGGGGGACCGAAATATTCCTCTGATGTTCAGGGGCGGGGAGAGATGATCAAAGAACTGGATATCAGATATCAATCCCAACTTAGCTTTAATATATTTGTGAAAGCTTTTGTTTTTTAAGACATAATTTTCTTATCTTTTGTGAAACACCAAATATGAAATGCAAAAATATAGTAGCCCCGTTTTTGTAATTGCTCAGAGCACAGTCTGTTCATTATGCAATCCAGGCTGGAACTTCACCAGGTAAGAGAACTGCCTGGATGCAGAATGCTCTGGAAGACTGCGGGCGTGTCCTTAGTGAGCAGGTGCTGCTCCCAGGAACAGTGCCCCTCCCAAAAGAAGAGGTATGTCTCCTGGAAGAAAACATGGTAGAGAGGCTTTGAGCTGTTTAGTTCTGGGTAAGAAAGAGTCTGGTCCTATATTTAGTAAGGTATTTGAGCCATCAGATGTGGAATTGAGGGTATTTGTGTATCTAAATATTTGTGAGAGAGATGCATACTGTAGAAAAATGAGATCATGATTCAAAAGATATTTGATATTATGAATTCTTTATTTTCCAGAATAATTTGAATTCTTAATATAATAGCATTTCTGCTGGTCATGTTTCCAAACTTGGTCCGTTAACAAAAAGGTCACTCACCCTCAACCAAGGCATTTGTTTTAAAATAATAAAACTCATGTATCCCACTGTTTCTCAGATTTTAAAAAATATGTAAGACAGAGATATGAAAATGTTCTCTCTCCCCCATCTCTTTCTCTCAACAGTGTATTTCTATGTCACTCTGGCTAGCCTGGGACTCTACTTGGTAGGCCAGGCTGACTTTGAACTCAAGAGATCTGCCGGCCTCTGCCTCTTGGGTCTCCAGCTGAGCCTTGAGCTAGGCAGACTAGGCAGTAAACCCTAGGCTTCCTTTCTCTGGGTCCCACAGAACTGTAGTTACAAGTGTCTGTTCAACATAGGGCTTGGAATTTGAACTTAGGCTCTCATGCTGCTCAATGAGTACAGTTATCCACTGAGCCACTTTCCTAACCAACCCCCAAAGTTTCTCATAAAGCAGTAACTAGCCAGAGACCACACACTGTCAAATAAAGCATTCAGGTTTACATGGTCTTCACTACTGAGATATTGGAGACTCTTTCTGTCCTTGAGACAACTGGGTTTACAATAGAAACAGCTTAAGGCAGCAAAAGTGTCACTCTTCGTGAGGACATTTATTCTTTCTTGACAGTGACAGCAGTGCATGCAGAGGTCTCTAGTGTCCTTGAGAGCTGTCATGTCAACCTTCTGATGATTCATTCCACTCACCTACGCTGAATTAAAAGCCAGAAGTCAAATAAATCTTGGATGAACATTAGCAGAGATCTTTGTCTTTGGGTTTTTGGAGGGAGGGGTAGCACAAGGTTCTGGAAGGAGTCAAAATTTGAGAAATATCCATTCATTACATACATTAATAGGATTTTACATACATTAATAGGATCTTACATACATTAATAGGATCTAAATTTAAGTATTTAATGAATATGTTTTTACATTAAAAAGGAGCAATAACACAACTTAGGTCTGTTCTGTCACTTAGAAAGGGAGATAATAAAACATCAGGTACACATGTTTTGCTGTTACCTTCATTCCTGAAAATTCCATTCACAAATACAATGAAGTATGAAACATATCTACCCCCTCCTTCCTGCCTCCAGCCCTCCCTATAGCCTCAACCCATCCCCTTCCCAATTTCATGTATTTTTTTTTCATTGCACCAAGTCTAGTTAGTGCTGTCCCTGTGAAATTGTACTTTCATGAGTGTGTGGCTGTTCCTGGGAGCGTGACATTCCTACCAGTAGGCACACCTCAAAAAGAGTCATTCTTCTCCTAGCAACTGTCAAAACCAGGAAGGAAATCCCTCCTATTGAGCTGACATCACATCTAAAAAATAATTAATTACTCTGTGACACTTGGGACACTGTGACACTTGGGCCACTATGTCCCTCGGGAGCCCACCTTGCCTGGCATGTCAGTGCCATAGCTTGCAGGGCCCACCCCTGAGTTTGTGTGGATTTACATCCCTAAAGCCTGCACAGCTCTTGCCTGTATGTGAAAGCTGGCCAGCAGGGAAGATTCAGAATGGCTAAGATCAAAAACTCAAGTGACAAAACATGCTGTCAAGGATATAGAAAATGATGATCACACCTCCATTGCTGGTAGGATTGCAAACTGATACAACCACTCTGGAAATAAACCTGGAGGTTCCTCAGATAATTGGAAACAGCTCTACCTGAAAACCCAGCTATACCGCTCCTGGAGATATACCCATAGGGTGTTCCACCATACCACAAGGACATGCTCTCCGCTATGTTCATAACAGCCTTATTTGTAATATACAGCAAACCAATAGCCAATATCAAATTAAATGGAGAGAAACTTGAAGCAACCCCATTAATATCAGGGACAAGACAAGGCTGCCCACTCTTTCCTTATTTACTCAATACAGTATTTGAAGTTCTAACCAGAGCAATAAGACAACAAGAGGAGATCAAAGGGATACAAATTGGCAAAGAAGTCAAGATATGCTATTTACAGAGGATCTGATAGTATATATAAGTGACCCCAAAAATTCTACCAGAGATTTTACAATTGATAAACAACCTCAGCAAAGTGACTGGATATAAAATAAACAAATCAGCAGTCTTCCTTTATATAAATGATAAGTGGGCTGAGAAACAAAAGAGGGAAACAATACCCTTCACAATAGTCACAAATAATATATCTTAGTGTAACTCTAAACAAACAAGTGAAAGATCTGTATGACAAAAATTTTAAGTCTCTCAAGAAAGAAATCAAAAAAGACCTCAGAAGAAGGAGAGATACCATGTTCATGGATTGGTAGGATTAGCATAGTAAAACTGGCCATCCTATCGAAGCAATCTACAGATTCAATACAATGCCCATCAAAATTCCAACACAATTCTTCACAGACATGGAAAGAGCAATTCTCAAATTTATATGAAAAAACAAAAAACAAAAAACCAAGATTAGCAAAAACAATTCCCAATAATTAAAAAAAAAAAAAGTTATGGAGGAATCACAATCCATGAAATACATCCATATACCTATGGACAATTGATCTTTGATAAAGAAGCCAAAACCATACAGTGGATAAAAGAAAGTATATTTAACAAATGCTGCTGGTCTAACTGGAGGTCTGCATGTAGAACAATGCAAGTTGATCAAAGTTATCTCCTTATTAATATCTCAAGTCCAAGTGGATCAAGAACCTTCACATAAAACCAGATACACTGAATCTAATAGAAGAGAAAGTGTAAAAAAGCTTTGAACACATTGGCACAGGGGAATATTTCATGAACAGAACACCAATGATTCAGGCTCTAAGATCAACAATCGACAAATGGGACCTCATGAAAGTGAAAAGCTTCTATAAATCAAAGCTTACAATATGACAAAATGGCAACCTACAGATTAGGAAAAATCTTCACTAACACTACATCTGATAGAGGGCTAATATCCAAAATATACAAAAAACTCAAGAGGTGAAAATCCAAACAACAAATAACCCAATTAAAAATTGGGGTACAGAGCTAAACAGAGAATTCTCAACAGAGGAATCTTGAATGACTGAGAAGCACTTAAGGAAATATTCAATATCCTTAATTATCAGTGATATCCAAATATTCTTAAAAACTTAGATATACTTACTCAACCCAAGCTTTCGAGGTAACCCAACTTTATAAGGTTTTTTTTTTCTACACAGCTAAACATGATGTCATCAGGTCCAGCTCAACAAAACAGTACTCTTTTTTCTCATTAGATATATTCTTTATTTGCATTTCCAATATTGTCCCTTTTCTTAGTTTCCTAACCCCCCAAAAAATCCCCTAACCCATCCTCCTCCCTCTGCTCACCAACCCACCCACTCCCGATTTCCTGTCCTGGCATTCCCCTATACTGGGGCATCTAGCCTTCTTAGGACCAAGGGAAAGGTTTATTTTTCAACACTATGAAATGTTCTATTATTTCTATATCAAAATCAAGATAGGACATACATGGCTGGTGACCAGGGTTCCAGGTCAAAGAAATAAAACACTTTCAGAGATCTTAAACTGTGGATTTTTAAAAATGCTGTCCGACATTACAAAAAAAGTATAAGAGACAGACAACTAAGAAAATGGAAGTAATGCTTACTCCAGAGAACACTGTAAGAGTTCCTGGCATTCAACCATGTTTTCTAGGGCTTATTGATTTAATCCTCCCAAAAGAAGCTGTAAATTTTATAATTCTCATTTTCATGGTTAAATAAACTAAAATATGAGAAATTTAAAGCATTTCTGTGGGAATTCAAAAGTTCTGCATGTCATATTTGAAGGACAGCCATGCAGATGACACTACCTCCTGTGGAATGTCTTCAAGACTCTACAAAATGTCAAAATCAGTATTAGTTTCAATATATCATATTTTCAGATGTAAACTAAATCTGTATTTAGATAGAGTCAGTGTCTCTGGTTAAATAAAAATTTCACTAATATCAATTTGTTGGCATTGGTATTGCAACAAAATGCTAGAGTGGTAAATAAAACAGAAAGGGTGATATAATACTATTACTTCTATTACTGTTCATTTCTGTTTTAAGTGATTTTATCAAAGAAATTAGATTTGCAGTACCTGTGGTAATGAGAACTTTTCTGTTTATACTTTTTAAAGAAAGATAATTATACCTGCTAATATACTACTATGACAGATTTTTAAATGGACATTCATTTTAAATCACTCTTAGGATAATTGATAATGAAGACTTATACCACTAAACCAATCCATTTCTCACTAATGGAGATTTTATTACCAATTACTGAAATAGCTGGTATCTTCCTTTGCTACATATCTTTCTTTTTCTTTTTGTTTCTTTTGTTTTTATTTGTTATGTATGTATGTATGTATATATGTATGTATGTATGTATGTATGTATTTATTTATTTATTTATTTTGACACTACAGATTTTATTCCCCTCCTGGTCTACCCTCTGCAGCTCCACACTCCATACCTTCTACCTATCCCAGATAGCCAGTTAGACCAGCACCATTTATTCAAGATGCTTTTCCCCCATTGTATATTTTTGGCTTCTTTGTCAAAGATCAAGTGTGTGTAAGTGTGTGTTTTTATTTCTGGGTCTTCAATTCTATTCCATTGATCAACGTGCATGTATTTGTACCAATACCATGCAGTTTTTATCACTATTGCTCTGTAGTAAAGCTTGAGGTCAGGGATGGCGATTCCCCCAGCTGATCTTTTATTGTTAAGAATTGTTTTCACTATTCAGGGTTTTTTACCTTTCCAGATGAATTTAAGAATTGCTTTTTCTGTGTCTTTGAAGAATTGTGTTGGGATTTTGATGGGAATTGCATTGAATCTGTAGATTGCCTTTGGTAGGATCACTATTTTTACTGTGCTAATTCTGCCAATCCATGAGCACGGGAGATCTCTCTATTTTCTGAGATCTTCAGTTTCTTTCTTAAAAGACTTGAAGTTATTGTCATACAGATCTTTTACTTCTTTGGTTAGAGTTACCCCCAAGATATTTTATATTATTTGTGACTATTGTGAAGGGTGTTAGTTCCCTAATTTCTTTCTCAGCCTGTTTATCATTTCTTTAAAGCAAGGATACTTATTTATTTGAGTTAATTTTGCATCCAACTACTTGGCTGAAGTTGTTTATCAGCTTGAGAAGTTCTCTTATAGAACTTTTGGGGTCACTTATGTATGCTATCATATCATCTACAAATACCAATACCTTTATTTCTTCTTTGCCAATTTGTATGCCCTTGATCTCTTTTGGTTGTCTTATTGTTCTAGCTAGCAATTCAAGTACTATATTGAATAGATATGGGTAAGTGGAGTTTTTCAAATATCTTTCCATTTAATTTGATATTAGTTGTTGGTTTTTGTGGCAGGATTTCCCTGACCAATTACAGTAAAATATTAGTGCAGGAGGTGGCCTCTGATTGAACAGGGAAAATGGAGGCAGAGCTTAAGAGTTGCAGAGAGACAGAACTACTCAGAAGAGAGGGGAGGAAGCAAAATGGAGGACAGACAGGAAGAAGACCCTGATCCTGTGTGCTTTTAAATAACCAGAGATAGTTATGAATATCATATAGGGATAGAATAATTGGGATAATTTGTCTGATCCAGGTGGGAAGCTTGTATCGTTATCAAATGACCCTGAAATTATTGTTTGGGAATCTTGTGAATTGAGAATTTATTGATACATAAATCTGACTGGTTATTTATAAGCTTCAATAGTTTTGATTTGCTGGATTACTGGAACTTCAGACCTCTGACAACAGGGGGTTTATGGTTGAGAAGAAACTAGCCATTGAGGCAAGCAAACCAGAGCTAGGAAAACTGCTATTGGTTGCTGCCTGGAGCTAGCCACAGAGGCAGCAGGGTTGCTGGGGTAGACAGTAGCTGGCAGTAGCGTGGGAAACCTACTGGTCCTTTGAATGCTTCCTGCAACAGGTTTGCAGTAAATTGCTCTTGTTAAGTTTAAGTATGGGCCTTGAATTCTTGATCTTTTCAATACTTTTAACATGAAGGAGTATTGTGTTTTGTCAAATGCATTTTCTGCATCTAAAGAGATGATCATGTGATTTCTTGAGTGTATATAGTGAATTACATTAATGAATTTTCATATATTGACCCAACCTTACATCCATGGGATAAAGCCTACTTTATCATGGTGAATGATGGTTTTTAATGTGTTCTTGGATTTGGTTTGCAAGAATTATATTGAATATTTTTGCCTTGATATTGATAACTGAGATTGGTCTGAAGTTCTCTTTTTTGGTTGGGTCCTTGTGTGGTTTAGGTATCAGAGTAATTGTGGCTTCATAGAATAAATTAGACAGTGTTCCTTCTATTTCTATTTTATAGAATAGTTTGAGGAATGTTGGTACAGGTGTTCTTTGAAGGTCTGGTAGAACTCTGCACTAAATATATCTGGTCTTGGGCTTTTTTGGTTTGGAGGTTTTTAATGACTTCTATTTTCTTGTGGAATATGGGCCTGTTTAGATAGTTTACCTGCTTTTTATTTAAATTTGGTATGTGGTATCTGTCTAGAAAACCATTCATTTCATCTAGAATTCCCAGTTTTCTTGAATATAGACTTTTGTAGTAGGATCTGATGGGTTTTATTTTTTTAATTTCTTCCATTTCTGTTGTTAAGGCTCCCTTTTCATTTCTGATTTTGTTAATTTAGATCCTGACTCTGGACCATTTAGTTAGTTTGGCTAGTTGAATCTTGTTATCTTGTTGATTATCTCAAAGAACCAGCTTTGATTTTTTTTTTTTTTGGTTTTTTTGTTTGTTTGTTTGTTTGGTTGGCTTTTTTTTTGATTCTTTGTATTGTTCTCTTTGTTTCTATTTGGTTGATTTCAGCCCTGAGTTTGACTATTTCTTGTGTCTACTCCTCTTGCTTGAGTTTGCTTCTTTTTGTTCTAGAGGTCTCAGGTGTGCTGTTAAGTTGCTAGTGTAAGATATCTCCAGTATCTTTACCAAAGAACCTAGTGCTATGACTTTTCCTCTTAGCACTGCTTTCACTGTGTCCCATAAGTTTGGGTATGATGTATCAACATTTTCATTAAATTCCTGAAAATCTTTAATTTCTTTCTTTATTTCTGCTCTGACCAGGTTATCATTGAGTAGAGAGTTGTTCAGTTGCCAAGTATATGTGGGCTTTCAGTTGTTTTTGCTATTATTGAAGACCAGCCTTAGACAATGATAATCTCAAATGCATTGGTTTGTTTCCATATTCTTGTATCAGTGGAGGATTGTCTTGTGATCAATTATATGGTCAGTTTTGGAAAAGATGCCATGAAATGCTGAGAAGAAGGTATATTTTTTTTGTTTTAGGGTGAAATGTTCTGTGAATATCTGATAAATCAATTTGGTTCATGACCTCTATTAGTTTCACTGTGTCTCGTTTAGTTTCTGTTTCAATGACCTGTCCATTGGTGAGAGTGGGATGTTGACTTTTCCCATTACTAGTGTGTAGAATTCAATGTGTGTTTTTAGCTTTAGTAATGTTTCTTTTATGAATATGGATCCCCTTGTATTTGGGTCATAGATTTCAGAATTGAGACTTTCTTTTGGTGGATTTTCAGTTTGGTGACTATGAAGTGTCCTCCCTCATCATGTTTGATAACTTTTGGCTGAATGTTTATTTTATTAGATATTAGGATGTTAACTACAACTTGTTTCTTGAGACCATTTGCTTGGAAGCCCCCTTTCCATCCTTTTACTCTGAGATAGTATCTGTCTTTGTTATGGGTGTTTCTTGTATGCAGCAAAATGCTATATTCTGTTTGTGTATCCAGTCTGCTGTTAGCTTATGTCTTTTTATAGGTGAGTTGAGCCCATTAATATTAAGAGAAATTAAAGTGAGATGAAGTTGGCACTTGGAGGAGCTTCCCGCCGCCACCATCTTCACTGTGCCCAGGACCTGGGTGATCGGCAGTTCGTCTGTGTGCAAGCCAGGTTTGGGGCCTGTGCCCTGCAGGGTGCCTGCGGGATCCCTGTGGGAACCCTGCTGACATCTTCACTCCCTGATGGAGCAGATGGGCAGCACCAGGTTCAGTTCATATAACTCGAGTATAACATTGCTTGGGGCAGGACACACCAGGGCTCCAATGGCACCCAAGAGAAGGGCAGCACATCAGCAATCTGTGCCAGGGGAAACCCAATCATCCAGGTGTGGAAATAGCCTTACAGGCTCACAGGAGGTTCAAGAACCAGCCAGTGACAACAGGACCAACTAACACCAGAGATAACAAGATGGCAAAAGGCAAACATAGGAACATTACTAACAGAAATCAAGGCAATATGGCAGCATCTGAACCCACTTATCCAACAACAGCAAGTCCTGGATACCCCAACACACCAGAAAAACAAGATTTGGATTTAAAATCACTGGTCATGATGTTGCTAGAAGAACACAAAAAGGACATAAATAAATCTCTTAAAGAAACACAGGGGAAGATGAATAAGTTAGAAGCCCTTCAATGGAAACACAAAAAATCACTAAAAGAAATTCAGGAAAATATGGGTCAAAAGATAGAAGCCAATAAGGAGGAAATGCAAAAATAACTTAAAGAAATGCAGGAGAAATTGGGTCAACAGACAGAAGTCATGAAAGAGGAAACACAAAAATCTCTTAAAGAATTACAGGAAAGCACAAACAAGCAAGTAAATAAACTGAGCAAAACCATCCAGGATCTAAAGACAGAAGTAGAAACAACTAAGAAATTACAAAGGGAGACAACTTTGGAGATAGAAAACCTTGGGAAGAAATCAGGGGACATAGATGCAAATGTCAGCAACAGAATACAAGAGATAGAAGAAGGAACTCAGATGCTGAAGATACCATAGAAACCATGGACTCAACAGTCAAAGAAAATGCAAAATGCAAAAAACTTGTAACCTAAAACATCCAGGAAATCCAGGACACAATGAGAAGACCAATCCTAAGGATTATAGGCATAGATGAGAGTGAAGATTAACAAGTTAAAGGGCCAGCAAGTATCTTCAACAAAATTATGGAAGAAAACTTCCCTAACCTAAAGAGCAAGATGCCATGAATATACAAGAAGTCTACAGAACTCCAAACAGACTGGACCAGAACAGAAATACCTCCTGTCATATAATAATCAAAACCCCAAATGTACTAAACAAAGAAAGAATATTAAAGGCAGTAAGAGAAAAAGGCCAAGTAACATATAAAGGAAGACCTATCAGAATTACACCAGAATTCTTACCAGAGACCATGAAAGCTAGAAGATCCTGGGCGGAGCTCATGCAGACTCTAAGAGAACACAAATGCCAGACAAAAGTACTATACCCAGAAAAACTCTCAATCGCCGTAGATGGAGAAACCAAGATATTCCATGACAAAACCAAGTTTCACAATATTTTTCCACAAACCCATCCCTAGAAAGGATAATAGCAGAAAAACACCAATACAATGAGGGAAACTACACCCTGGAAAAAGCAAGATAGTAGCCTTATTTCAGCAAACCCAAGACAAGATAACCAATCAAATACAAAAAATACATCAAAAATCACAAGAAGTAATAATCACTATTCCTCAATATTTCTTAACATCAATGGACTCAATGCCCCAATAAAAAGACATAGACTAACAGACTGGATATGTAAACAGGACCCTACATTTTGCTGCAAACAGGAAACACACCTCAGTGTCAAAGACAAACGCTACCTTAGAGTAAAAGGCTGGAAGACAATTTTACAAGCAAATAGTCTCAGAAAACAAGCCGGAGTAGCCAATCTAATATCAGATAAAATTGACTTTCAATCTAAAGTCATCAAAAGAGACATGGAAGGACACTTCTTGCCGGTCAAAGGAAAAATACACCAAGAAGAACTCTCAATCCTGAACATCTATGCTCCAAATGCAAGGGCACCCCCATTCATAAAAGAAACTTTACTAAAGCTCAAAGCACACATTGCACCTAACACAATAATTGTGGGTGACTTCAACACTCCACTCTTGTCAATGGATCAATCAGGAAAACAGAAACTAAACAGGGACACAGTGAAACTAACTGAAGCTTTGGACCAATTGGATTTAATATATTATATTTATATATTATATATAGGACATTTATATTTATATATATAGGACATTTCATTCTGAAGCAAAAGAATACACCTTTTTCTCAGCACCTCATGGTACCTTCTCCAAAACTGATCATATAATTTGTCACAAGACAGACCTCAAAAAATATAAGAAGATTGAACTAATCCCATGCCTCCTATCAGATCACTATGGAGTAAAAGTGGTCTTCAATAGCAACAAAAACAACAGAAAACCCACATATACATGGAAACTGAACAATATTCTATTCAATGATACCTTGGTCAAGGAAGAAATAAAGAAAGAAATCAAAGACTTTTTAGAATTTAATGAAAATGAAAAGACAACATACCCTTATCTATGAGACACAATGAAAGCAGTGCTAAGAGGAAAACTCATAGCCCTGAGGGCTTCCAAAAAGAACCCTAGGAGAGAGCATACACTAGCAGCTTAAGTGCACACCTGAAAGCCCTGGAGCAAAAAGAAGGTAATTCACCCAGGAGGAGTAGAAGGCAGGAAATTATCAAACTCTGGGCTGAAATCAATCAAGTAGAAACAAAAAGAACCATACAAAAAATCAACAAAACCAGGAG
This sequence comes from Apodemus sylvaticus, assembly GCF_947179515.1. Taxonomy (NCBI): domain Eukaryota; kingdom Metazoa; phylum Chordata; class Mammalia; order Rodentia; family Muridae; genus Apodemus; species Apodemus sylvaticus. The sequence goes on from NC_067489.1 coordinate 61,840,621, forward strand.
CCTCTTCAGAGTAGCAGACAAGCTGGAGATCAGTTGCTCAGTTGCCCTGTGTGCAGCAGATCTCCTGGGATGCCTCAGGCTGTGGTGTCAGTTACCATGTGTGCAGTGGATCTGGGATGCCTCAGGATGTGGTGTCTTCCAGGGAACAGACTAGCTAGCAGTATGTTCCAGCAAAAAGGACTAGGAAGAAGAGCAGACTTATTCTGTGGGCAGAGGTTTTGGGGATGATGTGTCCCCAAGTCCACTGGGCGGTTGTGGGACTTCGGGAGGGTTCTTACCAGATGTTCTGCATGTAACAGTTCTTCTGAGATGTCTCAAGATATGATATCTTCAGTGGAGCAGAGTAGCTAGCAGTCTCCGGGTTTTTCTCTTATATTGCATTTGTCTATAGTAATTTCTTCACCTTCTTCCTATTTGTTTACCTTCTTCCTCCTCTTTCACCTTTTTCTCTTCCTTCTCTCTATCCAGTCCAATGCCCCCTCTACTCCCTCCTCCACTCCTTCCTGCAGTTGAATCCCCTCCATCTACTTCTAATTAACTCATACAAGGGATAAGAATACAAAATAGTATCTCTGGTCAAACTTTGCTTCTTCTAGTGATCACCCTCACTTCCTGATTCTTAGCTAAAAGTCTCCATAAGTGGTTTCTAAATTCCACCCATCATAAATACTTAGTCTCTACTTCTGTCAAAGGAATATAATATTACTACACTTTGTGACAATGAAATGGCAGCATGAGAAATGCTGAGTTGTGTAGTGTGCTCCAGAACAGAGAAGATGGCCACAGGATGCCACTAGTGCCTACCATCATAAGAAATAGATTGGCAGTCATATAGAATATGTGACAGATATTAGGCACAGTATCCAGAAACACTGACCCATGTCTTGGCTGGTTCTCTTACTGCATAACAACAGATAGCAAGTTTAATGCCTGTCATTCTGGATTTCTATATATCTGCAGTGTGAATGATTATAATTCTCATATTCCCTAGATATTCGTAGTCCCTACTTTTATTATTGAAAAACCTTTAAATGCCTTCAAGGGAATAAAGTTTGATGGCCTCTCATACCTTTCTCGTGAGCTGCTTTTTGTTTTGCAAAGCCACCAATGAATGTCTAAGTGTATCTAACTTAGGAAAGTTACTACCCTCTAATCTTAAGAACTACCTGACTGTGGGAAGTACGATTTTAGTGTTGCTTGTGTCTTGTTCATTTTGTCTCCATCTGCACCTTGAAAACAAGCCTGTAGTTCAAATGAAGTGAGATTAAGGTACATGCTGACCTCATAGTGATGGCAGCCAGAGTTCAGCAAGTAGAGAGTGGGATAATGGCTTATTTCCTCTTCTGTGGAAGCATGGGTTGTGGCCAAAGGCGCTCTGTTGAATTTTGCTTCCTGTATATACTAGGCATCGCTGTGTGAGCTACCCAAGCCAAGTGTTAGCAATGTATGCCAAGAGGGAGTCATACCAGGTTTAGAGGGAGGGAAAAACCCACAAAGGGAACTTCTGTCTTTTTACCTTATTCCCACCCTTCCTCTAACAAGAAGGAAGGCTTGTCTGCAGCATGCGAGTACAATGGGATTCAACACTCATTTGCCGAAAAAGATGAATCAAATACCGTCAGTCACTATTTTTGCCTTGTGTCCCGGTAAGAACTCCAGGCAGTGACAGTCAACAGAACTGAGGGAGTGCAATTTCCTGCCTTGCACTGACAGCAACACTCATTATGACTAATTTCCCAGCTCTCTATTATCTTGCCATCTAATAACATACCTGTAAATGGAGCCCTGGATACTCCCAGATTCGCTGTTGGCTTCTAGACAATCTCTGGGGATTTATGAGGTGAAAAAGAACCCACAATTAAAATGGAAAGGGGAGTAGGAAGGAAATAAATACATATACAGAAACCTATCGGGGAAAAATCAGAGCAGGAAAAAGGTAGGAGTCAACAAAAGAATAAGGGCTCCAGATAGTCACAGAGGCTGGGAACCTTTGTTAGAAAGGAAACCTTGGCATCCATCAGCCAGTGTCCAATGGAGCTTGAGGGCAACTGAAATTGAGGGCCAGACTGTTCACTGTCACATTGTGTGTTTTGAATTTTCATCTCTACAATGGTACCTACCATAGAAAGTAGTTATGAAGATTGAAAAATTCAACACAGAGGATTGTGTTGGACATGTTTTATGTTCTAGCTGTGAAAACAAGTACTATCATTGTGATGTTGATAATTAAAGATGGATGATTGTCTTGAGATAAGTTTAGTGAGAAACAATCCATTGGAATTAAAAAATAGGAGTGGAAAATTAGAGTATACTATTAAACTACAGAAAATGGAAATGCACCCTACATGGAGATAACAAGCTATAAAATATTTCACAAATATAGTGCTGTATCAATATTTTTTTATTTTGATCTAGAGAGTGGAATAAAAATGTTTCTTAGAACTCACTGATAAGTGGATATTAGCCTAGAAACTTGGAATACCCAAGACATAATCCACATATCAAATGATGTCCAAGAAGAATGGAGGAGTAGCCCCTGGTTCTGTAAAGGCTCAGTGCAGCAGTGTAGGGCAATACCAGAACAGGGAAGTGGGAAGGGGTGGGTGGGGGAACAGGGGGAGGGAAGAGGGCTTATGGGACTTTCGGGGAGTGGGGAGTCAGAAAAGAGGAAATCATTTGAAATGTAAATAAAAAATATATCAAATAAAAAATGTTGCTTAGAAACAAATCTAATAACCTACTGATTTTAAATTGAAGATTTTAAAATGTGAAAGTCTTCTAGATCTTCAGTTTGTAACAGAGCATCTGAAAAAAGATAAATATGGAAGCAAATGTCAAACACATGAGAACAGGGATATCCTGGAGACTTGTATTAGCTGTGATTGCTGTGATCAGGAAATTGCCTGATTTCCTTCCCGATCAGTCTTAGGAAAACTGTGTTCACAGGATAGTCTGTAAACAGCTTGATAGATTCCAATTCTGACCAATTACTACTGGCATTATTTTTAAAGCTGGGACATCATTATCCTCCTGAAGAGTGTGGTATTGTGGCATGAAATGTTTCCAGTGACTATGGTGACAGACAGCCCTGGAGGAGGCACCTGGCTGGCATCTGCCGTAGTAATAGTGTGCAGTAATTGTCTCATTTCAATGAGATAAGTGTCCTTCCCTGCAAGATGGACCTGTAATATTCAGTAAAGAAAACTTACAATAAAAGACTTGAACATTCACAAGAATGAATACATGTGTATGTGTGTGTGTGCGTATGTATATATATATGACAAGAATATGTTTTATATGTATATGACAAAAACAACACAAATTATTTTCAATTATTTATTTGTTTTTATATATCTGAGTGTTTTACTGGCATGTACACCCCTTGCTGGCAGAATCCAGAAAAGAAACTCAATTTTCCTAGAATTGTGTTACAGGCTATTATCTGACCATGTGTGTGCTGAGAATCAAACACCCAGTTTGCTAGAAGTAACTGCCAAGCCATATCTCTAACCCTAAAATAACACAAGTCTTTACATCAAGTAGAACTATCTTAGATTGTTTGGCTTACAGGACTAAGACATAGTTATCTTAGAGAGCTTCATGCATATTGCAATATTAGTTATATTTCATTTTTTTAAAGTGACAAACTACAAAGAAGACTAAGAGAAAATGTGGAAAAGAAGACATTCGAAGTGTGTGTGCCTCTGTCTATGCAAAGTTAACAATTATGAGAGATAAGGTGATGACTTTGCACTCACCCGATATGCACGGAAGACAACAGTAAATGGGAGAATGAGCAGGAGAAGGAAAAGCTTCGTGACACTGGGATATGCTGAAATTTCTTGATGGCAATTTAGAATCTCATTCTTTTAAGACACACTTTCTAGATAGGTCTCATTTGCCAAATTTGTAGTCATTGGCACGCTTAGTGCATGGAAGATCTCATTCTAGATTCCTTGACTCCTGGAATTCAAATTGCTGAAGAAAACTGTGGGGTTTTTTTGTCCCATGATTTTTATCTTTTCACATATCACTGTTTTGAAGTAAATAAGAAGGGCTCTCATGAAGTCTCCAAGAAATTTTCATTTATTTCTTTCATTAATATTTATTAATATTATATTTATTCACTTTACCTCAATTGTAACTCCCTTTCCTCTCTTGCCATTCGACTCAGGAAGTTTTCTTATAAGAAAGAGCAGCTATAACAATTGAAAGCACATTCTTTTCATTTATCAAATAAAAAGAAACTGTTATTCACAAATGCATAAATATACTTAACAAGAAAAAAAGCACTAATTTAACAAAGGTTATCTACCCAAACCCGATTATGAGCAAAAGCCACATATATGTAATTTGTTCATGTGTGCACAGACATTCTGTGTATTACTAGGAAAAATGTTACCTCTACATGCTTTATCTGATAGATTATCACAAAGTTCATGGTAAGTATATTGTTTAGAGGTAATATTAATGAAAATTAAAGACAAGTCCAAAACCAAGGTACTTTTGTGGCAGACTAAAAACTGAGTGCTGAACTTCAAAGGTAGATAATGAAAACCTAGGGAAAGCTGGTGTGGATAGAGGAAAGAGAGCAGTCTAATTTGATTTGTATTTCACTAAAAAGGTAAGCAGCATGATAATTCACAGGCAATGCTAAATGATGAGGGTTTGGAACGTCCAAAAGTCTACTACAGTTGAGTTTCCTCTGCAACTAAATTAGTAGGCACATTAGAAAGCCAGCTGAAAATGGAGTTAGGGAATCTTCAGGGAAATGGATAGATATAGAAAACATTATATTAAATGAGGTAGCCAGACTTGACCAAGCCCGCTCAGTCAGTCAACAGGTTTTCCAGCACAGGAGTGAGGATTGAAAAGAAAGAGACAATTAGACAAAACTGCAGTGTGACCCCAGTCAAATCTGAGACTGAAGGGCAGGTTTAATAATTCTCAATCCATTCTTATACCGATTTAATTACATACGGGAATTAAGGTCAATAGTAGTACAATAAGGAATAAGCAAGACAGTAAACACAAAATTGTCAATGCAGTAAGCAAAATCCCACAACACTTCATTGACAGTTGTTTCCAAGGGTGTGTAAGGATGACCAAAATACCTGAGCCAGAATCTTGTCCAAGCCCAGAATCTTGCCTGAAGCTTGTTTCTGCTGTATCCTACTTCCTTATAATGAATGCCCTAATGTCAGATTCCTGCTAAGCCCTTGGCCAATGTCAGACTCCTGCAAGGCAGCATGGCACCCCAATAAGGCTCTCCCCACAGACTCAGAAGGACAAACATCTCATTTTCTCTCAAATGCATAGCTTAACTTTTAGTGTTTATGAGTATATAAGTGAGAAAGTATTAGAGTGAGTAAGGGATATGAAATTAGGTAGGAACCATAAGAGTTGAGGGGAGGAGGTATGCAGGAAGGGGAGAATAGAAAGGACACACATGGAAAGAAATCACAGAGGAGATGGGGAGGAGGGCAGAGCAGGAGGGGAAGGGCAGGAAGATAATCAACAAAAACATTTTGTTTAGAAGTTTTCACAGTGAGAAGTTGTAGTTTATATGCTAATAATAAAAATAAGTAGAAATAAATGAATACATATATAAATAAATAAATAAATAAATAAATAAATAAATAAATAAATGGAAGTGCTTTTGTAATTCTTACCTAATTCCTAAATTCGACAATTATTCCATCCATTTCAGCATTCCAAGTCTTCAAAGACTCTGTCAATATATTTTTAATAATCTTGGAGAGTTGTTCTAAATTATGCAGAAATAGCCAAATCATTAAACTCCTAGCAAACCTCTTAGAAAAGTAGACCCAATCTTATAACAGCATAAACAATGACAACAACCTAAAATATAATATATAAAGCGAGAACTAGACGTTTTGACTTATTTCATAGTAATTAAGCTTTAGTGAAGCTCTAATTGGTATGTGAGCATCTGTGGGGCTTTTGACCCTGAGCAGAAGTTCACACACACGCCAGCAGAAGCTACTCAACATCCGGTGAGGCCCGGAAGTGTCACTCCGGGCAAATTCCCCACACTACTCAGGCAGCCTAATTTGTGTTGACAAAGTAAGTGAGATGTGTATTGCCCAACTTAACTGGACCACATTTCCAAGTGCCAAGAAATACAAACAAACAAGCAAGCAAACAATCACTGCTTATCATCAAAAGAGACTTACATGAAATTGTATGTCTCATTTCACGAGGATATGTCTACCACAAACATAACATCTCCACAAGCCTAAGATCATTATCACAGACGTCACTAGAGTGAAGCCAACAGTAACTCAATCAGAATGTTCTTAATAAATCCGAAAGACCTCGCAGGCCTGTGTCTAGTTGGTCAAAATCCAGCAAAACTAATGCTTTTGAACTAACATATTAAGTTCAAAATTTGAATCCCAAGCAAATATTTTTTTTAAAATCACTACTTTCCAAATGAAGAAACTTCACCATTCCCTCAGGCTCCCAGTGAATACAGTGTTTTCATTATTATTGATATTTTCATTTTCTGAAGTCCAGCTTTGCCGCTTAGAAGGTACAAGCTGACAGTCATAGTTCAATTTTATATAATAAACACTTCTGTGGTTATAACTTAGCTGTCATAAGTCATTCCCAAGCTTTAGATTAATTACTACTACTACTACTACTACTACTAATAATAATAATAATAATAATGATGATAGCTTTTCTTTAGCTCAACTTTGAACTTCTTGGAAATTTCATCAGGATATAAAATGTTAACCCTTTCTCAAATCTTACAAACCATAACACAAACAGCCTGACTGAGGGCTATTAGAAAGCAGTGGTTTTTAAATCATCAGCCTTCTTCATTTGTTCAGGACCCTCATTCCCAGTTCTTTATATCCATACATTCTTTCTGACCAATACATTCTCTTCACAACTAAATTTGCATCCCCACTTTCTCTAGGCACACAGTCTGTAATTTTCTACAAGATAACTAGCAAGTTTGAGTATCCAAAGTCTACTACACAGGCTTATGTGCATGTCAGTAGTGGTTGTGGTAATCAAGAGAGCATTATCACCAGGTTGCAAGCTGTTCTGTTGGGGTTTTGCAAAACTGAATGTCTAATCTTGTCAATTGAGGGTCATCACTCTTTGTAATGTGTTTCAGTGGTATATCCCAGATCAAAATTCCATTGCGATCTAATAATGGAGAAATGCAAACACTATTATCCAAAATTATAGAATCACTTGTTACCACGTGCTCAGATGGGTTTTGCTCAAGTCACACATAAGCAGTGAGGACTCTTATCATTCCAATTCCAGATCTGAGTGACTATTGCTTTTGCTTCTAGACCTTGCAACAGATGTGTTGTTCATACTTCCTCGGTTGCTCTCTGCCAGCACCAGCCCCCTGGATGTCTTCATGCTGTTTACCTAATTGCTCTCTGAGTGAATAAAGCTACCACCTGTTCTCAAATACAACCACACTCACCGTGGAGGGTGTGATTGAAATGCATCATGATGGGATCATAAGCAGGACTGCAGCTTTGCATCTGTATAACCATGAATTGATGTGTCCTTCGCTCAGAATAGAACAGAAGGTCTTTATCTCAGAGACAACAATGGACTATTATCTCCATGGCTCCCGTCTACTCCACCACTGAGTCACTTCAAGAGTCTGCCATGTCTAAATGGAGAGGATACAGGTCTCCCCAATGGGATGAAATAATCTTCACATCACATTTCTTAACCTTCATTATTAGTTTTGCTCAGCTCAGGAAGTATAAGACACACAAAAGAACCTTCTGTTTCCATTTTTAAATGGAATGAAGTAATTTAAAAGCTTTTCCAATTTGTCAGCTCTTAAAACATACATACAAGTAACCTTATATAGATGTAGCAGCTATGTTTAGAAATATATATGTATATACATATAGGCATGCAGTAACAATGAAAAGAGTAAAACAAAAACAAAAGAAACCTTTAAGCAATGGGGATAATAACAGTACACAGCTGGAAATACACTATGTTGTTTTCAATTAAGACTAAATTTGTTTTAAGTAATATGTGGAAATATAAAATGTATACATACTATCACAGTATCCCGTGGATTTTATTATCAAGTTAAGGTTATTTGGGAATAGGAACAAACTGCATACGCGATGTTCTATTTAATATTGTTAGTATAGGAGGAATTTGTCCCTTTTCTTTGCTAAGTCAGAACCTTTTATCTTTTCTCTGATCAGACTAGCTTTACCAATCCACTGTGGCATATTCAAATCTCTTGCATCACTATTATTGGACTCTCATGCCATGATTAAATTAAAGAACTTGAACATTAACATTATGAGTACGTGGTAGTCAGTCTGCTATCTTAGAATGTTCCTGATTATTGTGATAGATGTGTATACAACATGGGTCTGCTGGATTCAGGAATGGCTCCTCATTTAGAGTCATATTTAATTGTACAGGATAAAATTCCACAGTGATACTCAGAATGGCCTGCAGCTTAAACCTACAGATTTTTCACTTAACCTTTCACACAGTCATTAACCAAGAGTTTAAGCATTTTGCAGCTGGATTGTGTTTAACTTTTGAAAATTTACTCAAATAATGTTATTGAGTAATAATTTATATCAAGGAGTGTTATGTTTTCAATATAAAACCTGCTGAATGTTTGTTCCCCAGCTAGTGATATTCTTTGGGAAGATTGTGGAATCTTTAGGACATGGGTATTTCTGGCAAAAGTAGGTCACTTTAAAGGATATAAACTCCAGCTTCCCTGTCTACCATGATGCACCTGTAGCCAGACAGAGCCAGTCTATCCTATCTTCTCTAACATGACTGAAGAAAATACCCTGAAGATATCAGTCAAACTAAATCTTCCTCGCATTAAGTTATAAAGTTCAGGTATTTGTGTCTTGTTAATGAAAATGTAAAGAACTACAGACAAATATGTGTATAAAATATAAATAACTACAACAAAAATGTAAATAACAATATTCAAACAATTCACAAGATAACATGGAAGAGCTGATAATCTGAACGGTATGACTCTTGCCTTAATATAACTGGATATACACATATATATAGTTTAATATACTTGCAGTAAGCTAATTGCTACAAGAAAATTACAAAATTCAGAGAAGAGATACATTCCTCATCATTCTTGATATATGGTAAGTATGTGGAAAATAACTGGCCTAGGCTTCTAGCAATGTTAGAATGTTAACTTGATATTCAGATAGGGAAACTGTCAAGGGCCTTGGAAGTATATTCTTAAGAAAGGAAATAGAGGAGGGCTTTGATCAAGGAATTACTATCCCACACAGGCAAGACTGCTTAGGTTAAGGCCTCCAGGAGAAGGGACGATCTGATGCTTCCCATAGGACTCTGTAAAGGACCATGCCAGAGACTGAACCGTGTGGCCAGTAGACACTTTCTCTGAAAGATCTTCTATTTTCTACTCTACTTGGTGGTTCACACTTGTAATGAGAATGTAAGAGACTGAAAAGTTGTGAATTTCAGGTCAACCTTGGCTATATAATAAAGACTTGTCTCAAAATAAACAAACAAACCAAGCTCAAACATACAAATATGTTTGTCTGAACATAATCATCTCATTCATGATGAAACTGTGATTTGTAGAATGGACCTGGGCAAATATGTAGCAGTGAAGAGGGAGATAGAACATAACTATTACTTTGAGGATGAAAATATTATTTATACTTTCTGTAAACATATTTTCTATCAAATTGGTTTTGGCGTTTGTTTTGTTTCAGTTTTTGTTGTTGTTTTGAAATGAAAATGATATCACCATAGATAACCAGAAGAAATTATAGAAACTTAAAAGCCATGATGCAAAAATCTCATATACTCATGCACATATATGTATTGACAGAGAGACAGAAGGAAAATGAGTGTAAGAGAAAATGGTGTAAGTAGAGATAAATAATAGACTCATGGCAGACAGATTACAATGATGAAAGATGACAGATAGATGGTTGATAGAAAAATAGATGATAGGTTATAGACAAACAGACAGATAGAAGATAGATTCAGAAAGATAGATGATAGATAGATAGATAGATAGATAGATAGATAGATAGATAGATAGGGTAGGATAGGGTAGGATGAGATGAGATGAGATGAGATGAGATGAGATGAGATGAGATACAATAGGATAGCCAAGCAGACAGATACATAGATAGATATGGATAATAGGTATGTAGAAAAATAGATAATAGATAGAAAATTATAGAAATAGGTAGATAATAGATAGGTAGAAAATAGACAATATATAATGGTAGCTAAACAGGTGACATAGAAATTCATGCATGCTTAGTGCAGCAGTTCTTCTAGTTGTATTGTGTTAGTCTATCTTAGGATAAAACACGAATATCCAGGGCACTACTGCAACTTCAATTTATATTGTACATGTTTCACTTACCCACCCAGAAGCCATTAGGTAAAAATACAGGATAACCACGTTTGGTGGGTTTTCTAAAACTTTACAATTTGATCATCCTATTTCACTTTGACAAACCAAAGTTATTGGAATCTGATGCCATTAATGGTTACACATATGAAATAGTGAGCATATTGGTAATTTCAAGATGACGTTACTATGTTAAATATCCCCAAACTCTGGTGCACCAAATTCCATACAAAGTATACTACTAGAATGAGTATTTCAAAGTAACATCAACTTAATGGTAGTAGGTGGTTTCAATACCAGAATGCTTACAACAGACTAGTTACCTGAACAAAAATAAGCAAAAAAACATCAGAATTAAATGACATTGGATATCAAATAAACTTAAAGGTATCAACAGAATACTTCATCCAAATATTAAATATGTGTGTGTGTCTTTCTGTCTGTCTGTCTGTCTCTCTCTCTGTGTGTGTGTGTGTGTGTGTGTGTGTGTGTGTGTGTGTGTGTAAATTCTACTCAGCAGAACTTAGAAGCATGCTAAAAGAGACCACATCCTGGAAAACAAAACAAGCTTTAACAAATTCATAAAGATGTAAATAACTCTGTGTTTCCTATCTGACCATAACATAATAAAACTTAAACTCTATACCAAACAATTTTCTAGTAAGTATGCAAACTTATGTAGATTAAAAAACTCTCTACTGAATGACTAATAGATCAAAGAAGAACTCAAGGAAAACATAAAAACAAAATCCCTGGAACTAGATTGGTCTGCTTTCTTTTATCACCCAGGACTACCTGCCCAGGGGTGGCATGCCCACAGTAGGCTTAGGCCGACCAGCATCAATCACCAATCAAGAAAATGCCCTATAGACTTGTCAACAGGAAATCTGACGGAGGCGTTTTCTCAACAGAGGTTCATCTTCCCAGATGATTCTAATTTGTGTTAAGTTCACCAACCCCAGGTCCCTAGACATAAGATTCAGACACAAAATATATTTACAAATGCCTCAACCATATAGCTAGGCTCTTCTCTCACTAGCATCATAACTTAAGAAAATCCACTCATTTTAACCTGTGCTCTGTCACTGGCTGGTCACCTGCGGCCAGGTGCCATGCCTCTGTATTCTCACATCTTCTCAGCTGATCCTCTTGTGCCTGGTTCTATCCCAGAACTCTTTCTGCCTGCCAGAAGTCCCGCCTTCTCTTTCCTGCCTAAGTTATAGGCCATAGGCTTTTTAATTGGCAGGTGACACATCCATAAGATGTGCCACAAGATATTCTCTCTACAGATTATTTAATTCTAGTTTTGATAGTCAAGATAACCAATTTTGCATTAGACATACCTATGTAAAGGGCTTCTTGAAAAGGACATAAAGGAGAAACATCCTTTAATAAACAAATGTCCCCTTTGTAGCTGTTGATATATGGCAGAAACATCCATTTTACAGGGACATTTGCCAGAAGGAATTTAAAAAAATAATAAAAGAAATACACATACACACACATACAACACACACATACACACACACACACACACACTGTTTTAAGGCTTTTTAGTGCTACTTTTGTGAGTTTTAAATTAACATGTAATTGTGGTTCTATTAGAATACCTTAAGAATAATTAGGAATCCCCGTTGAGCTTCTAGTTCCATTTTATCCTCAAAAGAGTTTTACTCATGTTATCCTAAAATCTTATTCATAAACCTTGCATCTCATGCCGCCTTGTAATTTACATGCTGTATCAAAAGGTAAAAAGTAAAACTCTTGTTTCAAAAGTAAAATACTAAAATTACACTGGGATTTTCATGTCAGAGGTTCTAAATACCGACGACATCAGGATAGGAAACAACTGTAAAGCAAGAGGCAACACGGGTCAAAATGATTTATACAGAGTGCATCTAAGAGTTCACCCTGAGCCTGGCTCCTTATGAAACAAATGTTTGCTATTGTCACAGCTGGGACAGTGACCTTTTCAACTTTGGAAGTCTCCATCTCTGTGAATTATTGACAATTTCCTCGCTATTGGGAAGGCATCCTCTTCCTCCGTCCCATGATCTCTCTGCTTCTTTCTATATTTGTGCAAGAAGATTAAAAACAAAGCTACTGGAGGCTGCGTATTTTGGTGGTACAAAGGGTCCTTCATGTGAGACCTCTTATATCCAAAGTCTAGACTCTGAGTGATTATAGGAACAGGAGAGCTCAGGCTAAATGTCTTGCTATTGTTCTTGAAACATCATGCTTGTTAGAGGCTCATCCTAAAACTTCACAGGAGAATCAAAGAGCCAACCATCCTGCATTAAAGAGCTCCTCCATTTATAGGAGAATAAGTCGTATTAGTTATTTTTTTATGTCTTCTGGGAATTCACTAGAATGTCATCAGTCTGACACTGCTGGTTCACAGGGAAAGGCAGACTTGACAGGAAATATTTGGAGCTTATGCTGAGTGTCTGCTGATGAAGCCGAATCCCAGGTAGGAGGACTGCGGGACTCCTGGGGCACCTGCTCTTGTTTCTAGTCTATGCGGTCTTCCTTTGCATTTCTGCGGTGTCTGTGTTAGTTCACACAGCTGTGGAATGCATCCACTTTCCTGCATGTTTTTCCTCTGTTACTCAATTTTATCCTTGAGACAAACCTTTCTTACAGATGAGAAAAATCAATGTAAAACTGTTTTTAACTTTACTGTGTCAGATAATGAGGGTAGAGAGTTAAAAGGAAAACCAGTTCTACCTCCTTCCTTCATTCCTTCCTTTCTTCCTTCCTTCCTTCTAAGACTGCAGGTATTGTTTTGCAGTCTTAGAGCTACTGGTTGATTTCAGAGCATCTCTCTTGCTAAGAAGAACCTGTGATATATAGTAAATCGTTCTGTGAGGCTGGATTTCCTCCGGGTTTTTCCAGTTTTGTGAATCACCATGTAATTGGAACAGCTGCCTCTACTCCAAATCAAAATACTCAAACATTCTTTTTACCATAACAGGCCTACCATTTTCCAGTTAGTAAATTCCTTATGAATACATGTCAAAGTGCTTATATTTTTAAAACTATATTTAGAGGAGGCGAAACTCCTTGAGGAAGACTGAGCAGAGTCTTCTCACTCCAGCAATAGGGAGAGCTTATTTCAGAAACCATTAACGATTGCGAGCTAGAAATTGTAAGGAATCACTCACAGTCTGTTTACTTGTTTAACAGATTGTTACCTACATATAAGGAACAAATTGAGGAAACAGAGAAAATGAAATCAGTTCATATATATCTGTTGTGTCCTTTTCTAGTTTGATAGTTGGATACAAGATCGCAACAAAAATTAAAGGTAATTCCAGGGACATATCTATGATTGTGGAAGTAGAAGAGATAATATCTAAATTAGCATGGGGTCTTATGGCTAGCTTATAGATGATACAATGGATGGAATTTCAGATCTGTACAACAGAGCAATCTCTGGAGCTTGGAAGTCACAGATAACATGGAGGGAGAGTAAGGGAAGTATTACATGATAAAGATGCTACAGTGGTTTCAAAGCAATGTGCAACCTGTGCTTAGCCTTCTGCTCATATCATCAACCTAACTTCCCTGGATTCTTTTTATGCTTGGAAAATTCAATAGTGCAGAGATATATCGGTTATGATAAGCAAACATTTATATATACAATAATAAATGAATGATTAAAACAAAATATAATACTAGACCCTAACACACACACACACACAGAGAGAGAGAGAGAGAGAGAGAGAGAGAGAGAGAGAGAACACTTAGAGTCAAAGAAAGTTCTAAAATATACCATAGGGCTGTGTGCCCTGCTTCAGAGACATGTGCTCAGTCAGGTTCATTGCTGCCCTGTTCACAACAGTTAGGAAGTGGAAGCAGCCAAAGTGCCTGCAACTGTTGAATGGATCATAAAACATGTACACAATGGGGTTCCATTCACCTGGGAAAAAGTCAATCAGGAAATTTGAAGGTAAATTTATGGAACTGGAAAAAATGATGCAAAACAAATGAGGCCCTGAAAGACAAAGCTATACATTCAAAGTTATTTGGGGATCCTGGCTCTAAGTCTTTACATTTGAGTGTATAAGCTAAAGTAACCACAGAATTCAGAAATGTAGAAAGGGACCATGGGAGGAGAGAGGAAAGAAGGAGCTCTAGAGAGGAGAATAGTGGAGACAGTTCTGTGATGGGGAGAAGGGGGAAATGTATATGGAGGAAAGGACTTTAACTGGAAGACAGGGAGGGGAAGATAATGCAAAAGCAGGGAGAAGGGGGAGATAAATAATACCAAGTATGTTTGGAAAAGATATAGGAAAACATTATTTTATAATCTAACTTAAACATACACACACACATGAGTGAATATACACATACATGTGTGTGTATCTGTGTGTGTGTGGGGGGGGGGTTAAATTCTAGCCACAGAAAAACATTATTTCCAGTTTTGGTTAGGGTGGTCCAAAAGATTTTCAAGAACAATACAGACTGTTGTCCTTGTCCTTGGATGTGTCCCCAAACTATCACTGAGGACATCATCTGCACTGGACACAGAACTTGGCGGAACTGAGCTGGCACTAACCGGAATCCCTCCTAGGTACTCGCCTCGTTCTGTCTGAAGATGCTGTGTGCTTTTGTGTTTGGTTTTGCTTCTCACTTGAAATTCAGCCTACTACATGTTTCCGAAAGAGACTCAATTTCCTCATGGCTCCACACTGGTTGTCCTAGTAGAAGACCATTTTAGGTTTCCCGCCATCAGATTAACAGTGCTTCTTAAACTATCGCCTCTTCTCCTTCCGTGTGCCTTTGCTGTGTTTACTTATATTTGCATTACATCTTCCCACCACTTGTTATTTATTCATTTATTTTCTTTAAAACTGCTGCTTTCTATAATTTTACATTTTAACTTTTTCTTGCTTTTTAACATTCTCCTACTTTTAACAATATACCTCCATGCATTTTGTTAAAAAATATTATGAGCAGATTAATATTTTTCTTGATTATTACAGAGATAATTTTCAGATATGTTCTGTATTTGCACTTTGGAATGCAATTCTTTCAATGCATTTTAACACTTTTCAACATCTTTTCATGAATCCTAGGGTGCCAATTTTTTTCTCCATTTATCATGGCTAATACTAAGCAGTCTAGTTGCTCACCAGCTATAAAGTGGCATGAATTGTTATTACCTTTTAAGATGTCCAGTCTTGAATTGATAACTGAAGAACGCATCTTTGTGAGTGTTTCCCATCACCCACACTCACTATCTGTGGGACTGCTGTCTTTTGTTATCATTTTCCTGCATTACACATCGGATGATTCAAACAAAGTTGGGTGGCAACAAACAGGACACAAAGCAATGCTCTGTAAGCTCTTCCTCCTTTGTGTTCTACCCCAATTATATATACAGACAGACAGACAGACAGACACGCATACAGACAGACAGACAGACACACACACAGGCAAACACAGGCACACACACACGCACACACACAGGCAGAGGTACACACACACATAGGCACACATACACACACCACATACACACACAGGCACACACACATAGGCACATACACACAGGCACACACACACACAAACACAGGCACAGATACACACACAGGCACACACACACAAGCACACACACACACATGCACACGCGCACACACACACACGCACACACAGGCACAAGCACACAAATACACAAGTGGACACACACAGAGGCACACACACAGACACACACACAGGACACACATACAAAGGCACACACACAGATACACAGGCACACACACAGATACACAGGCACACACACATACATACACACACAGGCACACACACAGACACACACACAGGACACACATACATAGGCACACACACAGATACACAGGCACACACACAGATACACAGGCGCACACACACATACACACATACACACACACAGGACACATATACACAGGCACACACACAGATACACAGGCACACACACACACACACACACACACACACATAGGCACAAACACAGGACACACATACACAGGCACACACACAGTACACACATACACAGACACACACACAGTACACAGGCACACACACAGATACACAGACACACACACAGTACACAGGCACACACACAGATACACAGGCACACACACACACACACACACACACACACACAGGCACACCCTTATGCTTTTCCTTCTACTCCCTCAGCTTTACACTCATGGCCACTTTACAGCTTTATGGTACTTCTTGGAATTGCTGTGCTTGCCCATAATAATAGGGGAGCAAGTTTGAAATTAACTGGGTAACATCTAGTGCCCTTTTTTTAGTGGACTGAGAATTAGTCCTTACGCATTAGTTGAATAGATGTAGTGCTTTTTGATGGTAGATCAGTAAATTGTTCACACATATTTTAGTTGTCTTTTTTATAAACTAAGATCTGGGTGTTCTGCCAACTGAAGTCTATCGTAGCTTAACTCTATTTACTGCCCTAGATCATCATTGTAGTCTTGGATGCTGTCCTGAATTCTTATCTTTTTCCCCTGTTTTTCCTGGAATTTATGAGGGGGATATTTCTAGCATGCTAACATTTACTTCAGACTCTCCTCTTTGTGCAAACATTGCAAATATCAATTTTGCTTTTCCACCTAAATGTGATTTTTAAAATCAACCCATAAACCAACTCTCTTTCATCATAGAAATGAAAAGACTGTGAGGTAGATACATCATGTCCAAGTCTACCACATTGTCCTTATCCAACTATAGGGCAACTATATTGTTGCTCAGACCCAATGGGAAATACCCTCGCATTGGCTTGTGCTAGGAATCCCACCAAATGTTCAGAGGTCAAATCAGATGCTTGTATGTTTTAAAATCACATAGATAATTATAGACTCTGAATAATTGAAACGTGGAGTTAAAGAATTTATTCAACTTCTTTTAATACAAATATATTCCAAGTGAATACAGTGAAAGGGAAAGGTAAGCTTGAGTTCCTTATTGATTTTTAACAAAATGTCTCTTATTCATACACACACACACACACACATACACACACACACACACACAATTTATTACAGTTGATGCTGCTACTTCCTAAATTGAACCTCCTAGATGAACAGAATAAAAGAAGTGCTGTATTAATCAAATGACAGAAAAATGTATTTGGCATTTTGGGAAAAAGTGATGAAAGTTTTTTTTTCCCCCTAGCAACAGAAACCTATAAATAGCAACATGGAATCTGTAGAGATTTGGGTAGATGAGAAATAGGTAACTTGCAATTTTGTCTCCATCTGTATGACTTATTGTTAGTTCTTATTATCTGTAAAGCAGCCTCAGGATGGCCTGGACAATTACAAGGTAAAATAAATAGGAAATCATCAGTGTGTGGACCAAGACGTAGCGAGTCCTCACAAAGTTAGTTATTGGTATTATTGCCATCTAGGGGATGTTTAGAATTAAGACTGTCTGTAAGTACAAGGTAAGAGATATTGGGTAGATTTTCACCCTCAAATTAAAAACAAGTATTTTCTGAAACACTAATAAGAGCATAATTGACTATTGTTTCTTTGTTCATGATCTATTGCAGAATAATTAATTGGTCAGCTTTGGAGAGCAGGTGCCCAGTAGTTAAGACGCTAGAGGAGACATACTGCACTGAAGGAATCACTGTGTCAAAACTGATTTGGCAAGCAGGCAAGCCTTTAATAATGAGTCTGTCACAGAATGGTAGTAGCCAAGTTTTGCTGGAAGTACTTTAAGGTAACACAGTTAAATGATATCTGGTATGATTTGTGTCTAAATGTTTTTTCTTGTTCTGACCATGTAACTAAAGGAATACTGCAATTTGATGACATCTTTTCTACCATATAATATGTCATTAACCCCTCAAATCCTTCCTAACTTCGCAGTGTCTATAGTGAGCTTTACACATAGCCCAAGAGGCAATGTGATTTTTCTGGAATTCTAAGTAGAGATCATCTTACTTTGTCTTAGTGTTTGGATAATATTAATCACTAGCATAAAATAAAATCCAGCAAGGTGAGCAAAAGAAAAATAAATTTCAACTTTTAGCTCTAAATTTAAAGGCTATTTACTGGATTTGTATACTCTTTCCACTCAAGGATTAAATGACAAAATTAGTGACTATAAGGGATATACATTTGACAGGAGTCAGTTAAGTAAAAAGTAAAAATTATTAAAAAATAAATTTTGTGAAGGAAAATAATATAATTATAGGATATGAATACTACAGGTTTTTTTAAATCTCAGGACTATTTTCATTAATTTCTGATAGAAAAGACATTTAAAAAATAAGTAAAACTTTTACATGATAAAATATGAAGTAAGTGTTACTGACGCTCAGGAGCACAATGTTAAGTATCCACGAGATTCAGAAAAACGCCACTTCAGAAACTGTTTAAGCAATGGCCTGAAGCATACCCTAGCATTTAAACCATAGGATGCTCCATTGTCAAATAAAATTCAGAAATGCTGGGTTACATTCTGCTTGGCTTTCAGATACTTCCATCAGGTTCTCAGTTTTGGTATAGCATTCTTAAGTATAGATCTTGAAGAGATAAAGTCTGAGAAATTGACTCCGAAGTGTTAATATCAAATGGAATCTTTGTTCTCTGAAACAGAGCTAAAGTCCAGAGGAATATGTAGCTGAGTATTGGCAGACACAAAGCTGGTAGATGTGGTCATTTTTAAAATTCCTTTTCTGCCTGATGTTTTATTCAACATGATGGCTAGCAAATTCTTTTCTCAGAGACAGCTCATAAACTCAACCGGGCACAACCCATCGCTTCACACTGAATTTTCTAATCTTTCTGAAACTGCTCCCTCGAAGCCCACGATGCCCACTGACATGGAAACACATTTCATACACCATGTGCATTGCCATCTGCCCAGGCAAAGTTGCTGAGGAAAGGTTAACTTTCTCTCTGCAATTCATGTACTGGGGTAGCACCCAACTAAAAACCAAAATGGCACGGAGAAAGGACTAACTCAAAAGTAAAAGCTGCACTATGACTGTTCATGACCAACGAGGACTGGACTCTATTCCTCTGTTCATACACACAGGATCAGGTGGCTGAGAGAAAAGTCCAGTTCCCACTTAGGGCTATTCATGAACCCTTGAGATGTATATCATTGCTTATACTCAAGTGAAAGCAGACAAATGTAAATGGTCTGTAACGCAAAACCTCCAACTGGTTTACCTACTATGGAAGTGAATCCACCTTGGCTCAAACTGAAGTAAAAGGGAAGAGCCAAACTGCTTGCCTTGAGTATCCGAATATGGAGTAAACAACCAGGATCTCAATCTGAAAGAGAAGATATCAAATGGAACCATATGATCTATTCTACTCTGCACACGGGAAAACAATATGGCTGTTGACAGCCTCAAAAACTGATCATATGAATGAGTCATTTATTTTTTGACAGCAAAACCGCAGACCATTCCTCACGGTTTCACAAAAGTCATAAGCATGCGCAATCCTGTCAGTAAGCCATCACTAAAACCCAGGCTGATGGTCTACTCAGTCTCAGGAAGATGGAGCAGTTGTCAGTTAGCTGATAAATATAGAATATAAAACTGTAACATCTGTTCACTTTGAAGATCTCACTATTATTTATTCTTTACTTTAAGAAATACAATGCATATGGCTCTGGGCACATTTTCAACTAAAAAGAATGTTGCTTTAGGAATTACCTGTGTTTGCAATGAATTGTGGTAAAACTTTGAGGAAAATAAACCATGCTCTTTATTTGACACTTAATTCATAGGCTATAAAAGAGACACATAATCCATAGGCTATAAAAGAGACTGGTGAGTGATTTTTTTCCCTATGAATATGAAACCTCTGTGTCTTCTGACATAGAAACTAAGACATGCTCTAGAAATTTCTGCTAAATATATACTACTCTAGAGATACTGCCAGTTGTGAAGACACAACTTGAACTTACAAATGGGAGGAGTGCCCCCAAATTACTCATTTCCTGCTTCTTCACACAGGGCAAACTGAGATGCTCATGTTCTGAAATCTTACAGTGTCTTTCTATCACACTATTAATTCTAAGCACACAGTAAATGAAGGGCAGCTTTATAATAGCAGCTTCTTGTGATCAGAAAAGATAGGAAAGGAAAATTACAAAAGGGAAAACTCCCTTTTAATTCAGTCAGGGTTTAATTTAAACCCTCCAGCTCACAGCTTTCCTGGTAGGATTTGCAGTCTTAAGTGAAGGGAATTGCAACAGCATCAACTAACCCAAACCCCTCAGAGCTCCCAGAGCCTAAGTCACCAACAAGAGAGTACAAGGGGGCTGGACCATGCCCTCCTCTCCCCACCTGCACATATGTAGCAGAGGACTCCTGTATCTGGCTTCAGTGGCAGAGGATTGTCTGATCCTGTAGAGACGTGATGTCCCAGAGAAAGAAGATGTCTGAAAGGAGGAGAGTACCATCTCAGAGATGAAGAGGATGGGGAATGAGGTGAAAAATCTGATAGGGAGAACTGGGAGGAGGGACAACATTTGAGATATCATTGAATAAAATAATTTTTTTATCTTTTTTTTAATTGAGTATCTTCTTCATTTACATTGCCAATGGTAAAATCTTCCCCAATTTCCCCCCTCCCAAAAGCCCCCCTCCCCAACGACTCCCTACCCCTCCTCCCACCCCCTGCCTCCATGCATATGCCCCTCTAACCGACAAACTCCCACCCACCAACTCCTCCCCCCATCAAATGTTTTGGGGTATCCATGATTTGCTGTTGTGGGAAAACTGGATTCTGGTGGTGCCATGTTGCCTTGGTTTCTGTTTGGAATGATCTTTAGTTTGCCTTTGCCATCTAGTTATCTCTGGAGTTAGCTGGTCTGAAGGTGGCTTCTCTGTCCTGCAAGCCCATATATCTGTACTCCTAGAATTTCCATTGTCTCAAATGCTCTGCATTTGGCTGCTTCTCCAGGAAGTATCAGGAGTGGGGTCTTCAGTGTGGCAGATCTGGCAACAATCTACCACAGCAGAACAGGGAACAGGGTAGGAAGGAGACGAAAGAAAGGAAAAGGAATGGTATTCTGGAGGGTGGGGGTTTTGTTGGTTGCTGGGTAGCAAATACCAGTGTCTCTGGGCCTGCAGAGGTAGGCGTGGTTCTTACTGAATGCCTTGTGTGCTGCTAGTTCTCTAGGAAGTATCAGGAAATGGGGTCTTTATTGTGGCAGACCTGGCAAGGGTCTACCACAGCAAAATGGGCAGGTGGTGGTGGAGCCAAAACTCTAGTCTTACCAACAAAGAGGTTACTCAGCCAAACACTAAACAAAGAAATTCTGGAGTTGACAGGAATTATAAACCAAATGGACCCAGCAGATATCTACAAAACATTGTGTTCAAATATACACACAAATATATTTTTTCTACTAAATTGACCACATACTTTGTCACAAAGCAAGGTTGAACAGAAACAAGAAAAAGTGAAATAACCTCCCACATCCACACCATGCATTAAAGTTGAGTTTCAACAACAACAGAAACAACAGGAAGCCCACTAACTTACGGCAATGAACTTCTCTCTGCCAAATGACTACTGGGTCAAGGCAGAAATAACAAAAGAGGTTAAAGACTTTTTAGAGTTCAATGAAAATGAAGACACAATGTACCCAAACTTATGGACACAATGAAAGAAGTGCAAAGAAGAAATTTTATAGCACTATGTGCCTTCATACAGAAATTGGACAGATCTCATACTAGCAACTTAATTGCACACCTGCAAGCTCTAGGACAAAAAGAATAAAACATACCCAAGAGGAGTATATGGCAGGAAAAAATCAAACTGAAGGCTAAAACAATACAATAGAAACAAAAAGAACAATGCAAAGAATCAGTGAAACAAAAGGTTGATTCTTTGAGAAAATCAAGATCAGAAAACACTTATCCACACTAACTCGAAAATATAAAGAGATTATCCAAATTGCAAAAGCAGAAAAAAAACAGAGTTATATCAACAAACACAAAGGAAATTCAAAGACACATTAGGCTATACTTTAAAATAAACAACTCCACAAAAAATGGAAAACCTAAAAGAAATGGATAATAACTTTCTTCATAGATACCACTTACCAAAGTTAAATATAGATCATATAACCAATTTAAATAGACCTATAAGGAAATAGAAGCAATCATTAATCCTCTCCAAAAAAAAAAAAAAAAAAAAAAAAAAATGACAACTCAGCACCAAATGGTATTAGCACAGCATTCTACCAGAATTTCAAAGACAAGATAATGGCAATACTCCTCAATTTATTCCAGAAAAAATAGAAATGTAAGAAACACTGTCTCATTCATTTTATGAGGCTACAGTCACTCTGATATCCAAACCACACAATGATTCAACAAATAAAAATTACAAGCCATTTTCTCTTATGAACATAGAAAAAAAAAGACTCAAGAAAAACTTGCAATCTAAATCTAAATCATAAAGACCATCCAACAAGATTAAGAAGGCTTTATCCCAGAGTTGCAGGGTTGATTCAAACTGTGAAAATCTGGCAATATAACCCACAATATAAAGAAACCACATGATCATCTCACTAGAAGCCAAAAAAGCCTTTGACAAAATCCAACATCTCTTTATATTAAAAATCTTAGAGATAGCAGGGATTCGAGTGACATACCTCGACATAATAAAGACAATGTACAGCAAACCCATAACCATCAAATTAAATGGAAACAAACTAAAAAGCAAACTAAAATCAGGAACAAGACAAGGTTGTGCACTCTTGTCATAAGTATTCAATATATATTTGAAGTTTTACCTAGAGCAATAAGATAGCCAAGGGAGATCAAGGTATAAAAATTGAAAATGAATGAATTAGAGTATCATTATTTTCAGATTATATGAGGGTATAAATAAGCAACTACAAAAATTTGACCAGGAAATTCCTACAGCTGATAAACACTTTCAGCAAAGTAGCTGTATTCAAGATTGACTCAAAAGAATCAGTAGCCTTCCTATATACAAACAATAAACAAACCAAGGGAAAAAAATCAGAGAAACAGTACCCTTCAAAATAGCCTCAAATAATATAAAATATTTTGATGTAACTCCAACAAAGCAAGTAAAAGTCTTGTATGATAAACATTTCAAGTCTTTGAAGAAAATATAAGATGGAAAGATCTCCCATTCTCATAGATCAGTAGAATAAATATAATAAAAATTGCTATCCTACCAAAAAGCAATCTACAAATTCAACGCAATCTATGCCAAAATTCCAATATAGTTCTTTATAGACCTTAAAATGATAATACTCAGCTTCATATGGAAAAACAAAAACCCAAGCATGCTAAAACAATCCTGAACAATAAAAGCTCTTCCAGAGGTATCACTACTCCTGATTTCAAGCTGTAATACAGAGATATAGTAATGGTGTTGATATTGGCATAAAACGGAGACATTGACCAATGAAATTGAAGATCCAGACATAAATCCATACACCCATGAATATGCGATTTTTAATAAAGAAACCAGAAATAGATGCTGGAGAAAAAGAAAGCATCTTCAACAAATGGTGCTACTCAAACTGGATGCCTGCATATAGAAGAATGCAAATATATACAATTATATAATACTTCACAGAACTCAAGTCTAAGTCAAGTCAAAGACTTCACCAACAAGGCAGACACACTGAGCATGATAGAAGAGAAAGTGGGGGACAGCTTTGAGCACATTGGCACAAGAGACAACTTTCCGAACAGATGACCAATAGCACAGGCACTAAGATCAACAAATGGGACCTAATGACAACTATAAAGCTTCTGTAAAGTAAAGGACACTGGCAGTCAGACAATGAGCAGCCACAGAATGAGAAAGGATTTTCACCAACTTCACATCTGATAGAAGGCTAACATCCAAAATATATTAAAAACTCAAGAAACCAGGTACCAACAAACAAAACTCTCCAATTTAAAACATGGGTACAGATCTTAACTAAAATTTCTCAGCAGAGGGATCTTAAAAGGCAAAGAAACACTTAAAGAAGTGTTCAATATCCATTGCTATCAGAGAAATGCAAATCCAAACCACACTGAAATTCTACCTTACAACTACCAAAATGATTAAGATCAGTAACACAAGTGACAGCTCATGGTGGTGAGTATGTAGAGCAAGGGGAACACTTCTCCATTGCTGGGGGTTGGGGAGGGGTGAACTTGTACAGCCACCATGAAAATCAATATGGCTGTTCCTTAGAAAAGTGGAAATTGATCTACTTCAATACACAGCTATATTACTCTGGGACATATGCCCAAAAGACACTCTACTCTACCACAATGGCTCTTGCTCAACTATGTTCACTGCAGTTTTATTCATAATAGTCAAGATGTCCCTCAATTGAAGAATTGATAAAGAAACTGTGGCACCTTTATGCAATGAACTATTAATCAGTTGTTAAAAACAATGGCATCATGAAATTTGCAAGCAAATAGATGGGGCTAGAAAAAAAATCACTCTGAGCACATCAACTCACACCCTAGGAAGGCAAACATCCTATGTATTCATATATAAGTGGATATTAGCTCTTATGGATAATCACACTAAAATCTACATACCAGAGATGCTAAATAACAAGAGCAATTGTGGAATACATGGAATGCATGGATCTCCATGGGAAGAGGAAATAGAATCACTTTTCCAACCTGGGGGCAGGTTGGCAATGGGAATAAGTGAGATCAAGTAGAAAAAGAGAGATGGAGAGAGTAGAGGGAGAGATGACTGGAATAGGTGGGCACTTAGAGGGTAACATGGAATCTAGTGCAGCAGAAATATGCTGGAACCTATGCAGGTGACCCTAGCAAGGACTCCTAGTCATGTCAGATATATACAGAGCCTGAATTGGCCATCTTTAATAACCCGGCATCACTCCCATTTGAAGAACTGGAACACCAACACAGCCAAAACTTCTGCCTGTGCCTGTCTTTCCTACAAGATGTGCTGGGACTCAAAGCTTGTGAGTATGGTCAACCAGTGTCTGGTCTTACAGTGTGTGGTCCAAGCCACAAGATAGAGAAGAGCCCATGCTTAACCTTGCCTGTATGGCCAGGATCAGGAAGCCAGATTGCTCAGAAACCTAGAGTGGAAACATGCTTGACCAACCAAATATAATAGTAGTAGTAGTAGCAGTAGTCGTAGTAGTAGTAGTAGTAGTAGTAGTAGTAACAATAATAACAACAATAACAACAACAATAGTAGTAGTGGTGGTGGTGGTGACGATGGTGGTGGTGATGATATTGTTGATGATATTCTCCTATACTCAGATTGGTGCTATCCCAACCAACATTAGAGAAGCTTCCTCCAGGAGTTGGTGGGAGCAGAGGCAAAGAGCCACATCCAAACACTAAGGAGAGGTCAGAACCCCCAGAAGAAAGGAAGAATTGTAGGAGCCAGAGGAGTCCAGGACACCATAAGAACACAGCCCACAGAATTAACTAAGCAGAACTCATAGGGGTTTACAGAGACTGGAGGGACAATCATGGAGCCTGCATGGGTGTCCACCAGGTCTCTCGTATACACGCTGTGGCAGTTGACTTTGGAGTGTTTGTGGGACTCCTAATAGTGGGTGAGGGGATATCTTTGACTCTTGAGATCCTTTTCCTCCTAATGGGTTGCCTCATCAAGCCTTGATATGCGGGTTTGTGTCTAGTCGTATTACATCTTGCTATGTCAGGTTTGGCTGACATTACTGGGAATCCTGTTCTTTTCTGAAGGGAAACAGAGTGCATCTGGGGGAGAAGGGAGGTGGAGGGGAGGCAGGCTTAGAGGAGTGAAGGAAGTGGAGGCTGCAGTTGAGATGTATTTTATGAGAATAAGCACATTTTAAAATTACATTTGTAGTAGGAAAATACAAAAGTTATATTCTTTTTTACATTTTATATATTAATTTTATATATTAAAATAGTGATTAATCTGTGCATTTAAAAATAGAACAACAGTTACTTGATTTCATTTATAGCATACTCAACAGAAGGGAAAGTATGCCTGGTATTAGAAATATAGCCAACTACCTGGGGTTTGTGGCTTAATGGGTTTTAGAGGAAAATCAAATACCACTATTTTTCTACAAGCATAATTCCAAAGTACATTGAAAACTATTGCTTAAATTCATAGCTAAATGTTATTTTCATCCCTCATCAAAGAGGTTTCTCTTTGCCATAGACACAATTACTGAAAACTACCACTGCTTAAAAATACAGAGATCAACTGAAGACTGGGTACCCAGACCCAGTAGATACATCTTCAACACAACTCCTGCACCTAAGACTCAGGAATCTCCCAAGAGAAGGGCTGATAAAATTATAAGAGACAAAGGAACAGAAAGTCTTCTACAACAGTGTGTCTCCTGGAGATGTCAAAGGAACAACATGGCTGCCTAAATAAGACCCTAACAGTGATGTCTACAAACATGCTAGAGAGGGAGGGGGAAATATCATAGGGCTTCATTCTCAATATAGAGAACTACACACAAAGAACTTTCAGTTAATTACTGTTGAAAGAGAAAAAGAAAATTATTCTCTTCCATGGATGAGGCCCCTAATTGGTTATCCAGGAAAAAGAGGTCATCCCTGAAATTATAATAAGTATGTGTGGGGGGAGGGGGGGAACAGGGTCACAAAGGAAAAGCGCCATGAATTTAAGAAAAAAGAGAACTATGGGAGAAATAGAAGGTAGGAAGGTAAGGAGAGACATGATATAATGATATGATTGTATCTTAATTAAAATTTTAAAAATAAAGCTCTAAAATATTAAATCCAAAATTTTCAATGATTCTTTATTAAAATGAATTTAATGGAATGAATCTCAATAAATGCTTATTTTTCATTTTACTTTGAATCATTTGAATGTAGAATAATGTATTTTAAATAAATGTGACAAAAAGGAGGAAATGAACAAAAAATCAATTATTCCTTATCATAAAAAATAAAATAGTAGCCGGGCGTGGTGGCGTACGCCTGTAATCCCAGTACTTGGGAGGCAGAGGCAGGTGGATTTCTGAGTTCGAGGCCAGCCCGGTCTACAGAGTGAGTTCCAGGACAGCCAGGGCTACACAGAGAAACCCTGTCTCAAAAAACTAAACAATAAATAAATAAATAAATAAATAAATAAATAAATAAATAAAAATAGTTGGAACACAATTGAAAAATAAAAAAGTAAAATCAAATTAAAATATGTCAATAACTGTCATAAACTTACAAAGATAACATTTTTCAGATTAAATTATAGACTTCCAATCATGTTATTTGTAATAAATTCACATAAAATAACAGTAAAAAAGAATGAAGGAGAAATGAAAATAAAGATTTTTTTTAAAAACACACATTATTAGACAAATAAGACAAAAATGACTTAGGCTTATCTACTTAGTTGAGAGAAAAGTAAATCTTAAGCCAAAATGATTTGAATGTATTTATCCAATAATGCTAGAAATACAGGAGGAAAGACGGTTGTAAACATCTTCTCAATACAATAAATGTCAAAGTTTGGTAGAACTACAGAAAGTGTTGTCCAGCACAGTGGGAAATTCTTTTGGTTATGGGTGGTTTAAACATACAAACAAAGCAGCAAAGGCAGAGAGGACTCATGTAGCACAAATCAAATATTTTATATGAGAGGTATATTTAAATTCCTGCTTCCTGTTATTAGATCAACATAGACATTTAAAGCACTTATAAAAGTTGTTCAAATTAATCATGATGGAAAACATGTGGATATAGTACCAACAAATATCAGGAAATGCATTTTAAATGATATTTTATAAATTATAGAAATAAGTGACATTTTTGTTTCCTGGATATTTGAATATTACAGAACATGCTTCTAATACTAAATATTTTAAAGTAATTTAGATTGAGAATATTATATTTTAAATAATAAGATATATGTTAAAACTCAAAATGCAATGAAATTGTAACACTGATTGTTCATGCTAGCAACAACAAAAAGAGAATACTAATTGTTTCTCTAATAAATTAGAGGAAAATAGACAAATTTAAAAGGGAAATGTCTGATCAGCAGTGAATTAAACAGAAAATAAGAATTTTTTAAAGAATATCAACAAAGAAAGTGTATTTATTTTAAAATAAGCCTTTGTAAGGACTGATCATGGAAAAAATATATATACAGGCAACATTCCAAATGATAGAAAAGTGTGTTGATGCAAAAGACTTAGAGGAAAATGCTGAATGATATCATCAGTTCTAAACACATATACTTGAACACTAAAGTTAAATGTTAATAGAAAAAGATAACAAAAGTAGCCATGGGAAAGGGGCATTCTAGAGTGAGGAACAGTGATACGAGTGAAATAAAGAGAAAAAGGGGAAATGGAGAAAGGGCTTTAATTAAGGAGAAGGAAAGGAGAATGATACAAAGGAGAGAGAGAAGAGGGATAAATAACAGTAAAGATGCTTGAAAAGGACACTTGGAATTGTTATTTTGTATGTACCTAAAGCTCCATAATACATATAAATATATATGTGCATGTATAGATATATATTATGTATATACATACATATGTATGTATACATGCATATACATTTTCAATCAAGTAATACCACTTAGAGTAATAACACTCCACCTAAAACCATAACGTATCTAACAAAATCTTTATTGCCAAGCATAAGAAACCTCCTTCTGAATTCTTAATCTAGAGAGTCCAAGAACCGCCTGATGCAATACAGGCTGTCGCGGTTGCCCTTGGTTATTTCCTAGAAGTTGAAGGTAAGTCCTTACTGGTGGAGATACAACATACGTTGGACAGGCATGCAGATGACTTGTTCTGGAAATGACCTTAAAACCTCCTCTGAGGATTACCTTTCATAGTGCCAAAAGGGAAGAAAGCAAGAGTAATCTACTCCACTGTGGTGCCTGTGATTCACAGCAATGAACACCATGGCAAGATATACTGAAAGTGGTGGCACATATGTCTTAGAGATGGTGTGTCTTTGAGATGTGTGTCTTAGAGATAGTGAGCCATTGTCTAATTGGACTCAAGGCTCACTTATCAGGAGGAAAATCACTCCTGATATGGTGTCAACATAGTCAATTACAAATGGCTAGTGAAGTAATAAATCTTAAAGGAGAGCCCATTACTACAACTCTCCTAACCAAGTATGAATTCTAACAGAAATAGTTATCCTTATCCTAAGACTCACTGAATCTTAAAGAAGCTTATTTTTACAGTATAAGGACACCATAACAGAAGGTCACAACTAGTTAAACAGAGAGAATAACTGTGAGGTGTCCAGCAAATTGTAAATGTACACAATTCCTGCACCTAATATAGACCAGCTGGGTGGTGATGGCGCACGCCTGTAATCCCAGCACTTGGGAGGCAGAGGCAGGCAGATTTCTGAGTTCGAGGCCAGCCTGGTCTACAGAGCGAGTTCCAGGACAGCCAGGGCTATAGAGAGAAACCCTGTCTCGAAAAATAAAAAAAATAAATAAATAAAAATAAAAAAAAAATTCTGAGACCAGAAAGGCTCCCATGAAGTTGTGTCTTCTAGATTTGATAGATAAGCTACATTCATGAAATCTCAACAGCGTGTCACATAAGGAAGATCTGAATGCCAGTTGCCATCCCAATGTGGATGATAGAAATATCACAGATGCCAGGCGGTGGTGGTGCACGCCTTTAATCCCAGCACTTGGGAGGCGGTGGCAGACGAATTTCTGAGTTCAAGGCCAGCCTGATCTACAGAGTGAGTTCCAGGACAGCCAGGGCTACACAGAGAAACCCTGTCTAAAAAAAAAAAAAAATAAAGAAAGAAAGAAAGAAATATCACAGAACATCTAGATGAAGAGCTACAAGCAATTATATTTGCATATTTATTTCTTTATATGTCTATATAACAATAAGAGTTAGAGAATTGGAGGCTATGAATTGGGAAGGGAACAGGAATGAGAAAAATAGAAGAGATCTAAGGGAGAAAGGGAGAAGAAAATTTGTAACTATATTTTAACTAAAAATTGAAACAAAAGAATACTAAAGTTTGGAGTAAAAATTAGCAGTATAGGGCAATTCCAGAACAGGCAAGTGGGAAGGGGTGGATGGGGGAACAGAGGGAGGGAAAAGGGCTTATGGGACTTTCGGGGAGTGGGGAGCCAGAAAAGGGGAAATCATTTGAAATGCAAATAAAAATATATCGAATAAAAAAATTAGAATCTGGAAGAAGCAAAGGAAAAAAATTTCTACTTGGTGTTTCAGAGAAAATATAGTTTTATAGACAGCACTTAGATTTATAAACTATAGAACTATGACATAAATATAATTTATTCTTTTATTTATTTGTTTGTTTTTTGAAACAGGTTTTCTCTTTGTAGCTCTGGATGTCCTGGAACTTACTCTATAGACCAAACTGCCCTCAAACTCAGAGATAACGCTGCCTCCGCCAAGCAAGTGCTGGGGTTAAAGGGATATGACACCACTGCCTGGATATTTTATTCTTTGTTTTTAAAGAAACAATATAACACACCAAAAAATCAAGGGCTATTGAGATGGCTCAGAGGACCCAGGATCAATTCTCAGCAAGTTTGTGTTGGTTCACAAACATTTAGAACTCCAGTGTCAGAATCCAGACCTCCTTGATATCAAGAAGGTATGTGTTGTACCTATATACATTTAGATAAGACAATCATACACATAACTAAAGCTTTACAATTTAAGTTGACTTAAGAAAATGTAAATAACTTGAATCATACCATAGTAATCAATATGAGAGTGGAAGCAATCAAGCTATTTCCATAGAGAAACCAACAAGATCAGATGATTCAGCTCTATCATTAATCCTTCAATTAATATAATCCATTCTTGTACAAGCTCCTATAGAATGAACTAGAGATGATTTCAATTATTATAAGAAGAACAAAAAATGAAATGTGTTTTATTTTCCTTGTAAAAAATGTTGAAAAAGACACTAACAAAAACAATCAGAAACCAGCAGTATGCAGGGGAGGGGGCATGTTATGCCAAGATTAATGTGTGCCCATAATTCAATGGAGGTTTATTATCAGAAAATATATTTCATCAAGATAATAGGTTAAGTGGAGAAAAACATAAGTTCCTTGATCTTATGAAAAATATTTAAGACTACCATGCATTGTTTTGCTAGCTATACACTGAAAAATTAGGGAAGTGCAGGGACCTAGAAAACTAATAGCAAAATTACATTTATTAAATAATCATTCCACAGACAATAAAATATTATATAATAGACAATTCAATAGGCTGCATAACCCCAAACAGATGCACACAATTAATATGAAAACTAGAATGTTTCAATAATCAAGCAACAAAAAATAATTAGTAGTGAAGAGATGAATAAAGTGCTATACTTTCTGCATAGCTTAAATAAAACTTTACTGTAAACAGATGAAATATTTTAATGTCAAAATTATATTTGAATAAAAATTAGGAATATATAAACAATCTCAAATAAACAAATTCCTGATCCTCCTGTCTCCAAGTCCTGCATGCTGGGGTAATAGTTTGGTACCACCAAGCCTATATTTTTCTTAAGATTGAGCCCGGGATTTCATGTATACTACACAAACTGCATGTCAAATGAGGTACATCTCTGGTTGATTGTAGTGTCTTTGTGACAGATTTCCTCTATAAAACCTATGCTGGGCCTGAACTCTTGATAATTCTCGAGCCTCAGCTCCACCAAAGTTCTAGGATTACAGGTGTGCACTGCCATGCCTGGTTTTTATATTATCATTATTTTGTGAGGTAGGATCTCATTGGGAAGCAGTCTTTGATGGCCTAAAGCTTCCTATGCAGACCTAGGTGGCTTCAACCTCACAGATATCTGCCTTCCTAAGTGCTCCTATTTCTTTGAGAAATGAGAAAGGCTCATTTCTTTATAGATAGACCTGGACTGTCGATGAGCACTTCCTAATGCATTGCTCCATGATGCACCTGCAAGTCAAGCCATCCATCTCCAATGCACTTGGTAGAAGATATGTAACAAGAGTTAACCCTCCCCGCAGACAGTTCATTGAGCACCACAGATGGCTCCTGGATGGGCTGTGACATGGTCTGGACAGTGTTTTGACCCACAGGCTTCTGCCTGTGCATGTCACTGACCTGTCCGTCATGCCTGCATCCTGATGTACTATTTCAAGGCTTCTGCTTTGAAAACAGCTTAAGCCTCTGATGAAGAATCCCACCCTACCATGTTTCTTCTTCCCAGGTCTTTATTAATGCCCTATTATTTCTAGGAACTATTTGAAATTGTCAAGGTTATAGCCCAGAGTTTTAGTTAGTATTACATTGAACTTGAGAACTGATTTGTAAGTAGTTGGTCTTCTTTAACATGAATACTTCAACCTAGAGTTTGGGTTTTATTCCTATGTGTTAACTCTTTTGTCATTTCCTTTAGTAAAGATCCCTGGTCTTCAAAATAAGTTTCTAGACATAGAAGTAGTGATAGACAAATTAAACTACAGGAAAAAACAAAATCATTTGTTCATAAAAAACATGGTTTGGAAAGACCAAGAAATAATATCTTACTGCAATTTGCAATACAAATAAAGAACATTAAGAAGCTATTACTGATTGTATTCTATTAAATAGATAGAACCAAAAGAAACACAACATATAAGACTAGTAACAAAAGTACTGATTCCAAAAGTAACCCTATAATGCCAATAAAAATATGAAGTTTTCAACTTCTTAGTAACTAGAGAAGTTCATATTAAATGAGCTATACTTAATTTTGAAAACTTAAGAAGTTTGACAATAAAAATACTGGGAAAAATAAACCAATGTCATTATTTATCTACTATTATACTATTTTTAACTATTGCTACAGATTAATACCATTACCTTAAAAATAATTTGACATTATCTAATAAGTTTTATTATATCCTTATTATTTTATATTCTATTATATTCATTATATCCTTAACCATGATCTATATTTTTACCAATGGGTCACTTAAGAATATATCCAAAAGGCGTGCCTGCAAGACAAGCACAGGGGGGGAAGACAACCAGAGGCCTGCCTGCCACATTGCCAGCCAGCTGTGTGAGCCTCTACTATCCGTAAGTATGAAGTAGAGAGATGGGAGAGAAAGAGAAGCAGAACAGGTTTACCTGATGAAGTGTGGGAGGAGGTTTAGGTAGTGCAGGAGTGATAATAAGGTCTGGTTCCCTAATTGGTTGTTGATTTTTGTCAGTCAAGTAGGCCAGGAGCCAATTGCTAGGCAGAAGGTGGGACTTCCTGGGCCCAGTAGGAAATGGAGACACAGGGAAAGAGAAGGGGCTTTTGTGGCCAGGCTGTGGAATGAGAAAGACACAGCAATTATTTAAGTTCTTGGGAAGCTAGAACTCACAGCCTCTGTCACCCTTGGATGGCCAAGGAGGTTGGTGGGGACTAGCTGGTGTGAGCACTTTGGCTAATGGTGGAATGTGAGACAGAGATAATAAATTAATAAGGGCATACATTTCTAAGTGGGAGGTATTTGAGCCCAGCAATTATACTAGCAGGCAAATTCTAAAGAAATAAAACAGAATGTGTATTTTTATCCATGGATTCAAAGGTGGGGCTGGTAACGACCCCTCTTGGGATAAGGGTTATGGGAGTGAGCCAATTGAGCAACAATAGCGTGATTTTTTAAAATTAGAAGCTACAATCAAGAGTCAGAACTAGAGATGTGAGGTTGGAGAGGAATCGCATGATGTAGATAGCCTGCTCTGCCACCTGAACTGAAGTCCCACCCGTGCTGCTGCTGATGTGTCTGAGTTTGTGGCCATGCAGCAGCGGGGGTTTATGTTGATGCCCATGGCTCATATTACCACTAATGACCATGTGAACATCCTTGGGATGGGCTGTGAACATCCTTGGTCTGGACTGCCATCAAGGACGATGTTAATGTTCAGTGGCTGTGCAAAGCTGGCCCAGCCCCTCACTGGCTGCTGCACTTGGGAGAGTGGGCCCTGTGACTTGCCTGGGCAGCATAGTAGAGCTGGCCCTGATAGCAAAAGGCATGGGTGAGTCAGCCTTGTAGGCATCAGAGAGGGAGAACAGGTCCAGTCTCTCACTGGCTGAAACACTGAATGAGCTAGCTAGGACAGTGCTGGAGAGCTTTCTCTGGTGGTGTGGCCATAGGAGATCTGTCAGGTTAACCAACTCAGCTACCACCCAGGCCCAGATCCCAGAGCTACGAATTGGCACACCCCCAACATCTCCCTCATTTATGAACTCCTGGAGTATATGAAAGAGCTGGTCCTAGTGGTCCAAAGCCTTAGGATTTTCATGACACCAGGGCAAAACAAGACATCTGAGAGAAGTCCCAGTGAGGATGCAGGATTGATTGAGTATCAGAAGCCAGAGGCCTCAAATGACTCATTGTGATGAACATTTTTAAGTAAAGATGTGTAGACAAAAGAGTGTACTGTGGAACACACTGTGACACACTACTACTTCCTCAGTGGGATTTTTTAATGTTTTTTTAAATTATTATTATTTTCTTTTGCGGGGAGCTTGAATGGGTGGAGGGGTGAATACAAAGGCATGGGGAGATAAGTGAGATTGAGTACATGATGTGACACTTACAATGAATTAATAAAAAGTTTTAAAAAACCATTTATACTAACATGCACATCTTTTCACTAAAACAGTCAGATCTAGAAACAATTCAACTATCTATCAAAAAAGGGAATAGATAAATTTTAATCAATTATCTAATTACTACATTTGTGAGCCAGGGTCTCATGCTCCCAAACTGTTTTTAGACTTCCAATATAGAAACATATGGCCTTGAGCTCTGGACATGGTGACTCACCTCCCCAGAGTTGGGACTGCCACTCCCTAATTAGAATGTCCCAAAATCCAACTAGAGTTTTGTACATGTTGTTCAAGCACTCAACTCACTGAGCTGTATCTCCAATCTCAATTTTAGTTCATTTATAATTAAGTAATATAGGTATACATTTTCTTTTTTTAAAAGAATTATTTATTATATATAAGTACACTGTAGCTGTCTTCAGACACACCACAAGAGGGCATCAGGTCTCATTACAGATGGCTATGAGCCACCATGTGGTTGCTGGGATTTGAACTCAGGACCTCTGGAAGAGCAGTCGGTGCTCTTAACCACTGAACCACCTCGCCAGCCCAAGGTATACATTTTCTGCAACCTACTTTTAATAAAGGTTCAAACTCTCCAGTCCACCACCCAGCAGAGGTAGTGGAAAAGAGAAGTTACTAGAATATGGGGCAGTGGACCTGTTCAGCAATAGTTCTTTGGACGTGAGCTTGATCTTTGGCAGCAGTTCAGTCCCATAGCAAATACCAAATACATTTCTAGAGGAGCTGCAAATCAGTCCTCTAGGCAGGCAGACACCAGGCATAAACCAGCAGTCCAGCACAGTCCTTTCAGCAAGCAGACACCAGGCTGCTGTAGTTCAATCCTGAGGAAACCACCAGGCTCACCAGCTAGTCTGAGGTGAGACCTCAGAATTGGCAAGCTGCTGCAGGAACCTCAGAAACAGTTCTTGGGCGAGTTTCTCTCAATGGCAGTGTTATCACAAGTTGAGCTCAACAACTCTGTATAAGGCAAACGAATACATGCATGTCACTGAAGCAAACCAAGCCAATGCTCCATGTTCCTCTCCCACTGACTGTGAGGTCACATTTATACTCCTTCATCAAGTGTCTTTCACGTGTTTGCTATATCCAAATACCTTTTCACCTGGGTCTGCTTCAGGAAAACATTCTTTCACGTGTTTCCTTTAACAAGACATCCTTTCACCTGTGTGCCCCAGGAAAAACGTCATTTGACATAACTAACTTTCCAATGAACATATTAACCAAAGTCTCTTAGAATTCAACCAAGTTCTAGAGAGAGTATAAGGACTTCAGAGAACCAGAAGTTCCACTTCAAAGTAGTTTTCAGATGTGACAACTAATCAACTATCTCTATGCACAAATACAATACAAGGAGACCAGGTACAGTTTTGTATGGATTATGCTTTAAAACAAAGATTTAAAACATATTTGTATATATCTCACAGAATTCTTTTGATAAAGCAAGAGGCAAAATGATTGAGGTTACACCTAGAGATTTTCATAGAGAATGCTAATGGATAATAGAATATACAGGAAGTTTACTGGCAACTGATTCTTCAGATTTTAGGTCCTTAGTTAGTCATCACATACTTTTAATTAATTAAGTTAAAAAAAGATTTATATATAGATCGGTGATAATAATGTGTAATAAGCAAAGTATTACAGTTTTGCCTATATTCTAAAGAAGTATAAAATGGATCATATTTTTAGTTAAAATCTGTCATAATTATTAGAGATACACAGTAAATCTTCTCCCATCCTGTTATATGCTAAAACATAAAAATATTAACCAAAGTCTCATAGAATTCGACAAAGCACTAGAGAGAGTATAAGAACTTCAGAGAAGAGCTTGGACTTAGAACTTCTTGAGTTTTGATTTCTGAGGCCTATAACTCTTGCATAACTATGAGTAAGTTATTCAGTTTCTCTGTGAAATTAGAAGTTGTTGTGAGCCTCAACATGCTTTTTTAATTAGATATTTGCTTCATTTACATTTCAAATGGTATCTCCTTTCCTCCTTTTTTTCTCATTCTTTTTTTTATTTCATATATTTTCTATTTACATTTCAAATGATTTCCCTTTCCTGACTCCCCACTCCCCAAAAGTTCCATAAGCCCTCTTCCCTCTCCCTGTTCTCCCATCTACCCCTTCCCACTTCCCTATTCTGGTATTGCCCTATACTGCTGCACTGAGCCTTTCCAGAACCAGGTGCCACTCCTCTGTTCTTCTTGGACATCATTTGATATGTGGATTGTGTCTTGGGTATTCCAAGTTTCTAGGCTAATATCCACTTATCAGTGAGTGCATAACATGTGCAATTCAAAACAACCCTTTGATTTCACCTCATACCAGTCAGAATGGCTAAGATTAAAAACTCAGGAAACAACAGTGGCAGTGGCGGCAGCTGGTCCAGCGGAAGGGCCATCAGCAGTGGAACCAAGGTGACAAAGTCCAGGCAGGCCTTGTGCCTGCTACCACTGACCTTCGCTGGCCAGCCTGGCTGCAAGCGGTGGCAGATTTACAGTGCCTTTCACCCCACAGAAGCCACATCAGAACTCTGCCTCCCGCCAGTCAGTTACCAGAGTCTCCATCTTGGATCTCTCGGGCGCCAGAGAGATCAGACAGACTGAGGTATGCAAACATAACCCAAGGCCAACATCGCGGGGGTCTAAGCCCGACGGGCCTTGGCCTGCACCCAGGCCCAGAGCTGTTGGGGGTGCAGGGGGGGGGACATCTGTGTGTGAACCCGGCCAGGAGGTTGTTTTGCCCGGCCCAGCGTGCTCTCTGCCATTTTGACTACGGGACACCAGAGAGTTCTAGCAGTCAAAGCCAGCTAAGAGTCATAGCCTGAAGCTAACATAGCAGAGTCTAAGACAGACAGGCCTTGGACTGACCCCAGGCCCTGGGCTGCTCGGTGGGCCATCTGTGTGCCAACCCAGCCAGGAGGTTGTTAGCCTAGCAGACTCTCCCTGCACTTTCATGCACACAGTCATCCTAGCCACCTGACAGAACCAATTAACAGTCATAGCCCGAGCGTAACTTTGCTCAGGCCTTAACCTGCCAGGCTTTTGCCTAGACTCAGGACCTCAGCAGCTAGGCTAGCCTTGTGTACACCAACCCTGTTGGGAGATAGGCTGCCCAGCAGAGTGACCAGCACTCAGAAAACGTCCCGCAGCAGCATAGACCATCAGCACTCACTGAAGGAGCAAACGGGCACCACCTGGTTCAAACAGACAACCTGGAGCAAGGCACAGGGGTTGCAAGGACACCCAAGAGGAGGGCAGTGCATTAGCAATCTGTAACAGGAAAAACCCAGCCATCCAGTGTTGAAGAAATAGCCATATAGCCTCACAGGAGGCACAAATACCAGTCAGAGACAAGACCAACAAACGTCAGAAATAACAAGATGGCAAAGGGCAAACGCAGGAACACTACTAACAGAAACCTAGGCAATATGGCAACGTCTGGACCA
The DNA here is from genome assembly GCF_947179515.1 of Apodemus sylvaticus. NCBI lineage: Eukaryota > Metazoa > Chordata > Mammalia > Rodentia > Muridae > Apodemus > Apodemus sylvaticus. Next base: position 61,879,114 of record NC_067489.1, read on the forward strand.
AACTCTCCAACATCAGCAAGTCCTGATTACACAAACACACCAGAAAAACAAGATTTGGATTTAAAATCACTGTTCATGATGCTGCTAGAAGAACACAAAAAGGACATAAATGAATCTCTTAAAGAAATACAGGGGAACATGAATAAGCTAGAAACCCTTATAATGGAAACACAAATATCACTTAAAGAAATTCAGGAGAATAAGGTTCAAGAGATAGAGGCCAATAAAGAAGAAACACACACACACACACACACACAAATTAAAGAAATGCAGGAGAAAGTGAGTCAAACAGCAGAAGTCATGAAAGAGGAAACACAAAAATCTCTTAAAGAATTACAGGAAAACAAGTGAAGGAGCTAAGTAAAACCATCCAGGCTCTAAAATCAGAAGTAGAAACAACTAAGAAATCACAAAGGGAGACAACTTTGGAGATAGAAAACCTTGAGAAGAAATCAGGGGACATAGATGCAAATGTCAACAACAGAATACAAGAGATGGAAGAAAGAATCTCAGATGCCGAAGATACCATAGAAACCATTAACTCAACAGTCAAAGAAAATGCAAAATGCAAAAAGCTTGTATCCCAGAACATCCAGGAAATCCAGGACACAATGAGAAGACCAAACCTAAGGATTATAGGTATAGATGAGAGTGAAGATTTACAGCTGAAAGGGCCAGCAAATATCTTCAACAAAATTATGGAAGAAAACTTTCCCAACTTAAAGAGAGAGATGCCCATGAATATACAAGAAGCCTACAGAATTCCAAAAAGACTGGACCTGAGCAGAAATACCTCTTGTCACATAATAATCAAAACCCCAAAGGTACTAAACAAGGAAAGAATATTAAAGGCAGAAAGAGAAAAATGCCAAGTAACGTATAAAGGAAGACCTATCAGAATCACACCAGACTTCTCACCAGAGACCATGAAAGCTAGAAGATCCTTGGAAGATATCATGCAGACTCTAAGAGGACACAAATGTCAGCCAAGACTACTATACCCAGCAAAACTCTCAATCACAATAGATGGAGAAACCAAGATATTCCATGACAAAACCAAATTTACACAGTATCTTTCTACAAACCCAGCTCTACAAAGAATAATAGGAGGAAAACTCCAATACAAGGAGGGAAACGACACCCTGGAAAAAGCAAGATAGTTACCTTCTTTCATCAAACCCAAAAGAAGATAACCACTCAAATATAAAAATAAAATTGAAAATGACAGGAAGTAATAATCACTATTCCTTAATATCTCTTAAAGTCAATGGACTCAAGTCCCCAATAAAAAGACATAGACTAACAGACTGGATAAAGAAACAGGATACTTGGGCATATACCCAGAAGACTCCCCACCATGTAATAAGGATACATGTTCTACTATGTTCATAGCAGCCCTATTTGTAATTGCCAGATGCTGGAAAGAACCCAGGTATCCCTCAACAGAAGAGTGGATGCAAAAAATGTGGTATATCTACACAATGGAGTACTATTCAGCCATTAGAAACAATGAATTCATGAAATTCTTAGGCAAATGGATGGAGCTAGAGAATATCATACTAAGTGAGGTAACCCAGACTCAAAAGGTGAATCATGGTATGCACTCACTAATAAGTGGATATTAACCTAGAATACTGGAATACCCAAAACATAATCCACACATCAAATGAGGTACAAGAAGAAAGGAGGAGTGGCCCCTGGTTCTGGAAAGACTCAGTGAAACAGTATTCAGCAAAACCAGAACGGGGAAGTGGGAAGGGGTGGGTGGGAGGACAGGGGAAGAGAAGGGGGCTTGCGGGAGTGGGGGGGCTAGAAAAGGGGAAATCATTTGAAATGTAAATAAATTATATCGAATAAAAAAAAATTAAAAAAAAAAAAAAAAAAAAAAAGAAACAGGATACTATATTTTGCTGCATACAGGAAACACACCTCAATGTCAAAGACAAAAACTACCTTAGAGTAAAAGGCTGGAAGACAATTTTAGAAGCCAATGGTCTCAGGAAACAAGCCGGAGTAGCCATTCTAATATCAGATAAAATTGACTTTCAATCTAAAGTCATCAAAAGAGATACAGAAGGACACTTCTTGCTGGTCAAAGGAAAAATCCACCAAGAAGCACTTTCAATTCTGAACATCTATGCGCCAAATGCAAGGGCACACTCATTCGTAAAAGAAACTTTACTAAAGCTCAAAGCACACATTTCACCTAACACAATAATTGTGGGTCACTTCAACACTCCACTTTCCTCAATGGACCAATCAGGAAAACAGAAATTAAACAGGAACACAATAAAACTAATTGAAGCTTTGGACCAATTGGACTTGACTGATATTTATAGAACATTTCACCCTAAAACAAAAGAATATACCTTTTTCTTAGCACCTCATGGTACCTTCTCCAAAATTGACCATATAATTGGTCACAAGAGAGACCTCAACAAATATAAAAGAGTTCGAACTAATCCCATGTCTCCTATCGGATCACTATGGAGTAAGAGTGGTCTTCATTGGCAACAAAAACAACAGAAAGCCCACATACACATGGAAGCTAAACAATACTCAATGACACCTTGGCCAAAGAAGAAATAAAGAAAGAAATCAGACACTTTTTAGAATTTAATGAAAATGAAGGCATAACATACCCAAATCTTAGGGACACAATGAAAGCAGTGCTAAGAGGAAAACTCATAGCCCTGAGTGCCTCCAAAAAGAAAATGGAGAGTGCATACACTAGCAGCTTAATGAGACACCTGAAAGCCCTGGAACAAAAAGAAGCCAATTCATCCAGGAGGAGTAGAAGACAGGAAATCATCAAACTCAGGGCTGAAGTCAGTCAAGTGGAAACAAAGAGAACCATAAAAAGAATCAACGAATCCATGAGCTGTTTTTTTGAGAAAATCAACAGCTAGACCCTTAGCCAGAATGACGAAAGGGCAGAGAGAACGTATCCAAATTAACAAAATTAGAAATGGAAAGGAAGATATAACAACAGAAATTGAGGAAATTCAAAAAATCATCAGATCCTACTACAAAAGCCTATACTCAACACAACTGGAGAATCTAGAGGAAATGGACAATTTGCTAGGCAGACACCAAATACCAAAATTAAATCAGGACCAAATAGATCATCTAAACACTCCCATAACCCCTAATGAAATAGAAGGGGTCATAGAAAGCCTTCCAACCAAAAAAAGCACAGGACCAGATGGCTTCAGTGCAGAATTCTATCAGACCTTCAAAGAAGACCTAACACCAATACTCTTCAAACTATTCCACAAAATAGAAACAGAAGGAACACTACCCAATTCCTTCTATGAAGCCACAATTATGCTGATACCAAAACCACACAGAGATCCAACAAAGAAAGAGAACTTCAGACCAATTTCCCTTATGAACATTGATGCAAAAATACTCAATAAAATTCTTGCCAACCAAATCCAAGAACACATAAAAACGATCATCCACCATGATCAAGTAGGCTTTATTCCAGAGATACAGGGTTGGTTCAATATACGGAAATCCATCAATGCAATCCATTACATAAACAAACTCAAAGAAAAAAACACATGGTCATTTCATTGAATGCTAAAAAAGCATTTGACAAAATTCAGCATTAAAGTCTTAAATGCTTAAAGTCTTTCATGCTTAAAGTCTTGGAAAGAACAGGAATTCAAGGCCCATATATAAACATAGTAAAAACAATATACAGCAAACCGGTAGCCAGCATCAAACTAAATGGAGAGAAACTTGAAGCAATCCCACTAAAATCAGGGACTAGACAGGGCTGCCCCCTTTCTCTTTATCTTTTCAATATTGTACTTGAGGTACTAGCTCGGGCAATTACCTGGGCATATACCCAAAAGATTCCCCAGCATGTAATAAGGATACATGTTCCACTATGTTCATAGCAGCCCTATTTATAATTGCCAGAAGCTGGAAAGAACCCAGGTATCCCTCAACAGAAGAGTGGATGCAAACAATGTGGTATATCTACACAATGGAGTACTATTCAGCCATTAGAAACAATGAATTCATGAAATTCTTAGGCAAATGGATGGACCTAGAGAACATCATACTAAGTGAGGTAACCCAGACTCAAAAGGTGAATCATGGTATGCACTCACTAATAAGTGGATATTAACCTAGAATACTGGAATACCCAAAACATAATCCACACATCAAATGAGGTACAAGAAGAATGGAGGAGTGGCCCCTTGTTCTGGAAAGACTCAGTGAAGCAGTATAGGGCAAAACCAGACTGGGGAAGTGGGAAGGCGTAGGTGGGAGGACAGGGGGAGAGAAGGGGGCTTATGGGACTTTCGGGGAGTGGGGGGCTAGAAAAGGGGAAACCATTGGAAATGTAAATAAAAAATATATCGAAGAAAAAAAAGAAAAAAAAGATAACATAAGGAGGTCAAAGGGATACAAATTGGAAAGGAAGAAGTCAAGCTATCATTATTTGCAGATGATATGATAGTTTACCTAAGTGACACAAAGAACTCCACTAGAGAATTCCTACAGCTGATAAATAACTTCAGCAAAGTGGCAGGTTATAAAATCAACTCAAGCAAATCAGTAGCCTCCCTATACTCAAAGGATAAGCAAGCTGAGAAAGAAATTAGGGACAGGGGGAATGTTCCTGAACAGAACACCAATAGCGTATGCGCTAAGATCAAGAATTGACAAATGGGACCTCATTAACTTACAAAGTTTCTGTAAGGCAAAGGGCACCATCAAAAGGACAAATTGGCAACCAACAAATTGGGAAAAGATCTTCACCAACCCTACATCAGATAGAGGGCTAATATCCAATATATGCAAAGAACTCAAGAAGTTAGACCCCAGAAAACCAAATAACCCTATTAAAAAATGGGATACAGAGTTAAAAAAATAATTCAAACCTGAAAAACTTCTGATGGCGGAGAAACATCTTAAAAAATGCTCAACTTAACTAGTCATCAGGGAAATGGAAATCAAAACAACCCTGAGATTTCACCTTACACCAGTCAGAATGACTAAGATTAAAACTCAGGAGACAGCTGGTATTGGCGAGGATGTGGAGAAAGAGGAACACTCCTCCACTGCTGGTGGGTTTGCAAATTGGTACAACCACTCTGGAAATTAGTCTGGCAGTTCCTCAGAAAACTGGGCATGTCACTTCCGAAATATCCTGCTATACCACTCCTGGGCATATACCCAGAGGATTCCCCAGCATGTAATAAAGATATATGCTCCACTATGTTCATAGCAGCCCTATTTATAATAGCCAGAAGCTGGAAAGAACGCAGGTATCCCTCAACAGAAGAAAGCATGCAAAAAATGTGGTATATATACACAATGGAGTACTATTCAGCCATTAGAAACAATGAATTCATGAAATTCTTAGGCAAATGGATGGAGCTGGAGAACATCATACTAAGTGAGGTAACCCAGTCTCAAAAGATCAATCATGGTATGCACTCACCAGTAAGTGGATATTAGCCTGGAAAACTGGAATACCCAAAACATAATCCACACATCAAATGAGGTACAAGAAAACGGAAGAGTGGTCCCTGGTTCTGGAAAGACTCAGCGTAGCAGTATAAGGCAAAACCAGAACAGGGAAGTGGAAAGGGGTGTGTGGGAGAACAGGGGGAGGGAAGGGGGCTTATGTGACTTTCGGGGAGTGGGGGACCACAAAAGGGGAAATCATTTGAAATGTAAATAAAAATATATCGAATAATATAAAAAAAAAAATTTAGGAGACAGCAGGTGGTGGTGAGGATGTGGAGAAAGAGGAACACTCCTCCACTGCTGGTGGAGTTGCAAATTGGTACAAACACTCTGGAAATCAGTCTGGTGGTTCCTCAGAAAACTGGGCACATTACTTCAGGAGGATCCCTGCTATGCCACTCCTGGGCATATACCCAGAGGATTCCCCAGGATGTAATAAGGATACATGCTCCACTATGTTCATAGCAGCCCTATTTATAATAGCCAGAAGCTGGAAAGTACCCAGGTGTCCCTCAATGGAGGAATGGATACAAAAAATGTGGTATATATACACAATGGAGTACTATTCAGCCACTAGAAACAATGAATTCATGAAATTCTTAGACAAATGGATGGAGCTGGAAAACATCATACTCAGTGAGGTAACCCAGTCTCCTTTCCTCCTAACCCCTCTGAAAAGCTTATATCCCATTCTCCTTCTCCCTGTTCACCCCCCTCCCCAACTTCCTGACCTGCCTTTCCCTATTTTGGGGAATCGAGCCTTCACAGGACCAATGGCCTCTTGGCTCATGGATGTCTGAAATGGCCATTTTCTGCTATGTATGTAGCTGGAGCCATGGGTCCCTCCATGTTCATTCTTTGATTGGTGGTTTAGTCCCTGGGAGCTCTGGGGTTACTGGTTGATACATATTATTTTTGCTTCTGCAGGGCTGCAAATCTCTTCAGCTCCTCGGTTTCTTTCTCCATTGTGGACACAGTCTATTGGTACCTGTGAGCCACATGTATTTTGATCCATCTTCCAATAAGGATCAAAGTATTCACACTTTGGTCTTCCTTCTTCTTGAGCTTCATGTGGTCTATGGATCACAGGATACTCTGTGGTATCTTGGATACTCTCAGGTTTTGGGCTAATATCTACTTATCAGCGAGTGCATACCATATGTGATCCTTTGTGATTGCATGCCTCACTCAGGATGATATTTTCTAGCTCCATCCATTTGCCTATGAATTTCATCAATTCATTGTTTTTAATAGCTAAATAGTACTCCATTGTATAAATATATCACATTTTTTATATCCATTCCACTGTTGAGGGAGATCTGGGTTCATTCCAGAATCTGGCTATTATAAATAAGGCTGCTATGAACATAGTGGAGCATTTATCTTTAATACATGTTGGAGCATCTTCTGGATATATGCCCAAGAGTGGTATAGCTGGATCCTCCAGTAGTGCTATGTCCAATTTTCTGAGGAACGCCAGACTGATTTCCAGAGTGGTTTTACCAGCTTGCAATCCCACCAGCAATGGAGGAGTGTTCCTCTCTCTCCACATCCTCACCAACACCTGCTGTCTCCTGAGTTTTTAACCTTAACCATTCTGACTGGTGTGAAGTAAAATCTCAGGGTTGTTTTGATTTCCATTTCCCTAATGACTAATGATGTTGAACATTTCTTAAGGTGCTTCTCAGTCATTCGAAATTCTTCAGGTGAAAATTCTTTGTTCAGCTCTGTACCTCATCTTTTAATAGGGTTATTTGTTTCTCTGGAGTCTAACTTCTTGAGTTCTTTGTATATATTGGATATTGGCCCTCTATCAGATGTAGGATTGGTAAAGATATTTTCCCAATCTGTTGGTTGCCATTTTGATCTATTGATAGTGTCCTTTGCCTTACAGAAGCTTTGCAATTTTATGAGGTCCCATTTGTCAATTCTTGATCTTAGTGCATAAACTATTGGTGTTCTATTCAGGAAATTTTCCCCAGTGCCCATGTGCTCCAGGTTCTTCCCCAAGATCTCTTCTTTCAGATTCAGTAGATCTGGTTTTATATGGAAATCCTTGATCCACTTGAGCTTTGAGCTTTGTACAGGGAGATAAGAATACATCATTTTGCATCCTTCTACATGGTGACTGACAGTTGACTCAGTACCATTTGCTGAAAATGCTGTCTTTTTTCCCACTGGATGGTTTAGCTCCTTTGTCAAAGTTCAAATGAGCATGGGTGTGAGGGTTCATTTCTGGGGCTTCTATTCCATTGATCAACCTGCCTGTCACTGTATGAATATCATGCAGGGTTTTTTTTTTTTTTTTATCACTATTGCTCTGTAGTCTAGCTTGAGGTCAGGGATGGTGATTTTGACAGAAGTTCTTTTATTGTTAAAAATAGTCTTTGCTCTCCTGGGATTTTTGTTATTCCAGATAAATTTGGAAATTGCTCTTTCTAACTATGAAGAATTGAGTTGGAATTTTGGTGGGAATTACATTGAATCTGTAGATTGCTTTAGGAAAGATGGCCATTTTTACTATATTAACCCTGCCAATCCATGAGCATGGGAGATCTTTCCAACTTCTGAGATGTTCTTCAATTTCCTTCTTCAGAGACTTGATGTTCTTGTCGTACAGATTTTTCACTTGCTTGGTTAGAGTCACACCAAGGTACTTTATATTATTTGTGACTATTATAAAGGGTGTCATTTTCATGATTTCTTTCTCAGCCTTTTTATTCTTTGAGTATAGTTAGACTACTGATTTGTTTGATTAATTTTATATCCAGCCACTTTGCTGAAGTTGCTTACCAGGTTTAGGAGTTCTCTGGTGGACTTTTTGGGATCACTTAATTTTACTATATCATATGCAAATAGTGATACTTTGACTTTTTCCTTTCCAATTTGTATCCTCTTGACCTCCTTTTGTTGTCCAGTTGCTCTGGCTATGACTTTGACTACTATATTGATTGAACACTAGAGAGAGAGTGGACAGCCTTGTATAGTCCCTGATTTCAGTGGGATTGCTTCAAGTTCCTCTCCATTTAGTTTGATGTTGGCTACTGGTTTGCTGTATATTGCTTTTACTATGTTTAGGTATGGTCCTTGAATTCCTGATCTTTCCAAGACTTTTATCATGGAGAGATGTTGGATTTTGTCAAATGTTTCTCAGCATCTAAGGAGATGGTAATGTAGGTTTTTTTTTTCTTTGAGCTTATTTATGTAGTAGATTACACTGATGGATTTCCATATATTAAACCATCCCTGCATCCCTGAGATGAAGCCTACTTGATCATGGTGTATGATCATTTTGATGTGTTCTTGGATTCGGTTGGCAAGAATTTTATTGAGTATTTTTGCATCTATATTCATAAGAGAAATTGGTCTGAAATTCTCTTTGTTGGGTCTTTTTGTGGTTTCAGAGTATCAGAGTAATTGTGGCTTCATAGAACAAATTGGGTAGTGTTCCTTCTGTTTCTATTTTGTGGAATAGTTTGAAGAATATTGGTACTAGGTCTTCTTTGAAGGTATAATAAAACTCTACATTAAACTCACCTGGTCCTGGGCTTTTTTTTTTTTTTTGGTTGGGAGACTATTAATGACTGTTTCTATTTATTTAGGGGTTATGGGATTGTTTAGATCATTTGTCTGATCCTGATTTAACTTTGGTACCTGGTATCTGTCTAGAAAATTGTCCATTTCATCTCGATTTTCCACTTTTGTTGAGTATAAGCTTTTGTAGTAGGATCTGATGATTTTTTGCTTTCCTCAGTATCTGTTGTTATGTCTCCCTTTTAATTTCTGATTTTTCTGATTTGGATACTGTCTCTGTGCCTCTGGTTAGTTTGGCTAAGGGTTTATCTATCTTGATTTTTTTCAAAGAACTAACTTCTGGTTTTGTTGATTCTTTATATAGTTCTTTTTGATTCTACTTCATTGATTTCAGTCTTGAGTTTTATTATTTTCTGCTGTTTACTCCTCTTGGGTGTATTTGCTTCTTTTTGTTCTAGAGCCTTTAGGTGTGCTGTCAAACTCTTTGCATTTGCTCTTTCCAGTTTCTTTTTGGAGGCATTCAGGGCTATGAGTTTTCTCTTAGCACTGCTTTCATTTTTCCCTATAAGTTTGGGTATGTGGTGCTTTCATTTTCATTAAATTCTAAAATGTCTTTTATTTCTTTCTTTATTTCTTCCTTGACCAAGTTATCATTGAGTAGAATGTTATTCAGTTTCCATGTGTTTGTAGGCTTTCTGTTTGTTGTTGTTGTTGTTGTTGTTATTGAAGACCGGCCTTAATCCATGGTGATCTGATAGGGTGCATGGAATTATTTCAGTCTTCTTATATCTGCTGAGGTCTGTTTTGTGACTGAATATATGGTCAGTTTTGGAGACAGTACCATGAGGTGCTGAGAAGAAGGTATATTATTTTGTTTTAGGATAAAATGTTCTATAGATATCTGTTAAATTCATTTGGGTCATAACTTCTGTTAATATCACTGTTTCTCTGTTTAGTTTGTATTTCCCTGATCTGTCCATTAATGAGAGTGGGGTGTTGAAATCTTTCAGTATTATTCTATGGGGTGCAATGTCTGCGTGGAACTTTAGTGAAGTTTCTTTTATGAAATACAAAAGCACTCAGTCCTTGTATTTGGAGCACATATGTTCAGAATTGAGAATTCTTCTTGGTAGATTGTTTTCCTTTGATGAGTATGAAGTGTCCTTCCTTATCTTTTTTTTAATTATTTTAGGATGAAAGTCAATTTTATTCGATATTAGAATGGCTTTACCAGCTTGTTCCTTGGGACCATTTGCTTGGAAGATTGTTTTCCAACCTTCTTATCTGAAGTAGTGTCTGTGTGCCTGAGGTGAATTTCCTGTATGCAGCAAATGTCTGTTAGTCTATGTCTTTTTATTGCAGAATTGAGTCCACTGATATTAAGAGGTATTAAGGAGAAGTTATTGTTGCTTCCTGTTATTTTTGTTATTAGATGTGGAGTTATGTTTGTGTGGCTCTCTTCTTTATGGTTTCTTAAAAGATTAATTTCTTGCTTTTTCTAGTATTTAGTTTCCCTCCTTTTGTTGGTGTTTTTCATACATTATCCTTTGGAGGGCTGGATTTGTGGAAAGATATTGTGTAAATTTGTTTTTGTCACGGAATACCTGGGTTTCTCCATCTATGGCAATTGAAAGTTTTGCTGGGTATAGTAACCTGAGTTGGCATTTGTGCTCCTTTAGGGTATGAATGATATCTGCCAAGGATCTTCTGGCTTTCATAGTCTCTTGCAAGAAGTCTTGTGTAATTCTGAAAGGTCTGCCTTTCTTTGTTACTTGATCTTTTTCCCTTACTGCTTTTAATATTCTTTCTTTGTTTAGTGCATTTGGTGCTATTATTATTATTATTATTATTATTATTATTATTATTATGAGAAATTTCTTTTCTGGTCCAATCTATTTGGTGTTCAACGGGCTTCTCTTTCTTTAGGTTAGGGAAGTTTTCTTCTATAATTTTGTTGAAGATATTTACTGGCCCTTTAAGTTTTAAATCCTCACTCTCTTCTATTCCTATAATCCTTAGGTTTGATCTTCTCATTTTGTCCTGGATTTTATGGATGTTTTGGGTTAGGAACATTTTGCATTTTGCATTTTCTTTGACTGTTGTGTCAATGCTTTCTTTGGTATCTTCTGAATCTGAGATTCTCTCTTCTATCTCTTGTATTCTGTTGTTGATGCTTACATCTATGACTCAGGACTTCTTTCCTACGTTTTCTACATCCAGAGTTTTTCCCTCTATGATTTCTTTATTGTTGCTACCTCCATTTCTAAATCCTGGATGGTTTTGTTAAATTTCTTCACCTATTTGGTTATGCTTTCCTGTAATTTGTTAAGGGCTTCTACCTGTTTACCTATGTTCTCCTGTATTTCTTTAAGGGAGTTATTTATGTCCTTCTTGAAACCCTCTATCAGCATCATGAACTGTGATTTTAAATCCAAATCTTGCTTTTCTGGTTTGTTGGGGTATACAGGACTTACTGTTGTGGGAGAATTGGGTTCCGATAGTGCCATGTTGCCTTGATTTCTGTTGGTAACATTAGATATTTGCCTTTTACCATTTGGTTATCTCCATTGTTAGCTAGTAGTGCTGTCTTTGGCTGGTACTTGTCCCTCCTGTGCACCTGCAAGCCTGTCTCAGCACCCCTGGGTAACCAGCTCTCCCCTGGCACAGAGTGCTGTGGCTCAGCCCACCTCCTGGGTGCAGATGGAGCCTAGAAGGACACTGTCCCAGCTGTTCTGCCATTCCTGTGTTCCCTGCTCAGTTGCTGGAGAGAAAATGCTGGCTGCCTCAACATGTTCTAATGGATGCAATTAATGTTAATTGCCAGGATTACTGAAAACTCACTTGAGGGCACTGGTCGCCTTGCTCGAAGTTGCCCACTCTCGTGCTTCTTGCTCTGCTTCACTTGACATCCGGGACCCAAACTCTGCTTTCCAATGTGAGCTTGACAGGATTTCCCAGCTGAGTATACCTGACAGCATAGTTAGGGTTTCTTTAATTTTTTCTGTGCCTGGGGTTTCAATTAAAGAAATCTGGACAGTCAAGAGAACAAATGGCTTTTCCTAAAAAGCAACCCTTTCTGAACAAGGACTTCTACAGGCGTGGGAAGCAACTGGTCTACCTCTGTTCTCCTTTCAGTCATCCACGTCTAAACATGAGTCTAATTTTAAACAAATACATATCATCAATGGTCTTAGTCAACAGAACAATAAAAAAAATATGTGTGGGAAAAGTTATAGTTTTCAAAAGACACATGGGACAGGATCTGACTTAACCTGTCCAAGACTCTGTCCTTTCTGCAACAACTTTCCAAGAAATCCTACTGTTGTACTCATCTACTCCTGGCTTTCAATTGTTGAGTGTACACATCAATGAGTTGTCTTTAGTGGGTGTAATTTCATGGTGGACATAATTTTATGTGAATTATCCTTACAAATTGGCCATTGTCTTCACTGAAGGTTCTGGAAGGGTCATGGCAGGTAAAAAGAGAGGGTGAGTTTTCTCAGACAGCCAACAGGAGAATGTCCTTCAATGAGACTTATGAACAAGATTAGCTGTCCAGCTGTCTAGATTAAGCAATGTACTTTTCTATTCTTTTTGTAAACAAACTTTAGCTTTTTGGGGTGAATAAAATCTCACATTGTTAGCCAAGATATGACTTTTAAAATAAGCTTATGTTTCCACTAATAAGCACCATAAAGATAAACACAAAAAAGTGAAGGAAGCCACCCAGACACATTTTTAAATGTGGGATTTCTTATTGTGAGGGTGAAGAAAAATTCTGGGCCTACTTTGCACACATCAACATGTGCTATGAAATATTATTGATGTACTTGACAAACTTCCAAGTATAGCATCAGCCTTGCTAAAATACCCACTGGCACAACATTGCACTTCCAAATTTAGTAGGACAGCTGACAGCATTTTTTTCTTCTTGATCTCTCAAAAAAATGACCAGCAAAAATTTCACTGCATACATTTCCAAAGGTTCTGGTGCTTATTTTTCTCTTTTTAGAAAGTAATTTCCCTGAGTGTGAAACTCAAAAATTCAGATGCGACCTATTGAGATTTAACCTTTAACCTTTAGCAGAATGGAAAGGTAGGTGTTTGAGTAACATTCCACTACACATTAAAATAGTGGTGCCATTTGGAAAGGCTGTTGTGAAATGAATTTTATCTTGGAAAAAATCAAATGCTGTTGTCTGTAATAACAACTCAGAAATGAAAATATTTCTACTAGCCTTTTGCAATGAAACCACTAAGGCAAGGTTTTTATCCTCTCCTCAAAGGTTTTTGTTTTTGTTGTTTTTGTTTCTGCTTTTTAGCTAGACTTTTTGGTCTAGCTAAAAAATGTAACCTTTCAGGTTACAGTCAGATTGAATCTTCCAAGTCCTATGTCCTAACTGTGCTAGATCTTCAGCAAGAGGAAATTACCTTCAAGTATCTTAAATGTGAATTTTAATGATTTCTCAGAATTATTATTTATCTTTGAGTGTTCCTCCTGCATGTGTCTGTGTGCCACATGTGTGCCTAGTACTCACAGATGATAAAGGATGGTGACAGATCCCTCAAACTAGAATAGCAAATAGCCATGAGAAGGATGACGAGTCAGGTATTTGAGCAACATAATTTTCGAAGATACATAAATTTCCTAGAATACAGTCATCAGGAGGCAACTGACCTTAAAACTAAAGCACTTTTAAGCAATCAGTATGATGGAAATTAAATTGATATTGCTTAACATCATGGCAACCTGAAGTTTTAAAATAAATCTCACATGGAAAAAATGAATAAGGAATCCATTGGCATCTGAATGTCAGCCTCCTGGTTCTTCCAACTGAATCATGTTTCCATTTCAGAATGTACACTATCATGCACATTTTAAAAAAATATATTAACATAATTTTGTATCAAGAACAAGGGCAATGCCAAACCTAGAACAATCCATATAATCAAGTTTTGGGAAGAATTGAATTGCTTATAAATATCAAAAGCTGTGGGGAGAGTAGCAATTAGAAAATAATGCCAAGGAAATCTGCTGCTTTCCTCACAAAGTCCAAAGTGTACCCTGAAACTAATGTGGTCAGAACAGTGAAGGTTTATATAGATGAAAACAGAACCCACTTTTATGACTAAGGTCTACTGAATGCTCTGCAGTTCTGTTTTTTATCTAAGTGTGGTCCACATGCTTCTGCAATATAACAGTGGTTTTGATGCCACAACCAAAACCAGGTGATACTATTAGCTTCTTGTGGGTTAACTGGCTCTCTTCCCTCATAGTATAGCCTAAGGGGGCACCTGGGAATCAACATCATAAGAACATGGACCTTCTCTGAGCCTACAGTTTAGCTCTTCAAGGGTTTAAGTTATCACCCTATAGAAAATGCCCTGAATTTCTCCATGTTTGCAGGATTCAAAATATTGAACACAGAATTCTGACAACTTTCCAGTTCCTTGTATAGTTTTCTTTCAATATTTATTTAGCTCAATGTTTATTTTAGCATAATATCCATCATAATGGATAGTATTAACTTCCTTTATTATGTTTTATGTACCAAACATTTATAACCAGAAGTAACTAATCAATAATTGCCATTTGCTCTGCCTAAAATTAATCCCTCCACTCATTCCTTAAAGCTCCAAACAATGCCTCTATTTAAGACCTTTAAAGAAAATGATTAAAATCTGTCAAAGATTATACTAGGCCTCCAGTTTTTATTTTATTTTTTATATGTTATGAGACATTCAATTTTCATGCAGTTTACACACCCCAATTCCTTAATCTAATCTTTCTTTTTATATGCTAGCTCCATACTCCTACACCTATTCCTGCTAAACCTTTCAACTTTCAGTATTCTACTTCAGTATTCTCATTTTACCTACAGTTTACTACCACCACTCCTCCCTTGATGTGCCACGAGGTCCCTTCCTAGTTTCCAGTTGGGCTCCAAATAAACAAAACAAGAAATCTGAAGCTAGGAACCACATATGAGAGAGAGCATACAGTTTTTACCTATTGAAATCTGAGCTACTGCACTATAATTTTTTCAACTCTACCCATTTACTCATCAATTTCATTAATTAATCTTTCTCTAGAGCTGAGGTATGCTATGTTTTTCTCATTCATTCAAGTGTTAATGGACATCTAGGCTGAGATCATTTCCTACCTTTTGTCAATAGAGCAGCAATGAATATGGATGTGTAAATGTCCCTGTAGTAGGAGGAGGGTTCTACAAAAGGCCAATGGGTTCATGCTCAAAAGCAATGGAGCTGTCTCATGTAGCAGTTCTATTTATAGGCTTTATTTTTAATGACATTGATTTCCAAAAGGAATTACAGTACTTAACATTATGACCAACAGTGCGTACAAATTCACTTTTTATCATGCCCACTTCATTTAAATGTTTTTATTCATGAGTTGACTTGGTCATGGGTATTTTCACAGCAATAAACTACTAAGACAGAAATTGGTACCAGGGAGTAAGGTATTACTGTGATGAGCCTTACCATGCTGTTTGTTGGAGAAATATAGAAGACTTTGGGTTTGGGGACTAGAAAGAAAAGGGTTGAACGCTTTCAATAGGATTTAATGAGCTATCCCTAGTAGGAGCTTGGAAGACAGTAATACTGAAAGTGTTATGGATAATGGAGGCTCAGATCAAGAGGTTTTAGAGGGAAATAATATTATTGGCTGGCTTAGAGATCATTTTTATGTTATGTTAGCAAAGAATATGTCTGCTTTTTTACTCTCATCCTAAAAACCTGCCTGCCCCTAAATTGAAGAGTTTTGTGTTAATGCTGTTGACAGAGGAGACGGCAAGACAGCATAGCAAATCTACAATGAAAAGAAACAATTCAGGCAAAGAGAGATAAATACAAAAGGTACAATTTGAGGGGTAAAAGAGCACCAGGAAATTAAATGTTGGAGATAAGTTCTTTGCTCAAAGAGATAAAAAGTTTAATTAAAAGCCTAATTTGAAAAAGAATAAAATAAGTAGTACTTTCACAGCAAGATATCACCCAGCCAAAATTACCATTTGTGAAGACAAATTAAAGAAAAAATTAAACAGCAAAGGAATCCATCTTCAACTGAGATAGTATACAAATGTAATTCAAAGAGGGGTCAGGCTCCAGCCCCAGCAAGCAAAAGAACTCTGCATCTTTAGTAATAATGGATACAAATTCAGGCTCAGATGGAATGTAGGAAAAGGGTTAAGGAATCTTCCTCCATAGTTAATAAAAGCTACGGAGGCTAGGCATGGAGCAGGGGAGTCCCTGCATGGAAGAAAGACCAAAGTGTGATTGCTTTGGTCCTTCTTGGAAAGGGGAACGAAATACCCACAGGAGCAAAAACAGAGGCAAAGTTGGAGCAGAGTGTGAAGGAAAGGGCATCCAGAGACTGCCCCACCTGGGGATCCATCCCATATGCAGTCACCAAACCTAGACACTTTTATGGATGCCAAGAAGTGCTTACTGAAAGGAGCCTGATATAGCTGGCTCCTGAGAAGCTTTGCCAGAGCCTGACAAATACAGAGGTGGATGCTCTCAGCCAACCATTAGACTGGGCACAGGGTCCCCAATGGAGAAGTTAGAGAAAGGACTGAAGAAGCTGAAGAGATTTGCAACCCCATAGGAAGAACAACAATATCAACCAACCAGACACCCCAGAGCTCCCAGGGGCTAAGTCACCATGTGTACTAAATAAGGAGTACACATGGAGGGACTCATGGCTCTAGCTGCACATGTATCAGAGGATGGCCTTGTCAGGCATCAATGGGAGGAGAGGTCCTTGGTCCTGTGAAGGCTCAATGGATGCCACAGTGTAGGGAAATTCGAGGGCGAGGACGTGGGAGTGCATGGGTGGATAGGGGAATACCTTCATAGAAGCAGGGGGTGGGGGGATAGGATAGGGGGGTTCAAGGGTTACCCGAAAGGAGATAACATTTGAAATGTTAATAAATAAAATATCCAATAAAAATAAATGAATGAATGAATGAATAAATAAATAAATAAATAAATAAATAAATAAATAAATAAATTGAAGGTTACATTATATTGGATACTCAAGGATATTGGGGATGCCAATGGGATATCTGCCAAGGAGAGTATCTAATAGGGTATGGAGCCAACCCAAGAAACAGAAATGTGTTACTGTCAGCAAAGCTGGAAGGAAAGTACACTCTAAACATTTGGACATCAAACATAGTTCTGCAGAATTTGAAATTTTACCTTCTGGGTTTTGATCTTGCTTTTGTCCACTGTTTCTTCACCACACTCCCCTCTTGTGCCTTTTGAAATGGTAATATATATTTTGTGCCATTATATTCTGGAAATCTGTGATCTGTACTTTTAATTTTTACGTATGGTGAATTATAGCTAAGAGATTGTCTTGAGTCTCAGAAGAGTCTTTGGACTTTTCAACAAAACTAAATATATTTTTGCACTCTAATATGGCTATAGGCCTATGAGTACCAAGAAGTGGAATGTCCCCACAGATCCATATATTTTAATACTTAGTTGCTAGTTGATGCAACTATTTGGGAAGAATTAGGAGATGTTGCCTTTTCAGAGGAGGTGTGGAACTGTTGAAAGGGGCATGTCACTGACAGTGGGTTTTAAGGTTTCAAAACCCCACTCCAAGTACAGTCTCTCTCTCTCTCTCTCTCTCTCTCTCTCTCTCTCTCTCTCTCTCTCTCTCTCTCTCCCTGCTGCCTATAGATTAGGATGTAAAGCTCTCATTTACGTTCTACTGCACCAATGCCATGCCTCTCTACTTCCTGCCATGAAGGTCATGAACTAAGCCTCTATAAGTATAGGTAAGCCCTCAATTACGTGTTTTTTTTTTTTACAAGAGTTACCTTTGTCATGTTGTCTCTTCACAGTAATAAAACAATAACTAAGATAATAGGTTAACCAAAACTAAGGAAAAGGCCTTATGGAAAGCCATTAATTTGTAAGCTAGTTAAAAAAAAACAGCTTTTAAATAGGTTGGAATGGAATTGTTCTGCATGTGTGGAGAGTGTAATTCCCAGAGACATGTGTTATTAAATAAAACTTTTTTTTTAATAAAAAGCATTTTTTATTCGATGTATTCTTTATTTACATTTCAAATGATTTCCCATTTTCTGGGTCCCCACTCCCTGCAAGTCCCATAATGAGTTACTAGTCAGGAATAACCTCAAAGTTTCTACAACAACACAATAGTGCAATTTCCACCATTGGCTTTCTACCATGACTACATGGTAAGAACTTATTACTGAAGACACTACTGTCAGACAGAACAGGTTTACTGGTAGCTTAACTACTGTGGATAACTGTTTTCTGAATGATTTAAGGCCTGGTGCACAGGATAAAGTTACATGCCTTGGTCAAAAGCCGTTAGAGGGAGGTGTCATAGGATCTAGTATAGAACCTAGCAATTACTTTGCTAAATGACAATATTTCTACATTTCTGTAGTGGTTTGAATAGATTTGGCTTCCATAGATTCATGTTTTTTGAATGCTTGGCCCATGGCGAGTGGCACTATTAGGAGGTGTGGCCTTGTTGGAATAGATGTTATCTTGTTATAGGACATGTGTCCACTGTAAGAGTGGGCTTTGAGTACTTCTCAGTGACCACACTAAGGAAAGGGAATCGTTTTTATTGAGACTGTTGCCATCAATAGGTTTCACATGCTCAAATGTACCCGTTGTACCAAAAGACAGTGCTAAATGGACTTAGTGTGTTTAGAACAAAAGAAAGAAAGAAAGAAAGAAAGAAAGAAAGAAAGAAAGAAAGAAAGAAAGAAAGAAAGAAAGAAAGAAAGAGAGAGAGAGAGAGAAAGAGAGAAAGAGAGAAAGAGAGAAAGAGAGAAAGAGAGAAAGAGAGAAAGAGAGAAAGAGAGAGAGAAAGAGAGAAAGAGAGAAAGAAGAGGAAAGAGAGAAAGAGAGAAAGAGGAGAGAAAGAGAGAAAGAGAAGAAAGAGAGAAAGAAAGAGAGAAAGAAAGAAAGAAAGAAAGAAAGAAAAGAAAGAAAGAAAGAAAGAAAGAAAGAAAGAAAGAAAGAGGGAGGGAGGGAGGAAAGGAAGAAGAAGGGAAGAAGAAGGGAGGGAATGAGGGAGGACGGGAGCAAAGTAGGAAGAAAGAAAGGAAAGACATAAAGAAACATAGAAGCATGGGGAGGGGGAATAGGAAAGGGGTTTTGTGGAGAGGAAACTAGGAAAGGGTATAACATTTGAAATGTAAATAAATAAAATATCCAATAAAAATGAGACAGAGAGAGAGACAGAGAGAGAGAGAGAAGGAAGATGAAGCTGGGAGGAAAACATGGGAAAAGACACAGGAGGAGTTGATGAGGACATATGATAATATTACATTATATATATATATATACAAAATTCTCAAAAATAATGAATTTTAAAAAATTACATAGGATAGGATTTTAATCCAATATGAGTCTTGGCATTGGTATCTTTTTAAGAAGGCAAAGAGGTGTCAGATATCTGCCTGTCAACTTTCAGCACGCACACAAAGAAAATATTATGTCCAAACACTGTGACACAATGTCTATAATCCAAGAAAAAAATCTCTCAACCATGCGAGCATGATCTTGGACTGACATATTGAATTTGAGAAAATAAAACATTTCCATGAAAGCCACCATTATGTGCTATTTCATTACATCAGAACCAACCTGCTAAAGGGTATTTGACAATATCTGAGGACACTACATTGATGAGCAAACTTTGGGAAAGAAAACCTTGCCTGCAGCTGGCAGAGCTAAGAGCTTGCTCAGTTTACCTACATAGGCATCCCTGAGATGGTACTGGGGAAGTGTAGCGTCCCTTCCAGGCCCACTCATAGCCTATGAGTTGTTCTGACTGATGTTGTCCTTTTAACTATAATTGTGTTAAATACTTTTCGTAAACCAGCCAATGATAGAATGGAGAGCTGAATCAATGAAAATTCAGACTCTACACAGAAAATAGTCTAAGTGTATTCTCTCCTATTTGGGGTTCCCACATCTTATATTCTCTTCTCACGTTGACTCTAACTAATGACTTCAGTGGGAATTTGGAAAAATCTACCCACAACAGCAAGGGGAATGAGTGACAGCCAAGGTACACTGTCTAGAGCTCGCCAGTCGGATCTGAGAACGGTATCCACTCCACTTCTTAGGCTCACAGTTTTTAAAAGCGGAGCTTAGTTGAGAATATAGATCTGTTTTGGCTGCGGCTGCTTCTGCCTTTGTAGTAACACTAAGCTGGGGTAGCATGAGTTTTAAGATGCCAAGAGGTTTGCTTCATTAGCTCTTGTGTGGTTAAAGCATAAGAGATGTCAGCAACCAAGGAATTGTTTCCAGTGATTTGTAAAGCGTAAGAAAAATGTCTTTTTCTTTCTTTTTTTTTTTTTTTTGGTTTTTTTTTCCTCATCTTTCATTTCTGAATACCCATCCTTTTGACATATTTAATTTCTGGAACTTTTTTTTTCTTTCTGCAAACCTTAGAAGTCAGAGATAGTACAAAAAATATTCAGTCTGGGCATCTGCCAGAAGATTTTTCTGGCAGGGATGTTGTGCCTCCTGTGCTGTTTATGAAGTGACATCAGACCCAGGAGATGTCACCCATGGTAGAGTGCACAGAGAATATACTGTCATTATAATACTCCTTATTCTAACTGTACAAATAACAAGAAAGAATTCATTTGGCATATTGGCACTAGCATTGTTTAGGGGAAAAACATATGACATCTTCAGACAATGTAAAGCCTTAAAATTAATATTGTATACATAGAAAATATAGAATCAACTTCTATAGGGTTAATTCTACTCAGGTATCTTTAGAGATGGTACATGAAATTCAAATTATTTATTTTTTTAAAAAAATGACATCTATTTTAAATTCAGGTACAATATGTACCCTTGACTCATTTGTTGCTTGTTAATGGAAGATGCCCAATAAATATTTGTTGATGACAAGAATAATTTTTAGTGTGTTCTGTGCCAAAAAAAAATCCGAAAAAAAGAGTGGCTAATTCCCAAGGCCTTGTCTATCTGGACTTCAGTTTTAAATAAGCAGCAGTTAGCTTTATTGAGGGGACTAGACAGAGGTCACTAGAGGAGTCAGCCAGAATTTAGAAGTGGAATACTGTTGGCTCCCAGCCCTGTTTCTAGTAACTACCCCACCCTATTGTTCCCAGGAGAACAAATGTACACTTGAGAGCAGAGCGAGCAGGTGGCATGGACTGAGGCAGTAAACAGCTCCTAGCCTACAGGGGAGCAGTGGACCAGCTTCATGGCTCCCGGAGCTTTCCTGTGGTGAAGCCATTATGTCCACTTAAAACTGTAACTGAAAACATCCCTCTGTAGCAGCTTCTCAGGAACCTTACTCCTGTGCAGGCTGGAGTCTCTCAACACTTAACTCTCCTCATCTCTTCAGCTGTGCTCACACAAAACCAGCTTCGGGACTCAGGCAGGATGGGACAGCTGAAAATCATTCAGTGTGTCTGTGTGTCCTGACACATATCTGTGGCTTTAATCTGCCTACAAATTAATGCTGGGAAGAGGAAGCCAGTTGGGGTTCAACGGGAGAATTTCCCTGTTTTTCATGTGTTTACTTCCTTTGCTTTCCCTAACGAACTCAATGGCTCTGGAATTCCAAGCCATTAATTGGAATTAAGACACAGCTCATTATCTGGAGCCAAAAGGTTATAATCAAGCCCCTCGAACAATCAACCAATATCCTTTTGTTTACTGGAAACCTGACAGGAAAACACTAGGTTGTACCTAAATGACTTGTAAAGTTATTTTCATAAAATGCTCTGTGAATTTTCCTAATTAATCAGAAGTCTTTGGCACAAAGAGTCAAACATTCAAGGCCTGACACACAGGCTGGCAGCAAGTTTGTCAGCAGAAATTGTCTTTTGTGCAGGCCTTGTGCTACCTGGCACGAAAAGGGCCTAGTAAATCTTGATGGCAATTATAACACAATAGTTAATTAGCCTTTTCTTTGTCCTTAAGAACTTCTTTAGAGCCTTTCACATTAACAAATTGAAAAACTAGTTTCTCTGCTTCGGTCTGCACACACACACACACACATACACACACTCAAAAAAAAAAAAAAGACAGAGTGAGTTTTTCCTTGTTTTCCAAAGGATATCCCTTATGCTGACAGTACTCCATGGCGTGAGCCCCACAGCACCAAGCCAAAGACCCAAGCTGGCCAAAGAAAACGCTGACCCTACTGGATTTGAGTAGGTCAAGGAGTTTTATGGTGAATGGAGAAAGACCACGACGACTGAAGTTAATCTCTTATTTATGTGAAACATAGGTAATCATGCCAGACAGTAACAGATGCCAAAAAAGCCAGCAAGCTAAAAAGAAAAAGTAACAGAAAGAAAAAAAGTTAGACCATTTTTTGTTTGTTTTGACAGGTATTACTGTAAATTTGACGGAAATTCTGCTTTTTAAAAAGGCATTTTTTTTATCAAATTAAGTGCAATATTTTACAATGATCTATATTTAAATGAAAGCAGTATTAAATATTCTAAACTACAACACAGTAAATTAAGAATCCTGAATTTCTCTCCCTGCGCTATTTGAATGTGGAGCACTGTAGCAGAGGATCAGCTCCTGGTGCACACTGAGTGTGTGGTCCCCAATGGAGGGGTTAGAGAGAGGACTGAAGGAGCTGAAGGGGTTTGCCACCCCATAGGAAGAACAACAGTATCAACCAACCATACCTGCCAGAGCTCCCAAGGTCTGAGACATCAACCAAGGAGTAAATATGGCTCTGGCTACAAATGTAGCAGAGGACAGCCTTGTCAGGCATCAATGGGAGGAGAGGTCCTTGGTTCTATGAAGGTTTGATAGATGCCCCAGTGTAGGGGAATCGAGGGCGGGGAGGTGTGAGTGAATGGGTGGGTGGGTGGGTGAGTGTGTGAACATCTTCATAGAAGCAAAAGGAAAGAGGATAAAAGAGGGGAAACCCAGTAAGGTGATAACACTTGAAATGCAAATAAATTAAAAAAAAGAATCCTGAATTTATATCATATTTTTAATTGGAGGTTAAATGGATTCCTTAACTGGGGTGCATTAAGACCACCTTAGAAATGGGTTACAATTTACTTCTGCTAAAGGTAAAGAAAGTGGCCAGAGTGATTTAAAAATGGCTTTCCTGTGAAAAGAGCTGCTTCTTGGGCATTTTCAGTGAAGGCAGAGCTAAAGGAGAACATTTAAGCATGTTATGAAATATTCAGGTTAGGTGAGAAATAATTTCCTGGGGTGATTTAGTCATTGGAATAAGTTGCCCAAGCTAAGTTTAAAGTCATTTCTTCTTATGGTGGGAGTGTCCTCCAAAGCACAACACATTTTATCTCTGCAGGACAGCAATGGAGGTGGAGGGAGTTAGTTGTAAAGTATGGTTTTTAAGGAGAATGTGAGTTTTTTTCTGAAAAGGACTAAGAGTTGTATTGCTGTAAAGTGTGCTTAAAATGGCAGGGGTGGAATTCTATTCCAACAGCAAAACTCAATCACATAGCAGAGCTCTACAGTAGCTTTCGTTGCTCTGTACTGAATAAACAGCTCGGTGACATGTGTTGCTGCTACGAGTGATGTGAAACTGTTAGCTTAGAGTCTGGCTCTCATGCGACATGAACATAACAATCCATGAACTCATTTTTGGAATCCCAAGCAGTTACATAACTTAACATCTTGCCAACATTACTAGTATTTCTTATTGTGGTGTGTGTGTGTGTGTGTGTGTGTGTGTGTTTTCACAGAGACTAGTCATCAAATATCATACCAGAGAAGGTCTCAGAAGATAAGGTTAGATATTGAAATTGTTACAGGACCCTGTTTTGAATGATTGCATCAATGAGAATAGTTTTCACTAATGAGGAAAGACAGGTTTAACTGCTGGAGTGGAATGTTACACTGATACAGAAGATGTGATAGTCTTCTGAGGGACTTACACACCCAGAGCTATGCCACTGTTTCTGCTCAGCTGCTGAAAGCTAGTCTCAAGCACATTCATTGATCACTGCTCCACACCTCTGAAGGGAGTGGCTGTGTGTGGCAGAGCAGCTGTTGAAGGAAAGATGAGAGAACAGAGAGATAAAGACAGAAGTTTGAGGCATACATACACTGAAGACAGAATCAGGATCGGCCAGCTAAGTAGACAGAAGGGACTAAACCCAACAGGACAGGAAGACAAAGCATCACAATATCACGAGGACCAATGAAGATCTCCATAGGCCCGGGACTACAGACACTAGTAAAACCGAAAATGACCAAGGAAGGCCGACTTTTTTGTTCATCAAGATATTAGATACTGTTGATAAGGTAAGGAGAGGTGAAATACAAAGAGTTACCTGAACCTGTGCTTGGCAAGGTCATGCTTAGAACAGTCAGTTCTGCTCTAGTCAGAGAAATCTGAGTCTATTGGTCAATGACTTAATATTGGTTTTAGACTGCAAAACTGCCAGAACCTGACCAATACAGGTTTGGATTCTTGTAACCAACCATTGGACTGAGCTCAGGGACCCCAATGGAGGAGTTAGGGGAAGGACTGAAGGGGTTTGCAACCCCATAGGAAGATCAACAGTATCAACCAACCAGATGCCCCAGAGCTCCCAGGACTAAACCATCAACCCAAGAGTACACAAGAGCTGGGCCCATGGCTCCAGCTGCTTATATAGCAGATGATGGCCTTGTCGGGCATCAGTCGGAGGAGAGGCCCTTGATCCTGTAGAGGTTCGATGCCGCAGCATAGGGAAATGCTAGGGCAGGGAGGCAGGAATGTGTGGGTGTGTGGGGAAGCACCCTCATAGAAACGGGGGTAAGGGGAAATGAGATATGGGGATTGCAGAGGGAAAACCAAGAAGGGAGATAACATTTGAAATGTAAATAAATAAAATAGCCAATTCAAATATTTTAATTGAACAAAAAGAGAAAGTTGCACAAAAAGGAATTAGAAGACAGTATAAAAAAAAAAGAAGAAAAATTCAAATATCACAAATCCCTCCCCCATCTATGTCTTTCCATACTTTCCTCCCTCTGCAGAGTCTCCTGAGGTCCAGGCTTGCCCAGGACTCTCTGTTATAGAAGCAGGTGTTGAAGTTCTGGGATTACAGGCATATGTTACCATATCTAGCTAAGTCATCTCTCTTCTACTCCCCTAAAAGTGTGAGTGTCTGTGTGTGTGTGTGTGTGTGTGTGTGTGTGTGTGTGTTTGTGTGGGTACATGAAGGAGAGAATACACTCAGGTGTCTGTGTATGCATGTATGTAAATGTGAGTATATGTATGCATGTTAACATATGTGTATGTGCATGTGCTTGTATCTATGTGCATGTGAGTGTATGCACATGTGTGTACATGTATGTGGTAGTTTGAACAGGAATGAGCCTGATAAACTCATGTGTTTAAATGCTTGGTTATGAAGGAGTGGCACCATTAAGAGGTGTGGCCTTCTTGGAAGAGGCATGGCCTCATGGAGGAAATGTGTCACTGTCATTTCCTACTGCTTCCACATCCAGATGTAGAACCCTTATCGCCTTCTCTAGAACCACATCTACTTGAACACCACCATGTTTTCAGCCTTGATGATGATGAATTAAACCTCTAGAAATGTAAGCCAGCCCAAATGCTTTCCTTTATAATAGTTACTGTGTTCATGGTGTCCCTTCACAGCAATAGAAGCTCTAACTAATACAGTGTATATGAGTATGTGCATGTGAGTGTGCAAATGTGAATGCACATCTAGATGTGCTTTTATGTGCCTGTATGTGTGTTCATGTGAGTGTAAATGAGTATATGTGTGCATGTGTATGACTGTGTCCATGTATTTATGTGTATGTATGTTTGTATATGTTTATGCATGTGTGTCTGTGTATATGTACATATACATGTGTGGACCTATGTATATTCCAACATACATTTCAATTATATATTGGAATATATATTCCATTATAGAACTTGAAACATAAAATTCATGAAATTTTCTCTTAGACCTCTCATGCTGGGTCAGGCTCAGGAATTAAACAACTCCAAAATGTCAACAGCATTGTGTTAATAGAACAAGTGTGTCCTAATAGCACAGCTTTGTTTCTTGTATGCTTTCACATGATCTCTATGAGTTGTTAGTTCAGGGATCCCAAGTGATGTCTGAACCTTTCTGGACATGCTGTACTGAACAGGAGCAGGGAAGCAGTGACTGGGTGCAAGAGTTCTTCAGCTTCCACTGAGATGTGGCAGAAACCATACCATTTATGTGTAATTGACTGAAGCAAGCCAACCATCTAAGATATAGGCTGCAAGAAGACCAAAATACATGCTAGCAACACATTCTGCCTTAACTCTTGAAATTCTAAAGCATGTAAGCTTCAGAGAGAGCAAAGCTTAAGCTGTTCATATTTCTAGTGGGCTCATTAACAAAATTATAATATCACTTGTCTTTGTGTCTTCCTGTTTAATGAATACTCATTATACATTTTCCTCTGATATTTCATCATCCTTAAAATATGGTATTAAAGGCTTTACACTGTTTAAAAGTTAAAAGAATGGATAAATATATCGGCAATCATTATCCACACCTCTATCTAGAGGGAGGCAGAAGGAGAGGGGAAGGGAGAGGGAAGGAGACAGAGAAATTCTCTTGACTTATCTACTTATGCTCAACATGCCACCCTTCGGATAGTATACCATGCATTTCATAAGGCATCTCCTAGAGACTATTCCAGGACTATTAATGATGTGTAGCACATGCTAGCACCCCATTAATATTTTTTTAAACTGTGGTTTCCTGTGAACACTTGCTTCTAAAATGAAAGTACAGATGATTTGTTTTAGTGCTTCAAACCCAGGATTTGATTCACTGGACAATAATACTTTGGGTGACCAATTAACCTCTTTTGTTTTCTCAGCTCTAAAATTTCTTCCAAACCATACAACCAGAATTACCTCTTCAGTCTGCTCATTTCACAATCTTTATTAAAAATATATATTTTAAAGTCTTAATTTTAACATTATTTGAGTTCCATGTGAGAATCTGAGAGCCAAGGGAATGAATTTATTGTTTTAGTAATGGACCTGACATCTGCTTGCCTATCCACTTGCAGTCTTTCTGTTTTTCTTTCCTAATAGAACTTTCCCACAGTCATTCACATGCTTCAGTAGACACCAACCCCACCCTCTGCCCCAAGAGCAGGACTGACTGTTCTAAGCATGACCTTGCCAAGCACTGATTCAGGACTGAGCAGTCTCTCCCAATCTGCAAATAAGACAAGAAAGATGTCTTGTTTCTAAGAAAGATTCCTACCCATGGGAGGGACCCCTGTGAAATGACATTCTTCTCTTTCTGACAAATATTTCCAAGTCCAGAAGTGATACCTGGTCCAGCTGCAGACAGCTTACCAGAACTTCAGAGAAAGCTAAAATAAGGGCTTTAAATATAAGGACTGCAAGGAACTGCACCTTGATGGCCTTGGGTGTCTTAAGTCAATCACCCTGGACCCTTGCCTGATCTCTTGGAGTTCTGTTATATAATAGTGCATTTCCCCATTTTAGTTAATCCTAAGAGAGACGCTAGCTACTACAGGAGACGCCATCCTAACTACATGAAAGACAGGGAAGAAAGAGTGTTCTGAAACTTCCCAAATCATCTTCAGAGTTCTAAAAACAAGTCCACATGTGCAATGGCAAGTAAAATAGGAGAGAGGCTAACACCAACATTTAACTTACAAAAGACAGTTCTTACAAAAAGAACAAGCACTGTGCATATTGTACAGTTGTTTCCTCTGGGCTGGATATGACCATTACCTTAGACCAGAGTAGCTGTGAGGACTTCACTGAGACACTCAGGAGAGAGGCAAATCAACATTCCCTCATGGAGGAATCAGTGTGATGGGCACACAAGGCTCACAGGTGACATGGACCTCATGAAGTCCATTATCTTCATGAGACCCACATGAACATTCTCCCCATACCCAGGTTATATAAAACTTAAACAACAGAGAGGGGAGTGGGCATTCTTCAGTAGTGGAGATGCCTAGACACTAACTAGGAGACTCTGCAGTGGTATGACCTGTTCTACGTAACCCATGCTTTAGGTTAGCAAAGAGTCTTCTACAATTTGCCCAGGGATCACTCCTTGGATGTATAACTACCCCCAATCACCCATGCTCCTGTAAATAATTTCAAAAACTTCTTATGTTCACCAAGTCAGCTAGAATTATTTCTGTTTTTCACCCTGTATCTTCCTGAGATATTTTGTTGTGTCTCTTCAGGGAAAGAAATAATAACAATGATTCAATTGTTCAAGTAGTAATTCAAAAAAATTTTAGTTCTAGCTCATAGTCGCGAATATTATATCTCAGATGTGCCCTCAATTTGTGTTTGTTATAAACTAAAGCTTAGAATGAAGGTGCTGATGATTTTACTTCAATTCTGAGAGGACAAATTAAGAATTAGTCATGGAACCAGCTAAAATAAAATACAAATAATTCCACTTCATTCCTAAAGAAAAGATTCATGATGACCTTCTATGGATAAAAGACAGAAATAATAGTTAGATTTTTATCACTGTTTCTAAAATTTATTTGAGTCTGTCAGCATGTTGGTGGTGGCAAAATTCACTGTGTTTTACACCTTTTCTCTCTGTCCTCTGTTACATAAAGGAGCACATTAAACCTACAAGAGAAGGTTAAATAATCCCGAATTTGTGGTTTAGACAATCAAGTCATTAGAATTATGCCTTATCTAGTCCTGTGTACAATGACATTTCTGATAACTAATCATACTTATCAACTTGAGTGCATTTGAAAGCATCTAAAACACAAACAGTTTAACAATTTAACAAATAGTTAAAGCTCCCTGTGAGGGAATTTTAAAAATCACATTATTTGAAGCAGAAAGACACACCCTAAATCCAGGCCATTCCTCCTGACAGCAGCCTAGATCAAAAGGACATGGAAGAAGGAAAGGTTGCCTCTGCCTGTTTGTCCTCCCTCCCTCAGCCTCAGAAGTTCTGCTGTTGTGGCCAATATTAAATACAACTTCTTCAGAGAACCCTGAGTGAAACCACTCTGAAATAGTGTGCACAGCATATATGGCATCTATATATTTGTTGCTGTAATATGTGACTGTAGAGTACTATGACAGGATACAAATTTATTATCTTAGCACTCTGAAAATCAGATGTCCTAAACTTCAAAGTGGCATCAGGACTTTGTTCTGATATATTCCCAGAGGTTTGGAGCCTCCAGGAATAAGTGGATTTGCTGTGTTCTTCCAGCTTCTTGGAACCTTCTACAGTCGTGGCTGATTTAGCCCTACTATCCATAGTAAAATCCAGCCATGTTGTAGCTTTCTGATCCCACTTTTATTATCCTATTTATTCTTCTGGCTCATTTCTTTCTTCTTCCTTTTCTTAACTAAATGATCTTTGTGATCATACAGCAACACTTAGACCAGCCAGAACTACTTCCATGCATGCCAGGTAGCAACCAGTTCTATCAGAAGCTTTCATTCTGCCTGGCAATGCATGCTATTTCCACAGGTTCTGGTGGCTAATATACAGAAGCTCTACTCCATGCATGTGCAGTAATAAAAGACAATCATCAATAAGCACTTTAATGGAAAGTCAATGGAATGATGAAACCTGGTTCTTTGAAAAGACAAAAAAAACTAGCAAAACAAAACACCAAGAGAAAATGGAAAATATGACTAAAATTACAATAGTACCATAGAAATGGACATGATTGATGATTGTTAGAAAATATTAACAGCTGTGTGCTAATAAATTTGATAGCTTATAATAAAATAACATATTCCTGTAGAAACACATTTTACAAATAATGATTGGTGGAGTGATTAAAACCTGAACTATCAAAGAACTGTTAAAACTAAAAACACACAAATTCACTGCTAATTTATAGCAAACATTT
Organism: Apodemus sylvaticus; assembly: GCF_947179515.1. Lineage (NCBI taxonomy): Eukaryota > Metazoa > Chordata > Mammalia > Rodentia > Muridae > Apodemus > Apodemus sylvaticus. Next base: position 61,909,057 of record NC_067489.1, read on the forward strand.
AAAAGAACTGATACTAATTTTCTCAAATTATTCAAAAACTTGAAAGTAATGTAATTTTTCCAAACACATTTTATCATGCTAAAGCCAGACCAGGGCATATGAAAGAGAAAACTTACAAGCTAACATTCTTGTAGAATATAAATGCAAAGTACTCAACAAAATGATAGCAAACAAATCAATAGCACACTAAAGATATTATTCACAGAAATCAAGTGAGATAGATTGATTCCAACCAGGAATAAAAGGTTGTTTCAACATGTGGAAAGTAAAAATCATAATATAAAATATCAGCTGAAGGGATGAAAACATAGGATCTCAATAGATGAAGAAAAGAATTTGATAATTCCATGGCTCTGTGATTAAAACAACAATAAATTAAATATGAAAAGAATATTCTTTGACATAATAAAACCCCACATAATAAGTGATTAGGTGGTGATGTATTTATGTAAAAATTATGTGACTATTTATAATTTAGATCAGACAAGGATGCCAATGTTCAACATTTTTATTTAACATGAAAGTTCTAGAAATTGCAATCCAGTGGAAGGAAGGAAGGAAGGAAGGAAGGAAGGAAGGAAGGAAGGAAGGAAGGAAGGAAGGAAGGAAAGGGAAGGGAAGGGAAGGGAAGGGAAGGGAAGGGAAGGGAAGGGAAGGAAGGGAAGGGAAGGGAGGAAGGAAAGAAGGAAAAAAGGAAGGAAGGAAGGGATAAAAAAGGACATGGACATCTGATCAGAACAGTGGAAGTCGCTCTGTCCCTGGATGCTGATGACAGGGATCTTAAAAAGAGCTCCAATACACTCTGTATACAGTTTGCAAACATATTTAGCAAAATTATAGGTTTACAAAACTGACAGAAATCAACAGTACTGTCATACATTAAATTTAACCTATAGAACTGATATAACATGAGTCTCCTCAAATTTTCTAATGTTCTCATAGAATTCATAGGCTAATTCTTAAATTTATATAAAAGTTAAATTATCAAGAAAATACATAATTCAGGAAAAGAGGTCATGCCTCATGTTTACTGAGATAAAGACTAAAGATGGAGTCACTTAGGAAGTGATGTTATGTGGCACTGGACCGGTTTTCTGGGGCAACAGTTGATGCCCCAGAATCATACTCATATTTATTTGGGAATTTATTATATGATATAGAAAATAAAGTTGATAACCACAGAAAGAAAGGAAATGCCTGAAGCAAGAACAGGACAAAGAGGAATAATAGAGGAATAATAATAAAACAGTATCTCATTCTTACACTACAAGGAAAAATTATTTCAACAGAGATTAAGGATTTTATTGCAAAAATAAAACCTTTAGGGAAAAAATATTATGACAACATCATACATTCCCAGATCAGTGATATTTTTTCAAATAAGACACAGAGATTATTGTTATGAAAGTAAAATTTGGTAATTTAAACATTAAAATTAAGAATCCATATTTATCACTGACATCATAAATAAATTCATGTTACAACATATAACCAATATACATTATGCATACACAGGATTTTGTACAAATCACTGAAAAGTTATCAATACCATTAACACTACAGAAACAAAATACATACTTGCATTTCCTTGACAAAGGACATTCTTTAAAGGTTTAGGAAGAAAAAAATAAAAAGGTTTAGGGAGATGAATTGAATGAGAAAAGATCACGGGAGCATACTGTATATGATTTGTGATGCGTGGGTGGTCAGTGTTGAGCATGTGGTTAGTGTTGCATTGGGTATATGATGATTAGTGACAGGTATATGGTCAATGAAAGGCAGATGGTTAGTGTTAGGTATATAGTTAATGTTGTTGAGTATATGGTTAGAGCTGGGGACATGGTTATTGTTGAACATAATAGTTGTGTGTGCAAGGCTAGTGGTGGGTATATGATTACTGTTTAGTGTATGATTAGTGCTGGATATACAGTTAGTGCTAGGTTCATGGCTAGTTAGTATTATATATATGATTAGTGCTGGATATGTGGGGGGTGTTTTGTTTAATAAATATGCCTTATAAAATGAATCTATATAAAAATAATTCTCTGAAAAAATATTGCATAAGAGATGGAAAAAGAAACAAAAGGATAAGAAAGGAAAAGAAATGAAAAATAAAAGTATTAAGAGCTACTTAAATAAATAAGTTGCATAATCTAAAAGTAAGAAGAAAAAATAACATTAAATTGCACATACACCTACTGCAGATTATCATTAAAACCTTTTAGTCAAATTGTAGGTAAAGACATAAGATGACATTCCCTATCTCTATTATGATCCAAAATTCCATAGAGATGTTATAAAGTAAAAGTTATTGTTCCTATTGTTGACCATTTTGTTCAATATATTCATTATATATTTATTCAACCATACATATTTTGAAATGTGAAATTTCAAAATGGAACTTTTGTTCCATGAAGAAATGCAAATTAACACAGTGATTAAAAATGAAAACCTTAAAAGCTTGCACATAAGTGCACATTTATCACGCTAAAGCTAAATAGTGTACATGAGACGTCTTCATTACTTCACTGCTTTGGCAACAATCACTTTTACTGAGGTGATTATGAGTCACAATGTTAGTAACTTGCTATAAAAACGAAGGCTAGGAATACTTTGAATGGTCAAATCAACCTTATGACACAGGAAATTGGGATTTCCCAGCAAGAAGTCTGAAAATTCATAACACGAATCAGAGGAGAGACGACTGCATTCTGAAAAACAAGTCTTCTAAGACTATAGATGGCAGTGACTATGAGAAGCATAATGGCCAATTATTATCTGCTCAAGTGTTGAAATTTCACAATAAAAAATATGTTGAAATGGCAGAATTAACAAACTCTGAATGAAACTTAGTGTCTTGTGTATGAGTCTAAGCATTCATATTGCCAGAAACTAAAATTGGTTATGTAGGAAAATGTTCCTGAGATGAAGTAGGTTTTTCTCCATGAATCTAAAGTAAAATCAGAATGTGAGTATAGTTCCCTGATACAGTGTTCACCTGGCATGTCTGAGGCCCTGGATTTGATACCTAGCCTTATGCATTATCTTTCCTTTTGCTAACAAAACACCTAACAGAAGCAACTTCATGAAGAAGGCTTTCTTCAGATCACCATTTGAGGTCCCTGAAGGAACCTGAGAGGCTGCAACCATTTGAGGCGACTGATCACATGGTATTTGCAGCCACAAAGCAGAAAGAGGTGGATGACAACACCCTATTTTCTTTCTCCTTTTTATACACTCCAAGGTCTCAGCCTGTAGAATTTAGGGTGGGTCTTCCCACCACAGTGAACAAACGCCACAAACCCCTTCTCAAGCACGCCCAGAAATTTTTTCTATTGTGATTCTCTATCCTACCAAGTTGATAATCAATATAAATCATCACACACTGCAAAAATTAAAATAGAGAAGGTGAGAAACACAATCAAAATAAAGTATATGGGAAAAGTGGGAAAAGGGGAGGGGATTGATAATGAAACAAAAGTAAATAGATCAATAAAAAAGTAAATCAGGACATAGAACCATCCAAGTGAGTGCTCTGGATCCCACAAAGACTAATGTTGTCCAGCCATAAAACAAAGCATGGTCTTCCTCAGTAAAATCAAGTGAGTCTGCTCAAATCTGTTGTTGGAGGACGTTGATGGGCAATAGGAAGTGGGCAAGGGGGTGACAGCGTACAGCCTAGCTCTGAGGGTTTGGAATTATAACCAGATCTCACGCAAGCTTCCTGGCCTCTGCTATTATGTTTAAGTGTAGGCAAAGTAAAGAAATCCAGATGTGAAAAGGTGGACTATATGTGTGCCAAGGAATAGAAAGTATATCCCCTCCACTCCTTTTCCACCTCAGTGATGACTGACCTCAGCTACAAACACAACTCGATTAAAACTGTTTAATCATTCATTAAACAAATATTCAAGAACCATTTAACTATGTGTCCAGAACTATGGTAAGCATTAGAGATAAACAGTCTCAGTTCCTGGCCTCAGGCAAACTACAGTTCAATGTTGGAGGTCATAAATATGTCATTCTCTGGAGGTGATTAGAGGCATACTGTCTCTGTCCTCCCCAAGTTAAAATTTCAGAGAGGTAAATCTCAAATCATACAGCACAGTGCTTTATATAACACCACAGTTCTATAACAACTGGTCTTCCCTCTGTGACAGCTCTGCTTCTCACCTTGACCATCCGAGCAACAATTATGTACTGTTTTATTAGACAGGAGGTCTCTCCCTCTGTCATCTGTCCCTGGAATGCAGTCCACAGAGAAGCAGGAACCCAGCAACTTGGAGAGAGAGGAGGGAGGAAGACAGGGAGGGAGGGAGAGGAAGAGGGAAAGGGAGAGGGAGAGAAAATTACAATAAAGTAAATAATTATTTAAGAATCTAAAATTTCCATTTCCATTGAGAAGCCAAAAGTGTAACTTCTTGAGTACTTTATATATGATGGATCAATTGGTTCAGTCTCCAAAGAAGCTGAGTGACTGGCTCAGCTTAAAACATCAACCAGCCATGCAGTAGTGAGTAAACAAGAATACAAAAGAATACAAAAACCTAACGTGAAGAAAGCCATTCAACTAACTGATGAATCTTCTGTCCTGTCTGGGTCTTGCTCAGAGGTTTCTGACCCTCATTAAAAGTAGGGTGTGCTTTCTTGTGGTTTCTACTCATTGTCATTTAGTATCTTCTGGCTTCTTTTCATAACCATTTCCCCAGGTTGGGTGAGCATGTCCAGGTTTCTTCTCCAAGAAAGAGTTCATCTTTGTGCCTGTCAAAAATGTATGTGAATGGACCTGTCCTCCAGTCCAGCTGAGATTTTGCCTGTGCCTACAGCTCATTCTGGACCTATCTGTTGGGGTTGTTCTTTGTCATATAACTGCAAAAAGGTAATGGCATCTCTTCACTTTCTTATAGGGATACCTTTGATGTTAGTTGTTTGTTCTGTCTTGCTTTTTAGTTCATTCAGCTGCCAGGAGATTCCATAGCCCATATAGACAGCTCTCCTCTCACAAGAAGTGTAGGCTGGAGCTGGAAGGATGAAGCCCACTTAGATGGTAGGGATGACAACACAGTGAGAAACCTTTCAGAAATAGCTAGGTTTTTTTTTTTCTACTCTAGCCTACTGTTTCCATCCATTTCCCCCATGTCTACCACCTTCTGTCATTGCAACAAAGCACTGTATACTGCTAATTACCAAGAGTTTGATATCCTAATCCTTCACACCTTGGTCATTAGCCAGGCTAAGAAGAAGAAGAAGACTCCACAGGGAGTCACCCTCCCAGGCAGCTGAACTAACTGTTCTCTGGCCACCTGGATGTTCAGTCTTCCTTTCTCCATGTTTACTTAGCTTCATTTACTTTCATTTGTTTATTGGCATCTTCAATTTCTCTAATTTTCTCTAACTCAAGCATACTTTGCAAGATAGAATGATGAAGAAAAGAGAAAGCAAGCTACAACATTTATGACAGAGGAAAGCTGATCTGTAAACACAAAAGTTATAAATATGCATTTGATACTGAGTTAAGGTTAAATTTCACAGAGCATGAAAACTTGGTTACTGCCTTTGAGTTAACTAAATACATGCAATTTTCCAGGTCCTGGTGACTCCCCTCATCCAGTACAAGGGTCAGATTCAAGTTTGAGATATGCCCACTTTGACCCATCTCAGAAAGTGTGTGCTGGACAGAGCATGCAAATTCTCATGATTCATGACATGCACAATAAGAAATTAATTCATTTTTTTCATTGACAAATCTCTAGACAGTGCCAGACATTTCATGAAATGTAATTGCTGATTTTGAACAAGGAACAAATCACAGAAAAATCAAGTGTTGTGTTCTTTAAAAAAAAAAAAAGGAAAAGAAAACATAATATTTTGAAACAAAACAAAATAAAAACTCCTTTATCTTCCAAAGCCAGAAGTGTAGAGTTAGCAGCAGAGTGGCTGACCCCAGTTTTCAGTATATTCTCCGTTCTAAGGACATTGACAGGAAATAGTCAGCCCGGAGATACAATGACAGGAAACCCAGCAGTGAAGGTTTCACTGATAACATGTGATTTGAAGTCTGTGAACAGACCTAATGGTCATTCAGTCCCTTAGGCCAAAATGGATAATAATCCAAAGTCCCCGTCAAGATCTTGTCATAAACTCACATGGATGGCAGCATTTGAGAAGGAGCATTTTCCTAACATAAGGACGGCAGTAATGCCTTTAAGACATTATTTCACAGTGCTATTCATTTAAATGAGGTTAGCTCCAATGTTCATGTGCTGTACAGTAACAGATAGCAATTTAAAAGTAAGGTCCTGTAATAGTAACCCATTGTGATTGTGACTGCAGATCATTGGTAGAGCCCTGGCACATGACTAATGCTAATACTACTAATAAAATAATAAAAATCATTGTACAATTACAATTTGATCCTATTGTTTCTAAGTTCTGTTAGTCTCTCCTACCTATGACTGTTTTTCCATTTATCTTGGAAGAATAAGGTACCCTTAATAGAAAAACAAAATATCAAAAATCAATTGTATTTTAGCACCCCTCTATAAATAAGTATAGAGTAGCAAAATTCATGCCATACCCATAGTCCATCTTTGATGGTCAACCAACAAGGAATCTCGTCTCTAAAGGAAACTGACGCTCCCTCCCTTAGTGGCCATGAATTGTCAGTAACTCCTCATCTAGATATGAGGGCTCATGTGCTCTGTTTCCATTGGTCCTGTTTTCTTAAATGGGGTATGCCCTACAATGGTTCATTTAACCTTCCATATCATCACAGAGGACATTGGATTATCTGAACATCCTCCGTCCTCAGAACCAAGGCAGTCCCTTCACCTTTGGTGCTATGCAATGCTTTCCACAGGCCTCCTTGCATTTGACACTTATGCTTCTTTTCATATTACCGTCTTTGTCTCAAGTTGTCAACTAGCTGTAGACTAGAAAGAGTTGGAATTCTCAGATACATGCACTCAGTACAGGTAAACTTTCCCAACTTTTATAATTTATTTCTTTGACCTGAGAATGAAAAATGGATGTGCTTGCCTTTTAAAAGTGAAATGTTGATCAAGTGGAGTGAATAAAAGGGGAGGAAATGGGTGATGTGAGGACTTGAGAGCTTTCATTCTCTTCAATTAGATTTGTGCATCAGATATGTACTACGCTAAGACTTCTTAGATAGCTCCTGTTTGGTTTGATTCTTTTAAATAATTAGACGTGCCATAGAGCTGAATTTTAATTAGATAAAGATTTTGTATTGTAAGCGATTTTAGAGAGTAGCAAATTCCATAGAAATAGTTCACATATATCACAAATAGTCTACTAGAAACAAAGCAAACAAAACAGTGGAATTCATTTTTATTTCATTTTATTTAAGCCAATAAAGTAAGAATTCTTTTTTAAATTTTTCGTAGTCTTTGAAATGTGGTGTGTATAATACTTATATAGTGTATCTGCACTTAAACTAGCTGCCTTTTCTCTACTCAATGATCCCCTCTGACTTACCTTATCATAATAGAGGTACAGGAAACTTATTTTCATCATTAGCTCTCCATTAAAAAAAAGTTATGAAGGAATTACTGGAAAGTGAATTGATTGAAACAGGCCTTATCAACCAATGCCGTGCCTGCTTAGAGTTAAGAGAGTTCATCTTGCTAGCAAATTATGATATCCTACGGTTAGTTCCTCTTCTATACATTTGGTAGAACCATTTTTATCAATGGTTCTTCTGTAACTACTAAGATATTTATTGTCTCTAAACTACTGAGCATTGGCATGATGTGGGGGAAACCCTTCAAATACAGATCAGTTTTCTAAAATAAAGTCGAAAGCACTCATGCAGAATGGCTAAACTCACTGTGAATGTTCAATATAGTTCACAATGCATGCTTACATGTAATTTGCTTCTCTAAGACATTTTTGATTTTTTTTCATCCTGTGCAGCATGCTAAGTACAGAGAGATGCAGAGGAGCAGAATTTTCTGCCCTAGAGGAGGAGATTCTTTAGAGAACAGAAGAGGCTGGGTCAAACAAACAGGTAAATAAATACAAAACTGCAAACGCAGACGTATTATCTGAGACATAAAATAAGGAGATTTGACCTAGCCAGCGAGGTCAGGAAAAAGCTTCCTTGAGGAAGTGGTGCTGGAGCTGAGATCTAAGGGCTGACTACATCTGACCAGGCAGTGAGGAACCAGGAGAGATGATAGTCTGTTGAGTCTGATACTGATCTTCCGCTTGTCTTATAAAGAAGTCTTAGGAGTAGGGGAGCTAACTCAGTGGCAGTGGGGAGTACTTAGCATTCACAAAAGCCAAGTTTAATTCCCAGCAGTAAAACCTGCTACAGTAAACTGCGGTTGAGAGACACTTGTGCACAGTGCACCAGAGATAGTCTCACCCACATTGCATCTCACAGTACGCCTCTTCCTCATTAGCACATGTAGCATAGCCCAGGATGCCTTTGCAGCTGCAGGGTCCCTTGACCTTAAAATGTAATGTAAAGAATATGCAGGTATCAGATTAGCTCCGCAGTGAGGAACAAAGCCCCTGCATCAGAGTAAAGGTAGTTTTAAGGATAAATAACCCAAACGAATTAATAAAAAGACAATTAACTAAATAAGATCACCAGAGAACCGAACAGACATTTCAACAAGCTGCCTGCATTTTGTAGGCGTACTTACCATTAGTAAGAATTTTGAATACGCAATGGAGTAATTATATACGATTTGGTTTTCTAAGTTAATGTAAAGTCTCTTCCTTTTGTAGAAATTTCTATTTGTATATAAGAAATAAACATTAGTTTTATCAGCAATGTTTTATTCCAGCACTGAATTTTTGAAGCCAGGGCCTCATTTATTATAGGCTAGCCCTCTATACTTAGCTATTAATACATACCCAGACCAAGGATAAGAGTGTTCTCTTAAGAGGAACACTCCTCCACTGCTGGTGTGGTTGCAAATTGGTACAACCACTCTGGAAATCAGTCTGGCCTGGGCACCTCACTTCCAGAAGATCCTGCTATACCACTCCTGGGCATATACCCAGAGGATTCCTCACCATGTAATAAGGATACGTGCTCTACTATGTTCATAGCAGCCCTATTTATAATTGCCAGATGCTGGAAAGAACCCAGGTATCCCTCAACAGAAGAGTGGATGCAAAAAATGTGGTATATCTACACAATGGAGTACTATTCAGCCATTAGAAACAATGAATTCATGAAATTCTTAGGCAAATGGATGGAGCTGGAGAACATCATACTAAGTGAGGCAACCCAGACTCAAAAGGTGAATCATGGTATGCACTCACTAATAAGTGGATATTAACCTAGAAAACTGGAATACCCAAAACATAATCCACACATCAAATGAGGTACAAGAAGAAAGGAGGAGTGGCCCCTTGTTCTGGAAAGACTCAGTGAAGCAATATTCAGCAAAACCAGAACGGGGAAGTGGGAAGGGGTGGGTGGGAGGACAGGGGAAGAGAAAGGGGCTTATGGGACTTTCGGGGAGTGGGGGGCTAGAAAAGGGGAAATCATTTGAAATGTAAATAAAAAATTATATCGAATAACCTGGTTCTGGAAAGACTCAGTGAAACAGTATTCGGCAAAACCAGAATGGGGAAGTGGGAAGGGGTGGGTGGGAGGACAGGGGAAGAGAAGGGGGCTTACAGGACTTTCGGGGAGTGGGGGGGCTAGAAAAGGGAAATCATTTGAAATGTAAATAAATTATATCAAATAAAAAAAAAGAGTGTTCTCTTTACAGTAATACCTTCATGCTGACAAAAGCTGACTGAAGGAAGAGAATTCTAAAAGGAAAATAAAGTCCCCTATTCTACTGCTATCCAAAGATAACTCTGCCTGAGTACTGGAAAGTGTTTCCCATCCATCTTCATTTTAAATATAACTGCTTTCTTAAAGCATAGTTTTGATTAGATTTAATTGAGCTGGGACCAGTATTAAACCCTGCCTGAGGGAGAAGCTTTTATGAAAGATTTTCTTGTATCCAATTACAGGGTATTTCTATAATACGGGAATAACAGTTTATAATTAGATTGCCTGAATTTAAGTTTCATCCATATCCTTGTGGAAGAGGATGCCTTTCATGTCATTCATGGAGTGTTCAGTTCACTTAGATGTGGTTTTTCCAAATCACCAATTCTCTTCTGGAGTTTAGTCTGAACTGTACGGGATACCCATTAGTAATCACAGGAGACAGTGCTGCAAATACTCATGGAACCTCTTGAGCAGTCCTTACTCGAGACAAGGTTATTAGTGGTCTTATTAAATAATTTCAGTAGCAGTAACTAACCCAGGCTCTTAAGCCAGACTTACCTAGATTCAAATCCTAGATCACATATACCTATATAACACAAGGTTGTTGCATAACTTCCTGAGGCTTAATTTCCTCTTCAGTGAAGCTAGAAAAATTAAAGGATCTCTCTGCCCCATAAATTGTTGTAAGGATTAGGTGAGTTAATGTGCATACAACTTACAACAGTGCTTAGCATGAAACAAAACTACCCAATAAATGTTAGTGATGACACACAAAACTTGGAAGTTCAGCTGAATACCATGATGGGTAAAAGATCTGGATACAGTTTCAACATCCAACAGTGAGCACTTGTATGCCTGTGTAGTGTAAGCTGTCCTGCATGTGCCATCTTGTTAATCTTTATGGTAATGCTATAAGGTCAATGTTGCTTCTGTTATTCATGAAATGACACTGCATTCTTCAAGGTTAACTGACCTTCCAAAGTCAGGTGTACTTCAAGAGTGACAGAACCAAGGTGACAGAGGAGAGGGAGGGGGCTCCCTAGGTTTTCTTATATTCTGAATTGGGAAGATGAAAGGGACAGAAAAAATATACCATTTTTCAACCATTTCCCCCTCCTTGAATTGCTAACATTTCTCTCCATTAATTCAATACCATTTGCATAGCTGAGAAAGCCATTCTGGGAGCTGCCATCCCTAAACAGTGTGGTTTTAGATGGATGATGAGTAATAAGACTAGTGTGGTAACTAGGAAGCTATTGTCTCTTGTCTCTAAATGATGTTCTAACACACTCAGCCTTGGCACTCAGCTTTGGCATGTTATGGTGGGGACCCTACAAACTATAGGTCCAGCACAGTAGAGAGACAATATAATACTGGTGGTGTGATTGATCAGCAATCCCAGGGGTAGATTGTGCCTGTTACCAGACTGCAGAAGACAATGACAAAGGTAAAACCTCAGTGGCCCCATGGACAACTAGCTACATACTCACCTCTCCCTAGCATGTCCTGGGTACCTGTGTTCTGAAGTGTCAGTCATGATGCAGCATGCCCACATCAGACTCCTCCCTTGCCCTTACAATCTCAAAGTATGCCCACGTCTGACCTATAGTTTATATTATAGAAGACATAGGACCAGATAAATGAGAAAGTATATGCGGTCTTGATCTGTCTGTCTGTCTGTCTGTCTGTCTGTCTGTCTATTGAGGGTAGGACTAAAAGTAGGGACTGGAAAGTTCTCAGCCAAATGGCTCCCTGTGGTGTACCAGAAGGAGCAATACACGAATAATGGAAGACTAAGAGGAAGAGAGATGCTTCTTGAGCTTGGACTTTCTATTGGCTTCTGCATCTTGATTTTTATTCCAGAGTTTCTTTTTCACTCTGCAGGTAGCAATGTCCTCCCACAGTGACAGGTGGACCCAGTTGGCCATTGTTCCAATAATTACAGAACCAGACTCCAGTCACATCACCTCAGAAGCATCAGCCTTGCCCGGGAGGTTGATATCTCAGAGATCAGGGTTTTAAGTCACATCCCAGGGATCTACCTCACACTTAGGTGCGAAGTGTGAAGTCTAGGCATTGCCCCTTTTTTGTGACAGCTGCTTCCTGCAGTTGGAAATTGTCTGGTCTCTGAGAGTTCTTTTCTTACCTGGCCATGTGCCCAGATAATAAAACTGCATTTTAGTGACTAATCATTCAGGTACCTAAATGGTTACCAGTTTTGAACAACAAGATATGAACATGTTTTTACACTGCTATGCACAAAAGCATTGTGTCTCTTTAGTATTTGGTTTATGTTTTTAAAGTAAATTTCCAGATGTCAAGTTTATCAAGCTACAGAATATGCCTATTTTAATATTATTTTTAAATATTTATATTTCATGCTTATTTGCTAAAAATGCATGGCAAATAGATTTTTTAAAGTTTTGTCAACTACTTTCTTCAAGTAGTATAAGGGAATATTTATATCATATTTCTATAATAAGTCAGTTATATTATTCATAAATGTACATATTCTTCATAAATAAATACATTGAGTTCTGTTGTGGTTCTGTTTGATTTACTTGCAGTATATGAGAAGCACTCTGTTTGTAACCTACCATGTCTTCATATGCTGACAAACTGAACCTAGACATTGTGAATTAGAATTGGAAGTCCTAATGCTGTCTGTTTAAAATTCTGCTTATAATAAGAATAAGATTCTTGGGATGTTCTTTTTTTTTAAAAAAAAATTATTTTTTTTAATTCGATATAATTTTTTATTTACATTTCAAATGATTTCCCCTTTTCTAGCCCCCCACTCCCCAAAAGTCCCATAAGCCCCTTTCTCTTCCCCTGTCCTCCCACCCACCCCTTCCCACTTCCCCGTTCTGGTTTTGCCGAATATTGCTTCACCGAGTCTTTCCAGAACAAGGGGCCACTCCTCCTTTCTTCTTGTACCTCATTTGATGTGTGGATTATGTTTTGGGTATTCCAGTTTTCTAGGTTAATATCCACTTATTAGTGAGTGCATACCATGATTCACCTTTTGAGTCTGGGTTACCTCACTTAGTATGATGTTCTCTAGTTCCATCCATTTGCCTAAGAATTTCATGAATTCATTGTTTCTAATGGCTGAATAGTACTCCATTGTGTAGATATACCACATTTTTTGCATCCACTCTTCTGTTGAGGGATACCTGGGTTCTTTCCAGCATCTGGCAATTATAAATAGGGCTCCTATGAACATAGTAGAGCATGTATCCTTACTACATGGTGGGGAATCCTCTGGGTATATGCCCAGGAGTGGTATAGCAGGGATCTTCTGGAAGTGAGGTGTCCAGTTTTCTGAGGAACCGCCAGACTGATTTCCAGAGTGCTTGTACCAATTTGCAACCCCACCAGCAGTGGAGGAGTGTTCCTCTTTCTCCACACCCTCTCCAACACCTGCTGTCTCCTGAATTTTTAATCTTAGCCATTCTGACTGGTGTAAGGTGAAATCTCAGGGTTGTTTTGATTTGCATTTCCCTAATGATTAATGAAGTTGAGCATTTTTTAAGATGCTTCTCCGCCATCCGAAGTTCTTCAGGTGAGAATTCTTTGTTTAACTCTGTACCCCATTTTTTAATAGGGTTGTTTGGTTTTCTGGAGTCTAACTTCTTGAGTTCTTTATATATATTGGATATTAGCACTCTATCTGATGTAGGATTGGTGAAGATCTTTTCCCAATTTGTTGGTTGCCGATTTGTCCTCTTGATGGTGTCCTTTGCCTTACATAAAATTACTTTGTAATTTTATGAGGTCCCATTTGTCAATTCTTGATCTTAGAGCATATGCTATTGGTGTTCTGTTCATAAACTTTCTCCCTGTACTGATGTCCTCAAGGGTCTTCCCCAGTTTCTTTTCTATTAGCTTCAGAGTGTCTGGCTTTATGTGGAGGTCCTTGATCCATTTGGATTTGAGCTTAGTACAAGGAGACAAGGATGGATCAATTCGCATTCTTCTGCATGCTGACCTCCAGTTGAACCAGCACCATTTGTTGAAAAGGCTATCTTTTTTCCATTGGATGTTTTCAGCCTCTTTGTCGAGGATCAAGTGGCCATAGGTGTGTGGGTTCATTTCTGGATCTTCAATCCTGTTCCATTGATCCTCCTGCCTGTCACTGTACCAATACCATGCAGTTTTTAACACTATTGCTCTGTAGTATTGCTTGAGGTCAGGGATACTGATTCCCCCAGACTTTCTTTTGTTGCTGAGAATAGTTTTAGCTATCCTGGGTTTTTTGTTGTTCCAGATGAATTTGATAATTGCTCTTTCTAACTCTGTGAAGAATTGAGTTGGGATTTTGATGGGTATTGCATTGAATCTCTATAGTGCTTTAGGCAAAATGGCCATTTTAACTATATTGATTCTACCGATCCATGAGCATGGGAGGTTTTTCCATTTTTTGAGGTCTTCTTCCATTTCCTTCTTCAGAGTCTTGAAGTTCTTGTCATACAGATCTTTCACATGTTTGGTAAGAGTCACCTCCTGGGATGTTCTTTATGCTTCTAGATCTTGGAACTCCAGAGAAAAACAATTGTCATTTAAACATGGGTCCCAAGATACTTTCAACAAAATTATCCTCATAGGTTAACAGTGTAGATTGTCAATAAGTAGTCACTACTTGATTGAAGGGCAGCTATTTATTTTATGCTAGCACTAATCAATTCAGTATCTTGATTGGATTACAGATATAATAGAAAATTCTTTCATAGAGAAAGTTCAATCAATCCAAGAGCAAGTCCTTCACCAGATTTCTTGAAACATCACCATACATATAAGGACTACTAAAAACTTCTCAGTTTCTAATTCTAGTTCATATTTACTGCTTCTATGTATTATTGCAGAGTAATTTTTATCTTTGTCACCCCTATTACTTTTCATCTCAATTTATCTTCTCTGATGATGCTTTTATTCAAACAAGGATTCACTTTAACCTGATGATTGGATAGTGTTACATGTGAAGTCACAATCAGGAGGGTTGTCTTCTTAGAGAAGAAGGAAAATCCATGTTCCTTCATGGATAAGTCACAATCAGAACTAGTCATATGACCCCCCTCTATCCCCCTTATGCCCCTTAGAAGCAAATATTCAGCCTCATCCCTGTGAGGAGGAGCATCTGAGCGCATATATTTGCTATATGCTCTGGCAACGACGATGCTGGCAAGATGGAAAAGGACGTTATTAAACGGAACTTCTGAACAAATCTATGGCCTTCCTTTCTCATTCTCCTCCCTTCTAGACCAAACCGTGAGGGGATGGATGGAGTTCCAGATACTTCCACTCTGTGTTCTTAGTAAACAGAAACCATATGCTGAGAACTGCAGAACAAAGGAAGAGGAGAATTCCCTGATATGTCGTATATCCACTACACTTGTGGCACAGTTCTCTTGACATATTCAGAGGCCTACCTTTGGATTCTTTCAACATGAGATAAAGGGGCAAGCATCTTGGATAGATTCCTGCAGCTTGTACAGATATGTGCAGTAAAATATGTCTTAGTATCTCTCATGTAACAAAACAGTGATGCCATATGCTATTATAATGTAAATGAATTCCTCCCCCCTGCTGTAACTGGGCCTCAGCACTGCATTTGAAGAAGATGGCTATAAATACCTGCCAGTTTGTCTTTAAAAGAACAGCAAGATATTGTAAGTTTAGATTGTTTTGTTTACCTTAATATCTTATGATGATATCTTTAAAAGTAATGATCAAATATATGTGAGAAGTGGATAAGAGGAATTACAATTCCTAGCCCCTTAATGTACATATATAAGTACTCAATAAAACCTTAAAGGAACACATGAGCACTGGACGTTGTCCAGTCAGAAGGATAGGGCTAAGCCAAAGTTAAATCATGATCACTAAGAATATTGCATTAAAGATAAGCCAGAAGAAGGAATTCTAAGGAGGAAAACTGGTGTAGCTTCATGTTTGAACAGCACAGTTACTGTTTCATTCCATTACACTGTACTGTTTTTAACAAATTTCTATTAAGTGTGCAGAATTGGGTTCCATCTAAGCTATAACTATTTTATAAAGACTAGGCAATCAACACTAGCCCATTTGAAGAAAAGTCTCAAAACAGTATATTATATCTCCTAGGGCTGTATACTGTGCTTTGAGAGCAGCAGGGGAGTTTTGTAAAAAGAAACTTCATTCACATTTTAATATACGTATAAATAGATATTCCACATATAATACACTAAATATATATAAAGTATGTACACATACATCAGTAAATATTTGAAGGGTTTGGTTTCACTGGTGCAACGTGTGCTCCAGCTGTTTGTGCATATTTTTGTGTGACTTTACATTTTCCTTGGGGATTATGATGAGCTCAAAAAGAGATCACCCTTCCAAAAGAGGCAGCTCACTTTTCAATATGCTGTATAACAGATGTTCGAAAGAAAGTGTGTGTGTGTGTGGAAGAGAGAGAAGCATGAGGCAGAAGGAAAGCCCACCCTACAAATTCTATGACCCTAGATCTGCTGGGCAGAATTACAGTAGGAAATGAATATGGATGCATTTATATCCAGACATATATATGGAGCAGAACATAAATTTATATGTGGTAAAAATAATCTCAGAATTATTTTGAGACTTATCAAAACCCATTTCTTCAGTTTGCCTTGAACTACTACAAACACACACATACATGCACACAATACACACACATACACACACATGCACATGTGCTTAGATGTATTCACATACATGTACACACACACAAATGCATACACTGAACAGGTATGGGCCCAATTCACTGAATAGAACACCATATTTGCTATGGTTGATAGATCTGGGTGTTCATTCTTTGCACTTTGTCTAAAGATTTGCTCTATAGCTTTTAGGTTTCACTGATACAGTATGACAATTAGTCCATACACTTCTGTGTCCAGCATTCTTCTTCATTGGCCAAGCTCATGGCTGCTCTGTGCAAGCCTTCTGTGAGATACTGAATGACTGGAATCTAGCCTCCATGCTGTTGCTGAGCACTGAGGGAATGCATCCTCATTCAGCCACCGGCATGAGCAAAGCACACCGGATAAGCTTGCTCTGAACTCAGAGGAACAAGCAGGCGGCCATGATGAATCGCTGCCCAGATCCTCATCTGCCTGTTGCCTCATATCCTCCCGTCCAAGCAGATCAACCTGCTCATGTCTAAACACACGCAGCTTTGCAGAACAAAGAAATTATGTGTGGACAGATAAAAATAGGGGATATAATTCTCCATTTTAGAACTGTGTTAAAAATTGTCTCTATTATATCCTTAAATAACTGTGCTAAATATACACAGTCATATTTCACAACCCGCAGGAGGACTTATGTGAGCTTTCATTATGGATCATTTCCAGAGAATTCTGCAAGGAATGCATATTAAATGTATTGTAAATGTCTCTAAATTAGATTCATAAATTTTAACATATGTGTTAGTTCACAAATACGCACCAAGTAGAAAACGGTGGAGATAGTCATTGTGGGAAGACATCTTTATCTTGAAATGACTGAAGCGACTTTGAAGAAGTTAAATTTACCTAAGACGTCAGTTTTAAAGATAGAGTCCTGAGTGGAATGGGAAATAATGGGGATTTAGAATTGTATTACAATTACAATTATAAATAAGATTGTACTCTTGTCTTCCAGCCATTTGCAATGTAGTCCAAAATATGATTAAATCACTATAGCAGCTGCAGTGGGGGGTGAGGACTAGGAATGAGCAATGTGTAGCTCTTAGGTGTTTCCAGGTGAAACTGACTAGGATTAGAGCTGTGATGAAGGTTGGATGCATATAAATCATTCATATATGCAACTACATGCTAGAAACTATTTTTTCATGTGGACATCAAGACATGGCAAGAATAAGTCATCCTTCGTGGAACTCATTGCCCTGGAAGAGACAAATATATGTAACATATATAGTATACTTCCGACTGATACAATGTTACTAGGTGGAGGAATGGGGAAGGCCTCCAGGGAGTCTAGCACTCCAGATAAAGGAAGCGAGCAATTGGCTGTGAAGAACGGGAGAGGATGTTTCACCTGGAGTGAAGAGCATGCACAAATGCAAAGGCTTTGGAATGAGAATCTGAGCAGCATGTCCAGGACGGGGCAAAGAGGATGTATGACTCAAAATGGGAGGCTGGAAAGCTGGGTTAGCTGCTGACCTATGCTCTCTCTGGGTCTCTACAAGTATAGTGAAGTGGCTTCTTGTTATGTTTTTCCAACAGAGAGGAATAGGAGAAAATTAGAAGGGAGACGAGGAGAGAATACAGATACACCTGCCTGCTTCCTCCTGCTCAGTCAGTAGCAGCTGATCCCTTCGACTGCTACCCAATCTGCCCAGTTGCATGACTTAACAGTTGCAGAACCAGTTTCCTGCATCTCCTCACAGGTGCAGTAGCAGTCCTTCTTGAAGGATGGAGAGACCTGGCTTCAGTGCAATTGTTAAGTTTTCTTCCACCCATCTGTCCCTATTCCCTACAACCAAGGCACTGAGGCTCCCTCTTGGGATTTTAGTCTGAGTGTTATCAAATTCCTTTTGCATTCCTTAAGCCTCAAAACATACACTCTACCAATTCTCTTCGTAAATACCCTCTATTCAAAATGCTTAGTGTGCTTTCTATTTTCTGTGTGGTGTCAAGGACTGGGAGTGTCGCCAGGAAACCCTTAAAGACTAAAGACTGGATTACGGGATAGTTTCAGATGCAACCTTGACCTTGAACTCATTGCTAAATTCCTTTTCAATGGATAATGAGATACTAATAATGACATAGCTTGCTGCACATCAGTATCTGCAGTAGATTGATCTAAGCCCCCATGGATACCCAGATCTGAGGATTCTAAAGGAATTGAGATTCCTTTACATGAAATGGCATAGAACTGGCATCTATCTTCCTGTGACAATTAAATCCTCTGTAGATTCCTTATAATGTCTAATATCATGTAAATGACTGGTAAATTACTGTAGTACTTTGGAGCTTAGGAATAAAGAAAAGGAAAAAAATCTTTTTGAGTTCAATATAGAATCCTATGTTTTTTCTATTTAAAATACAAAGCCTGTGTAAATGGAGCATTTCATTAAATTATGCCCTGGTTATTTTTAGTTATATAAATCCTTGTGGTTACTGAGGATAAAATCCTTTTAGAACCAAGTGTCTTAGGGGGACAAATACAGACACAGTTGGCAGACACTGTAGAAATAGAGACCTTTGCTACTCAAACTTCAGAAGGCTCTGAGAAGGAATGGTTTCTTCCAGCTGAAGTGGAAATTTTGAAATTACACAAAAGGTAAATAACTCAAGAATGTAACAAACAATTATTAAAGATGTGATCTTAAGACAGGCTTGTGGTACATGCCCACAGCCACAGCCCTTGGGAGCAGAGACAGAAGAAGGGTCAGGGGCTTTAAAGTTAGCCTAAGCTACATAGTGAGACTGTGTCTCAAAAACTTTAGAAAAGCAGCAGAAAAGTGATAGGCAAACAGAGTCCTGAGCAAATGCCAAGAATTATAACGACCACAAATTTAAAGGGGAAAAGAGGGAGCAGGAGGGAAAAAGCACATGGACTGATGTTAGAACCATTAGCCAGGGATATCAGCACCAGAAGAGGAAGTACTGCGGGAGGCATGCAGTGTACTAAGCTGACAATTTGCAGGAACCACAGTGCTGCCACTGGTGATAAAACTCAGCCCTGGGTTCTTTCCAGCATCTGGCAATTATAAATAGGGCTGCTATGAACATAGTAGAGCATATATCCTTATTACATGGTGGGGAATCCTCTGGGTATATGCCCAGGAGTGGTATAGCAGGATCTTCTGGAAGTGAGGTGCCCAGTTTTCGGAGGAACCGCCAGACTGATTTCCAGAGTGGTTGTACCAATTTGCAACCCCACCAGCAGTGGAGGAGTGTTCCTCTTTCACCACACCCTCTCCAAACCTGCTGTCTCCTGAATTTTTAATCTTAGCCATTCTGACTGGTGTAAGATGAAATCTTAGGGTTGTTTTGATTTGCATTTCCCTAATGACTAATGATGTTGAGCATTTTTTAAGATGTTTCTCCGCCATCCAAAGTTCTTCAGGTGAGAATTCTTTGTTTAACTCTGTACCCCATTTTTTAATAGGGTTGTTCGGTTTTCTGGAGTCTAACTTCTTGAGTTCTTTATATATATTGGATATTAGCCCTCTATCTGATGTAGGATTGGTGAAGATCTTTTCCCAATTTGTTGGTTGCCGATCTGTCCTCTTGATGGTGTCCTTTGCCTTACAGAAACTCTGTAACCTTATGAGGTCCCAAAGAACCCAGGTATCCCTCAACAGAAGAGTGGATGCAAAAAATGTGGTATATCTACACAATGGAGTACTATTCAGCCATTAGAAACAATGAATTCATGAAATTCTTAGGCAAATGGATGGAGCTAGAGAACATCATACTAAGTGAGGTAACCCAGACTCAAAAGGTGAATCATGGTATGCACTCACTAATAAGTGGTTATTAACCTAGAAAATTGGAATACCCAAAACATAATCCACACATCAAATGAGATACAAGAAGAAAGGAGGAGTGGCCCCTGGTTCTGGAAAGACTCAGTGAAACAGTATTCGGCAAAACCAGAACGGGGAACTGGGAAGGGGTGGGAGGGAGGACAGGGGAAGAGAAGGGGGCTTATGGGACTTTCGGAGGGGGGGGGGCTAGAAAAGGGGAAATCACTTGAAATGTAAATAAATTATATCGAATAAAAAAAATTAAAAAAAAAAAAGAAAAAAAAAACCTCAGCCCTGAAGGCCAGTCTCTGAGATGATGCATAGGAACAATCATTGGGATTTATTGACAGATGACGTTCATGGGCATTGGAAGACTGAAGACAAGAGTTGTAATCCAGGGGCTGAGAGCAACGAGGGATCAATAGAAATGTGAAAAATCAGAACATTGGGAGGTTTCAGATAAAGAGCTGGAAGGTCACTGGCAGTAAGAATGAAGGATGTGTGGAGCCTGAGTTTCTCATGTATACATACAGTAAAGTGTCTGACACTAAGGGAAGGGAAGCACTCTACCGAAGTCACCATCTTGTAAAATCATGAAGGAAAATCAGCATTAACCAACATTACTTAATTACTTTTGGTTAGAAAGGTCTCTCTTTCACATACACATGCACATGCATGTGCATGTGCACATACATGCTCACTCACATGTGCACATGCTCACACACACACACACACACACACACACACACACACGCATCATTATTTGTATTTCTTCATTCAACTCACACCTCCAACTTGTTCACTTCTTTATCCTTCCCTTAAGAAGAAATCTTAAGATTTCTTCTCTTTTAATGAACCTATTTGTAGTTTTGTGGTTTACACACACACACACACACACACACACACACACACCATGGAATGTTTGTATGCATATGGCATCTCTGACTTAACTACAGTTCCACCTACTTTCCACTAATGTCGTGATTTCATTTATTCTTTGTGGCTGAAAACAATCCATTGTGTACATTGCCACATTTCCTTTATCCATTCATTTTTTTAATGGAAATCTAGATAGGAATAGTGGATCAAAACCATGGATAAGCAAATATATCTGTATTGAATTGGTTGAAATCCTTGGTGTAAATATTCAAGAATGCTACACCTGGGTCTTATGATGCTACTTTTAGTTTGTTTGGGGAACAAGAGTAGCCATTTTTAGTAGAAAAACTATATCTATTTCCAGAATAATATATAGTTTGAAATGTCTCTCACACATGTTTAAAAGAAGATTTTGACAATATTTCTAAAAATATTGTCTGTACTCTAAGTTCACAGCTTAGAGAAAAGAATTGAAGACATTCATTTTTATTTAGATACACCCAAGTGTTCCTACCTCTTCCTAATCAGTCTCTAAAACATTCCTTAGGATTTTTGAAAAATCTATGACCTGTAGTTGTAGCTCTGTAACAACTGGAGATACTTGAGTGTCTAGTTTAACATTGAGCCTCATCTACCCTCTGTATGCAACAATGATATATACGGAAGCGGTAAAGCTCTTAGGATCACTGCAGAAGCTTGCAACATTGAATTGACATCATTAAACCTCTGACATGTCATTTGCCTTTGTGTGTTCTCCACTGAGCTCATAAACAATCATTCTTTCAAAACTACCAGACTCTAAAGTTTCAGAATTCAAAGAACAGAGCTATTCAAGGAGAGAGTTAGTCAATAAACTTTAAGGAAACATTTATTGAGAATTTGTGCAAACAAAGAACTTTCCAAGGACTTATTTATTTTATTCTCATCACAGTCCTAGAAAACAGGCATCATGATTATCTCTTGTTCACAAAGAAGAAAGCCAAGACAAAAAATAGATTGTAATTAATTTCTCTAAATCCTAACTATGGCGTAACCAATCCAGTCCTGCTACTCAAAGCCTATAGTTTTCACAAGTCTATCCATACTAATTTCTAACCTAGATTAGTATTGCTCAAAGCAAAAGTAACAAAGGAACTAGAAATTTGCCTTTGAAATCGCTGACATGGAGACCCTTGATGATGGTAGTAAGAGCTCCTTCATGATACACTTGGAAAGACACCTTGTGATTGGTGCAGCTCTCAACAACATCCAGGAAGCCTCTGTGTACAGTGTATGGTGATTAATGCAGAAACTCACAACTGGTCAGAGAATACATGTCAGCAGAGTTCTCGGTCACAAATGGCTTATCTGTGTCACTCACCCCATCCTGACTCAGGCATTGTGGAAGAGGGGCTGAAAAACCTGTAAGAGCTAGACGTAGGGCGACCTAGAACACAACAATGACCTCTGGCTATGGCATAGCCATTATACTCAGGGCCTCACAGCAGCTGCACTTGCCTCCAGGAGACCTGCACTGGATCAAGACAATCATTGTTAAGTGAGGAAGGGGGAGCAATTCACAGGCCTCTGCCCCTAACTGAGAAGCAAGGATGGATCAATGGCATTTATGTGAGGAAGAGTCAATCGGGGTATGACGTTTGAGAGGTCAACCATACTCCCGTAGATGGTTCTCGACACCAAGGAGTAATATGGGCAGTACAAACTGAACTCAATTGGGTTATCTAAAACAACAACAACAAAAGTACACAAAACTCAGGTGTATGGAAGTAGGAATAGATATGAGAGGGGTTATGGGGGAAAGTGTGGGTGAATGTGATCAACACACATTATCCATGTGTGACATTCTCAAATAAATATTAAAATATTATATTAAATAGAACATACTATGCAAGATTTGTAGTCACACATTCAGGTGAGCATGGACAGAGGAAGCTATCTACACTGAGTGCTGAAGAACTTGGTCCAAATCCAGAGAAGAGAAAGCAAAAGATACAGATGAAATTAGGGTTTCTCTGTTTGGGTTTTGTTTTGTTTTAAAGGTGGCAAGAACACTAAATGTTTCCAGAACCATCTTACAATGGATCAGTTCCATGCATGGAAAGTAAAAGAGATGATTAGGGTTGTATGCTTCCTGGGCAGGTGAAAGAGTGTGAATCTAGGGAGTACGTGGAAGGGCTGACCTTAAATGGACAAGGCCCCTTACCTTTGTACAAGAGACTCAGATTGGGGCAGACGCCTGTCCCCTTCTCCTAAAAAACAACAAAATCATGTCTATCTACCCAATGCCTTCTGTTCCCCTAATGTATGAAGTAAAATGAACTGGGTTTGAAAAGCGATGAACTTGACATGGAGAGAGAACTGTATCTGACATTACTGAGAAACACAGTTGAATTTGCAGACACTGTTAATTACCTAGATGACAATGGAGAATTTTAGCGTTGAATCGCTGCCGTCAAAGGACACAGAAAATGAATTCCAATAAAACTCAGTTGTGCAGAGTGCAGAAAAGACACCAAAGGAATCAACATTCAAGGAGGGGGAAAAGCACACAAGTAAAATAACAGGCTGTGGAGTCTGAGCTGGATGGAAGGGCAGGAAGTGTTCCAGGCATGTTCACGGTTATGGTTCAAGTTAAGGTAAAAGTATTCAAGCAGAAGCAGGGCCAGATGGCTGATGCTTCTCAGTGGTAGAAGACTGGCTGTCATAGAAGTAGCTGAAAAACTTTAGTTTAATGTGGGCATGGGGCTTCCACTTTTAAGCTCAGGTGACCGAGGTCTAGTTTATGGCCATGGACAGAAGAGTACTGCAAACAAATATCTTAGAGCTCTGAATGGCTTTTCCACAAGCCAAA
Source organism: Apodemus sylvaticus (assembly GCF_947179515.1). Lineage (NCBI taxonomy): Eukaryota > Metazoa > Chordata > Mammalia > Rodentia > Muridae > Apodemus > Apodemus sylvaticus. Next base: position 61,933,054 of record NC_067489.1, read on the forward strand.
AGCTATATTGAATAATAAAAGGAATCTAGGAAGAAAATGAGTGCTGTCCTTGATTTATTAGTTGTGCACTAAAAGTATCAGATGAACAATTGAGTGTCACCCTTGCACAGTGGACAGTAGGAGGCATAAGATCAAGAAGCCTCAGAGAAGGAGGACTTTTCTGGAAAATCAGAAAGCAGCTGTCTGAGAGCTACCATGGCAACAACTAGCATTCACCTTACTTGCTGATATGTGGTGGATGGAGAAAACAGAAGGGTGACCGCCATTTCCTCAGGCTGTCAGAGAGTTGGAGTCCAGTTCAGGCAAGGGGGGACTCTTTCTAATAGAAATGTTAGTGGGATTTAAAAAAAAAAACCACTATAAATTGATGTTTTAGGAGGTTCCATTGTCTGTGAGCAGAGAAAGAAGAAGGGTCCCTGGGAGAAGTTGTGTCTCAGTGTTGAACGCCATAATGCAGTGCAAAGCAAAATTTGTGTTTTATTTCCACTCATTACACTATTCTTAAAGGGATCTCTGAGATTTGGGGGCCTGTCTGAATGAAACCAGATTTAAAGACCTGCGAATTCCAAGTAGAACCCCGAGAGTCTCTTTGAAGCATGTGAGACAAGAGGACTGAAATGATCTGGCTCTCAGATGGCCCAGCTTCAGGTAATGTTGCCTTGGCCACAGAACACAGGGGACTGGAGAGAGCAATAGCCCCTCCCTGCAGACTCAGGCAGCTTATTATTTGTCTAAATGTTTATTGCTTTGGCCGTGATTTGTTATAACACATACTGTTCTACGCTGTATTTGTTTATATACATAGCTCTCCTTATTAGACTCTCTTTTCCCAAAGGGCAAGAACTAAATCTTATCTTTCCATCCTCAGCGCTTGGCTTAGTAGTCAATAAATCTTTGATGCAGTGACTTTAGACACCCTGTTTCTACCCCAATTCATCACATTGTCTTCTATTCAACATGGCTTATCAATGCTGCACACTGTACCATTGGCTCACGAATGCTTCCAAAAGAAATTTAATGCCTAGCTATAGAAAGAGGCTGCGCATAAACAAGAGGAAGAATGTGGAAGCATGACTTACCGTGTACGGATCAGAGATAAGAGAGAGAGAGGAAGCCAATTAGCATTCTTTACATTTTCAGTTGTTTTCTATTGTGTTTTGATGACCTGGATAGAATTTCCCATAAGAACTAAGTAGTGAAAAAGCAAATAAAAAAGGAATAACTCAACTGCTTACCTGCATCTGATATTCAAGAATTCAGTCTGGCAGAAGGATTTCGAGAGTACATGAATTAATGGACTCTGTTGGCAGTTTGCAATAAAACACCCTCTCTCATTAGCCTCATAAGCTAATGTTAGCAAACTTCTATAAAGTGAATTCAGTTTCCTTCAGAACATGAAAACTCCATTACAGCGTCAGGTTTTAAGTGGTCTTTGGTTGCCATATATATGTTTGAATAAAAAGTCGCATTTTTTGAGTAGTCTTCACCACAGATAGAGTATCTACAGTTCCTTACCTCAATTCCAAAAATACAAAAATACAAAACCTCCAAAGCCTGAACTTTCCTAAAACTATAACACCAGAAGTTATTTAATTGAAAAATTCTCAAACTCACATGTCTTTCTTCTTTGCTTTGTATGAATGTTAACATGTTTGGAAAAGAAATATTAAGACTAATTAAAAAATATTGCAATGGTACCATGTATACTATACACACCATAGTACTACATACTAACATTATTCCTTTAAAATCCCAGCATCATAAATACTAGGACAATCTGGCCCCATGAGTGTTTTAAAACTAGGTCCAGAAATGGTTCTCTCTCACATTTAGTTCCATGTAAATTACACAAAAGTTTTGATAAGCTTACAGAGTAACATTTAATAAGTCAAAAGCTTTATAATTATTCTAAATTACTGAGTTATATTTTATGATTATGAAAATAAATAAACTCCCAGATGGAGAAACAAATGCAGTCATTGTAAAGCCTTTCATGACGTATACATCCTTTTATATCATACAGCCTGCAGATTCCTGATTGGAATATAGAACATTTGATGATAATGAAAATCATTTCTAGTGTTTTGCCGATAATTCCCTTCAAAGCCAACATAGGAACTGTTTCAGTCATAGCGAGTGGAATCATAAAATATGAATTTCTTGTGGTCTGAGTTTTTCTCACCATGATCTGAGTATTTATAGTTTTTTTCAGTAGTTTATATTCTTTTTATTTTTGACTGTTTGTTATTCATTTTGTTTGTTCCAAGACTGAGAGTTGTAACTTTGCTCTACATGTTCACATGAAGGTCTTCCTTGAGTTTATGTTTTCATTTTGTTCTTGCATAGATATCTAGAAGAGGTTTATTAGACCCTACTACTTCAAAGGATCTGGGAGACCATTTAACTATGAGAAACTGTTTGCCTTGTATTTCAGAATGATTTGCCATTTTCTATCCTCACTAATAGAGTATGAAAATCCCCATTGTCTCACATAGATAAACTGTTAACTTTTAGTGATTCTAAGAAGCATGAGCTACTATCCGAAAGCATTTTTAATTTGTATATCCCCAATGACTAATGAATTTCAACATCTGTTTCTTAGCTTATTAGTTTTTTGTGAGGTGTTTGTTCAAATCTTTTTCCCATATTTTTATTGATTTCATTGTTGAACTGGGATTTCTTTCTACATTCTAGATGGCAGCTCTTTATCTGATACACATCTTATAAACATGTTATAAACACGCCCTTCAACCTGTGGCACAGTTTTCTTGACAGGTGCCTTTTCCGGGAAACTTTTTTTACTTCTGACCAATGCCGGGTTATAATTCTTCATATGTCTGATGTTTTTCTTTCCGTAAAAGCAAAAGAAACAAATCTTTGCTTTTCCTAATGTTTCAAAGAATTTCCTTCAGTTATTACTATTCAAAATGAAATCTACATTCTAACACTGATTTTCTTTGCTTTATTTTCTGGTAATTGGGCCAAGTACCTACTAAATACTTCTTAGTTGGTATTGTTTTAAAATTAGTTCCTGGGGCTGGAGAGATGGCTCAGCGGTTAAGAGCACCGGACTGTTCTTCCAGAGGTCCTGAGTTCAATTCCCAGCAACCACATGGTGGCTCACAACCATCTGTAATGGAATCTGATACCTTCTTCTGGTGTGTCTGAAGAGAGCAATGGTGTACTCATATAAATAAGTAAATAAATAAATAAATAAATAAATCTTTAAAAAAAAGATTAAAATTAGTTCCTGATGTGTGTAACATATAATATATTATGTATATTATAGATATTATATATAATATTATATTAGGTTAGATATTAGATATGTGATATACAATCATTATATATACATATATTGCATATATACATACATACATACATACATACATACATACATACATAATGTATAATCATTTTGAACTTTTTCAGTGCTCATCAAATACACACTGTTAGGAGAAACAAAGGAAGAATCAAGCAAAAACAAATGTTTTGCCTAAAGAGCAGTAGTCTAAGGAAGGTTGTGATAGTTATATGCTGTTGCCCCAGTTCCTGGGAAATGGATGCAGGAGGATCAACAACAGTTCAAGGTCATCCTGTTTCATAGACAAATGAGGCCCATTTGAAGACATGCAAGTCTTCTTCAAAAGCAATTTCAAAAAGACATTTCTACGGAAATACCCTTCTCAAAATGATGTAAGCACTGGAGGACTTTTCCTGAGAGGAGTAAAGACTTTATGAAAACATCAAGTTCCCAGCCTGGGCTACAGATGATGAATGAATTTTGATGATAAATTGAGAAACAGAAAACATTATGATGTAAATCGGGGTGTGCTGACTTCAGTGTGTCAGAAAATAGTATTTCCTGCAGTTTAGTGGAAAATCATCTCAGCTCTAGAATATTGAGACCAAAGACTGGAAAAGACAAGAAGAGTAGCATGGGGAACCTGTTAGTGTGTGTTGAGGGGTGTGGTGGACACTCCTTGGGGGACACTCACCAACAAAGTCAAGAAGAGAAAAGGCACAATCAAAACAAAACAGTGACTGGGAGGGATCACTAAAGAAGACTTGATGGAGAGGATTCCTGGGCAAATGTTTAGGGAACTCATCAAGGAGGAGTCCCCAGGAAGGATTAGTCTCCTCTTTCACGCATGCACATCAGTTTCTGTGTCATGATTGCGTCTTTTATAGAAGAGGAAGTTATGACTAATGTCACTTTTAATGTTCTCCATCCGCTAGCACAAACCACACAGCAATCCTGATCAATATCATGCCATCCAAAGAATTATGCAAGAATGATGGAGAAAGAAGAGACACTGCCAGGTCCAGTGAAATATGAGTCTTAGTCTTGTTAGAATTAGCTTTTAAAAACCAGTCTTATTCTTCCATTCTGAACTCTTGTGTTGATAAATGAAATGATTCTAAAGTGTGTGTGTTTAACGAGAGATTGTTATGTAGGGGTTTCAAGATTAGTAATTTTTAAAAGTAGTGCTAAAAACTAAGTTCTTCTAATACAAACTTTCTGAGTAAGCACCACAGTAAATGTTTAGTGTAGAATTTTCAGGGTCCTGTGGTAGAATCCTCATTAGATTTGTTCTTTGCCTTAAAGATAGCTCTTGTCACATTATCTGATGAGCTAAGATAGAATCATGATGTAGCATAGTTTCAAATATTCCATTTTCTCATATTGTGGTGGATTCTCTGTGAGTTTGGAAGACAGTAGGTATCACACACTGTGCTCCTACTACAATAAAGAAGGAAAGAAAACAAAAGCAGTTGAAAAGGGGGAGTCTCGAAGAAACGTTTTACTAGAGACCCAAAACATGAACAGAAATTAAAAATTCATTCACTATCCAAAAGTTACTTTTCCACATCCTGAAAGAATAGATCTTTGTTGCTGAATGAAATATGTTTTCTAGAACTTGATACCTCCCTGAATTTCATTTCCCAAAATGTTGCATTTGTGGATGGAACTGATCACTTAATTGCCTAAAATGACTTGTTTTTAAACTTCAGAGTTCTAAACGTTTGATGCGTCATGTACTTCTTTGTCGCATTTTATGAAGAAATGGACATAAGAGGCTTTCCTGAGAAATTTTCTGCACAAGCAAATGTGTTCTATGAAAGGCACAAGAAAAACTAATATCCAGTAAGACCAACAATGAAATTATCATTTGATAAAACCCAAAAGAAAACTGGATGGTCTCAGATAAAATAAGTAGTCTTCTCAAAGGAAAAGTACTTCACAGTAGCCGGAAACGGGGACACCAAAGGGAGGAAGCCGCTACGAGGCTATGTCACTTAATGACTGCATGTCAAGTCCATCACAGGCCATTATTTATAGGTCATTTTCCTGTCAATTGTAGGGATCCCGGCCTTAATCATTTGTGTCAACAGACACTTCCGTATAAAAACTTCCAACATGATACAGAAAATTCTGAGAAACACGATATGCGTTCTGACAATTTCGTGCTTTCCTTTCTGACTCTGGATTTGCCAAGATATTTCCTGTTAACTCCTTGGCATGAATCTTTTTAAGTGTCCGTTACTGATGCCAGCATTGGGTGTCATGCTGGGAAAATCTAGTTTTTGTAAGGAAAGTTACAAAGCATTGCGGTCAGCATGAAATTTAAAGTAGGGTTGCTCCTATTATGTCTCATACATTCCCATTATTTTAGGAAGATTTTATTTTCCCTTAGTTTTCCCCCTTTGGTAGAGCTGTCATTTCCCAATGTGCAACCATTTAATGAATAAAGGATACCAGAAGGATTGTACCACTGTGTTCTATGTACTCTCAGTATGTGAGTTATAGTGATTTGTTAGAGAAGGAAAAAAGAAAGAAAGAAAGAAAGAAAGAAAGAAAGAAAGAAAGAAAGAAAGAAAGAAAGAAAGAAAGAAAGAAAGAAAGAAACAAACAAAGAAAGAAACAAAGAAAGAAACAAAGAAAGAAAGAAAGAAAATCTGTATGTTCACAGTAGCCAGGCCTCTCAGAAGTGAATGTATTCACAGGGTTTAGGAGTGATTCAGACTCAGAAATGCTTCCTTGTCTGGTGTAAAGACATGTACATTCTAGACATTATTGTACTCTATATCAAAACTTACTCTGTGAAGAACATACAATGTTTGATTTTCTCATGTATAACTATTTGAATTAAAGTTTCAATGGATCTTTTGTTTCTTACAAACATATGTAATGTGTATATAGGCACATATTCATATATGAAAGAGCTTTTCCAAGCTACTTTCTATGCTGTCTAGATTTAAGTACAAAGATGTGGGGGAGGTAGTAACCTCAAAATTTGCAACTCAGAGAAAATTTCTACCTTGGAATAAAGCAGATTGAAACTTTCTGGTAAAAATTGTGTTTTATATTAGATATATTACAGTAATTGAGAGTGATTATGTCACTTGGAAGGGGGTAGTGTTGAAGTGAATGTAAATAGTTTACAAAAAACAAATTTAATAATTTACAAATAAAATAAGTGCATTATGGAAATAAACTATTTTGGGGGGTTTTCGGGGTTTTTTGCATTTTTAAATTTTCTATATTCTATGTTTACATTCCAAATTATTTTCCCTTTCCCAGTTCTCCCTTCCCCATAAGTTCCCTCTGCCCATTCTCCTATCAACCCCCTCCTACTTCTCTGTCCTGGTGCTCCCCTACAATGCTGGAACAAGCCTTTTCAGGATCTCTCCTTCCTTCTTCTTGGGAGTCATATGATATGTGAATTGTGTCTTGGGTATTCAGAGTTTCTGAGTTAATATCCACTTATCAGTGACTGAATTCCATGAGTCTTCTTTTGTGAGTGGGTTACCTCATTTAGGATGATATTTTCCAGATCAAACCATTTGCCTAAGAATTTCATGAATTCATTGTTTTTAATTGCTGAGTAGTATTCCGTTGTGTAAATATATCACATTTTCTGTATCCATTCCTCCATTGAGGGACATCTGGGTTCTTTCCAGCTTCTGGCTATTATAGATAGGGCTGCTATGAACACAGTGGAGCATGTGTCCTTATTGCATGCTAGGGAATCCTCTGGGTATATGCCCAGGAGTGGTATTGCAGGGTCCTCCGGAAGTGTTATGCCCAGTTTTCTGAGGAACAGCCAGACTGACTTCCAGAGTGGTTGTACCAACTTGCATTCCCACCAGCAGTGGAGGAGTGTTCCTCTTTCTCCACATCCTCGCCAACACCTACTTTCTCCTGAGTTTTTAATCTTAACCATTCTAACTGGTGTAAGGTGAAATCTCAGGGTTGTTTTGATTTGCATTTCCCTAATGACTAACAATGTTGAACATTTCTTAAGGTGCTTCTCAGCCATTTGAAGTTCTTCATGTGAAAATTCTTTGTTTAGCTCTGTACCCCATTTTTTAATAGAGTTATTTGGCTCTCTGGTGTCTAGCTTCTTGAGTTTGTATATATTGGATATTAGCCCTCTGTCAGATGTAGGGTTGGTGAAAATCCTTTTCCAATTTGTTGGTTGCCGTTTTATCTGCTTGAAAGTGACCTTTGCCTTACAGAAACTTTGTAATTTTATGAGGTTCCATTTGTCAATTCTTGATCTTAGAGCATAAGCTATTGGTGTTCTATTCAGGAACTTTTCCCCTGTGCCCATATCCTCAAGGGTCTTCTTTGCTATTAGTTTCAGTGTGTCTGGTTTTATGTGGAGGTCCTTGATCCACTTGGAGTTGAGCTTAGTACAAGGAGATAAGAATGGATCAATTCACATTGTTCTGCAAGCTGACCTCCAGTTGAGCCAGCACCATTTGTTGAAAAGGCTATCTTTTTTCCACTAGATGGTTTCAGCTCCTTTGTCAACAATCAAGTGACCATAGGTGTGTGTGTTCATTTCTGGGTCTTTAATCCTATTCCATTGATCTACCTGCCTGTCACTGTACCAATACCATGTAGTTTTTAACACTATTGCTCTGTAGTAGTACTGCTTGAGGTCCAGTATACTGATTCCCCCATAAGTTCTTTTACTGTTGAGAATAGTTTCAGCTATCCTGGGTTTTTTGTTATTCCAGATGAATTTGAGAATTGCTCTTTCTAACTCTATGAAGAACTGAGTTGGGATTTTGATGGAGATTGCACTGAATCTGTAGATTGCTTTTTGTAAGATGGCCATTTTTACTATATTGATCCTGCCAATACATGAGCATGGAAGATTTTTCCATTTTTCTGAGGTCTTCGATTTCCTTCCTCAGAGACCTGAAGTTCTCATACAGATCTTTCACTTGTTTGGTTAGAGTCACCCCAAGATACTTTATATTGTTTGTGGCTATTGTGAACGGTGTCATTTTCCTAATTTCTTTCAGGGACAAAATAGAAAGCAAAGATATAAACTATATATCTATGCTTTAATTCAGTGATTTACTAAGCACAAAATAGAAATCAGCCCAAAGTAGTCCATCAATAAGATAAGAATATTAATTTGTAGAGCTATAATTGAATTATTTCTAAAAACTTACCCCATTAGCATTCCAGAAAAAAATAGTAACACTATTCATCAGACAATGGGAAGATAAGATTTTAATACTGGGGAATGTGGCTGTAATTTAGCCAGATAATGAATGGGTTAATTGATAGGAAATACTACATATTTTTACTAGTATCAACAGTATAAAAACTGGTCTGGAAATTGCAAAGCATCATCCAAAAGATCTGAAGATCTCAGAATAAGAATTTAACTTGTCAAAAACAGACAGAACACATGATAAGCAGGGAGCACCTTTGCGTGGAGAGCCTGGATGACTAAGGTAAGGTTCTAATCCCAGATGAGCCGCACAGAGCACATGCTGAGCAGGGAGCACTGCTGTGGGGGAGGAGTGCCTGATGACTCAGGTACCCCTCTAATCCCAGATGAACTGGTGGTGTCCTAAGGAAACTAAGCCCAAGCCCAGGGCTCTAGGAAACCATCAGAGTGGCAGTGAAGAGAACAATTAGACAGAAGAAAAGGAAGGAAGGAAGGAAGGAAGGAAGGAAGGAAGGAAGGAAGGAAGAAAGAAAGAAAGAAAGAAAGAAAGAAAGAAAGAAAGAAAGAAAGAAAGAAAGAAAGAAAGAAAGAAAGAAAGAAGGAAAAAGAATCTGTATTGTCAAGGTAATCAGGACTCTCGAAAGTGAATGTATTCACAGGGAAAGACCTAGGAAAGACAGATGGTCACAGCAGCTATCAATGGGTGACTTCAAGTCTTAAATGTCCTTGCTGCTGTAATTCCTTTGAAACTTCTGAAACCATGAAATGATATAACCAAAGTTAAATTTCAAAGTTAACATTGTGGAAATTTCAAAGCAGCCCCACTTGGCTTACCTCATGCTTCCTGGGCTTTGGCTGTGCTGCACTAAGGACGTAGCAGTTAGGGCTCTGGGTTCAGACAAGATTTGGCCAGATAACAACAATGAAACCCAAAACAGTTAAAATACATTCGAGAATAAATATTGTTTAGATTTCCCATACTCACCAGAATGATCTGCAAAGTTAATGTTAATATTAATGACATTCTTCACAGAACTGGGCAAAAATAAGTCCTAAAATTCATATATCATCATCAAAAAGTCTCAAATAAAGGAAGCAATTTTAAGCAAAGACAATAAAGGAAAAAGCCTTGAACTATCTGAACTCAAAATATACACAAAGCTATATAGCAGTCAAGACAGTGTTTTACTGACAAATGTAAGACAAAAATTAAAACTAACAAACTAAAAAGGGATCCAAATTTACGTTCCTCAAAAGATATGCACATATACCACAGTTATATGACAAAATGTTCAACATCAGCAATCACAGAAGTGCAAATCAAAACCAAGAGCAGATATCACCTTAAGTATAATATCTGTTACCCAAAAGATAGAAGGAGAACGCTGGAGATGACACGGCTCAGCAGTTAACAGTACTGGCTGCTCTTCCAGAGGATATAGGTTCAGTTCCTAACACCCTATGTAACTCCAGCTCCAGAAGATCAAACACTCTCTTAGCCATACTCAGACAGAACACCCATACACACGAAACGACAGAAAGAAAGTGCTGGCGAGATTGTGAAGGAAATTGAACCCTTGCCCTCTGCTGCTGGCAATGTAAATAAATATTCCAATTGTGGAATAAAATATTGAGATGCCTTTAAAACTTAAAAACAGAACCTCAGTATGAACAAGCAATCCCACTACTAGATATATCTCCAAAACAGTATGGCAAAGGACACCTGCTCTTCCAAGGTTCAGTGCAGCCATGTTTGCAGGAGCCTTCCCAGGGCTGTATCATGATTTTCAGTTATAGGAAATTTCCAAAAAGTGTCACGATTTCATTTTTCTCTACAGCTAAATGATGACACATCTGTGGATGAACCATTCTCCTCATCTATTCAGCTGTTGAAAATGTGTTTGTAAAAAAAAGAAGAAGAAGAAGAAGAAGAAGGAGGAGGAGGAGGAGGAGGAGGAGGAGGAGGAGGAGGAGGAGGAGGAGGAGGAGGAGGAGGAGAAGGAGAAGGAGAAGGAGAAGGAGAAGGAGAAGGAGAAGGAGAAGGAGAAGGAGAAGGAGAAGGAGAAGGAGAAGGAGAAGGAGAAGGAGAAGGAGAAGGAGAAGGAGAAGGAGAAGGAGAAGGAGAAGGAGAAGGAGAAGGAGAAGGAGAAGGAGAAGAAGAAGAAGAAGAAGAAGAAGAAGAAGAAGAAGAAGAAGAAGAAGAAGAAGAAGAAGAAGAAGAAGAAGACGGGCAGTGGTGGCGCACACCTTTAATCCCAGCACTTGGGAGGCAGAGGCAGGCGGATTTCTGGGTTCGAGGCCACAGCCTGGTCTACAGAGTGAGTTCCGGGGCAGCCAGGGCTATACGGAGAAACCCTTGTCTCGGAAAACACACACACACAAAGAAAATTTGTTTGTTTGTTTGTTGTTTTGTTTTGCTTTTGTTTTGCTTTTTCTAGTGCAGAAATGTAAAAGTTAGGCTGCTGGCTGCAGTTGTTCCTTGATGTAGGATTTTGGTTTTTTTCCGGCCATTACCCACGGTGCCTAAAATTGCTTCTGCAGCAAGCACCCAGTGCTTCCTAATTAACATCTGACTTTATTTTTCAACATTGGGAGGAGGGAATAAAGACAGAGGAGAGAAGAGAGAGAGAGATGGTGGGAAAAAAAGACAGAAAAGGAAGAGGGGGAAGAGAGTGACTGAAAGAGAAACAGAGATGGAGAAGCAGAGAGGGAGAGAGAGAGAGAGAGAGAGAGAGAGAGAGAGACAGAGAGACAGAGAGACAGAGAGAGAGACAGAGAGACCCCAAACAAAACAAAAGCAAATGAAAACCTGACATTTGAAACATATTAAATATAACTGGGATCTTCTTCTGGTGACCCACACAGACAAAGGCATTTTGAGGGGCATTGTTAAGTGTACAATCTATGCCAACTTACGGTTGTAATAATGTTGATGTTTCATTTCCTGTTTTTCTTGAAACAAAATACTTAACACTTGGTGGATTTAAAAAACAAACAAACAAACAAGCAAAAACATTCGTTTATTTATTGCCAGAGAGTAAGAAACTCAAAGTGGCTGCCTGGGGCTAAAATGAGGATGATGCGGACTCTCCTGCTGCTGCTCTGGGGGGAAATATGTCCTCGATCACCTTCTGGTTCTAGGGAGTTGGCTCCTGGATGCTCTGCCCACTGCTTATACTTCCATGTCAACATCACCTCTGACTTCTTCTCAGGACCACTGTGGTCAAACAGATCCTATGATGTGGAAGAGCAGACCTCGGATTGCAATGTTCTTCACTCCCTCAAACAAAGCATACGTTCTATGTCTGTAGTCATATGAACATAGTCACAGACTCCAGGGTTTAGGGTGCAACTGTCTGTAAAGCAATCAGTTTTCTGTCTACTGCAATTGATGAGGGCTTGTCCTTCTCATGAGTTATCCTGAGGTCAAATTTAACCAGATACCTCTATGCCCGAGATTCTTGCCTGGAGAAACAAAGAAAACACAGAAGCCATGCTGAGATCTGGCCGAGGTCACTTCAGCATAAATGACAGTACTTCATCTCACCTGCCATACCCAGAAATCCCTGAACAAGGGCTCTGCTGGAAAACTCTGGAGTTTCAGTTTTGAGGTTAACTTCAATTCCTAGTGATCCTAAAACAAGCTATTTAACATTTCAATTAAGAGTAAAGCTAGCCTGACTTTTTACAAATAATAATAATAATAACTCTCAGGTTGCCTAGCCAGCTAAATATTTCATCAGCTCCTTCTGTTCTTAAACAAATGTAAATCAATAGGTTCTCTGTACAAATGACACGGCCGTTTGTATAACTAATCACATGGCTGCACCTGACTGTAACAATAGACACGGGTTCACTTTCAAAGTGCTTTGTTCCTTTGAGGGTGGGAGCAGTGGAGTCGCATTCACAGAGGAGCGGCACCCCGTAGGCTCTGAATTATATATTAACAGCTGACTTCAGTTTTGAAAGTCACAGTTAATGTGCTCCAAATAAAAGGAAACCTTAAGAAGAACTCATTTCAACTTGTCAATAATAAAACCAGAACTCAAGTTCAGCCCTGGTCGGCATTAGCAGAGTTTAGATTAACCTCCCAAGAGGAACCGATGGAAACAGGTAGACTAAATGTTCCTGAAGAAAATGTGACTCATGTGGAAGTTTATAATTAAATTCCAGCCCAGGCATATCAAAAACTCTTACTAATGAGAGCTGGAGAGACTAGTTTCCAGAGAGACACACTGTATAACAAACACAGCTGTTAACTAGGTTTACCCCTAAAATGTAGTTAATATAATGGTCTCACATTGACAAGATCTTTCCATCTAACCACTGATATTCCTTATTATTAGGAAAAGGACAGCAACATCCTTACAACATTTAGCAAAATATTTATGCTGCTCATTAACTTAACAAATAATTACTGAGGATTAAATGTGTCCCACACAGTGATCTAGATGCTAGAAAGGTAAAACTAAACAAAATTTAAGAGACAACTCATCCTGGAAGAGTTCACATGAGTGGAAATTCTGATGGTACTCCCTAAATAAAAAGCAATGCCTAAAAAACAAGTTAACACTGATACCCATCACACGAGACTCTGATAATCTCTTTTCAAAAAGAAAGAAAAAAGTAAGACAAACTAAACAGTAAGACCGTGATTGTAAGCTAACCGGTGTTTTTAGACAGAGTGGTCTGGGAAAAATAAAATCCCTTTTGAGGATCTAACATCTGTGCAGAACCCTAATATAAGAGAAGATGTCTGTTTGAAGATCACAAGATCACGAGACAATATTTTGTACAGAGAGAAAAGAATAATGCGGAACAGGATCCTGGTGTGGTGTGCTAAAGAAAGTGAAACCAGGCTGGAGGGAGTGATAGGGAAATGAGGTCTGTGGGCAGTCTGGAGCCATTAGATGAAGTTAATTCTGAAGAGAAAGAAGACCACTGCAGCAGAGAAGTAACAAGGCATGCTTTCTATTTTTAAAAGTCCCTTGTTCCTGGAAAAGTATATAGGACACCAGTGTGGAGGCGTTGATTAGATCAAGATTTACAGGTAGACTTCCTTACTTGGGCTGGCCTGGGACACAGTTGGAGCATAAGAAAGGACTGAAGTTCTGAGGCTAATTCTTCCTCGGAACAGGGAAAGTCAGATTCACACTATGTACGGCCCACACTGTGGGTTCCAAGGCTACAGCAAGTACTTCTTTACCTCCTTCCTCTTCTATCCACACCACAGATGGATCACGTAGCTGCCATTTCTTTTCCTCTGTGCCATTTATGTGAAATGACCATTTCTCTAGCACTTGGCCTTCCTCCTTGAGTTCTGTGAACTTCTAATCACTTTGATTTTCTCAGGCAATGTGGCAAATACTCATTGACTGTCAGAGCTGGGTAAGCAATGCCCACCTCTGAATGCCCACCTCTTTGATCTCTGCTCCTCTTGTGCACCAACGGCCGCACCTCCCTACAGATCAAGACTGGCTATCTGTGCTTTGACAGTATTTCCTCTTACTGATTCTCTGCACCTTGGCCTGGGAGTCTTACGTGACTGTATAATAAAACTTAAATTCAGTGGGATGCTGAAAACATTCTTTAGAGTTGTTTTCAATGTTCATACAACTCAATGAAGAGATTCAGAGAAAGAAAACATTGGTTTCTCTCAGAGGACTGCAGAACCATAGCTCCGCTGTGTACAAACCGTACTCACAGAGGATACAACATCATGTAACAAGTCGTTGACTTAGAGTTCATTCTGTCTCCCACAAGATTAGGTTGTTGAGGGACCAACCTGGAAGAAGGGGGGAGAAGCATGCACAGTGGTTTCTGTCAGGGAACACTTGCTCAGGTCACTGGAGGAGTTGGAGAAAGTTGTATCCACCATGTTGCAATAGGAATGAATGCAAGGGGAGGCACCCCAGCATCCAAGGAAAAAGACAGTGGGGGGTCCCAGCAGCAGCCTGGACTACATACTTGTAAGGCCTATTTGTGTTCATCAGTCAGACTTCACAGGGACTGCTCTACACTTGGTGTTGTTGAACTGTCAGTCAGAAGCACCCCAAGTAGAAAAAGTGACACCCTTGATTCCAAAGAAGAGAACTAGCTCTCCTCATCCTCCACAGGCTGTGAAAACTGTGAAAGGGTAAAGCAGATTAAAGCACTAATCAGTCATCTTCTCATGGTTCTCCAACCAAGAAATAATATGATTATTCTTCGGACTATAAAAAAAAAATCAGATGCAAGAGAAAGTGTCCTTTCTGTGCCAACATCAAATATCGTCTCTGGGTTTTCACAAGTGAAAGCTCAGAACCCTGTGGCAGACAGAAGGAGTGAAAGAGAGAGACGGAGATAGAGACAGACATGCACACAAATGGAGAAAGAGAGAGAGAGAGAGAGAGAGAGAGAGAGAGAGAGAGAGAGAGAGAGAGAGAGAGAGAGAGAGAGAGAATAGTCCCAGAGCGATGAAGAAGACAGAGAGGGAAACAGAGAAAGGCAGGGGAGGGGAGGGTGGGGGGATTTTTCATTTTCTAAATTTTTTTTCCATTTCTTTCCCTGTTTCCAGTTTTGTCAACCCTGCGTCCCCAGAATTTATCTCTCTCACATACACTCAAGTTCATCCAGGTGCTTCTGGGAGTTTTACAATGTTTACCACAAATAGTTATAAACAGTTTCCCAAATTCTACACTCAGCAGCTAGTAACTCAGGAAAAAAAATCTAAAATGTCATGCTAAATTTTCTGATCTTAGATTTCACCTCCCATCTCAGCCTATAAAGGCACAGAACCAAAGCCTTGTGGCGCATCCCACTAGGCGGCTGAATTATGCTGTGCCTGCCTGAGAAACAGTCCGGGTCCTCCTTTCCTGCTCTCACTGGCTTCCCGCGCACGCACGAGGAGCACCGAGATTTTACACCCAGTCGCTGCAACCCCTTTCATACCGTGGCACCCGTCTTTCTACTTATGCACATTGAAGGTTACACACGGAAACAGCAGTTTGGTTTTCTTCCGGAGCTTTCAGTGACACACAAACCCAGAAAGGGTCCTAGGCTGGTAAGAGTCCTTATCCATAAAGCAAAAGACAGCACTTGCTTGTGTTCCTCTATTTTAAATCCTTCAGAGGAACCATCACAACCGTGAACGATATGTTGGAAAACACGCCTTTACCTTTGTGTCTGTGTACCAATCTATTAATCTGCTTATTTTGAATTTTTCTGGAAAATATCATCTGGCATGCGATTATTTAGTATTCCCTCTCTCCCTCTTCCCCTCTTCGCCTCCTCCTCCCTCTCCCTCTCCCTCCTTCCCCCACTCCTCCTCCCTCCCCCTCTCCCTCCCTCTCCCCTTTTCCCTCCCCCTCCCTATGCCTCTCCTTTCTTTTCATTCAGAATATTGTTACAGTATGTCTGTATAGAAGGAGTTTCCCTAGTTCACAGTAGCGCTCAGAAGTAGATGGCATAGTCAAAGGGAAAGAAAATTGATAAGGTGTATCTGTGAGGCTAACGATGTTTAACACCCCATGTCCTTCCTGAAGCCTCCATAATCTCTCTTAGGTATGTTTTACCATTCAGAGAGGCCATCTGAATAAACCTTAGACTAGACTATGTATGTATATATGTGTTATGCATATGGCATACTTGCAAAAATATTATATATGTGCAAACATATAGGATTTTCAGACCATTGTGTATAAATCACACCAGGAGCATAGTGAATGCTGTAAGTTCTCAGTGTTTACTGTCTCAGTCATTATGTCTGAACAAATACATTAGTCACATATGATACATAACTCCATTAGAGCTTTATTGAGACTAGGCGTATCTAGACAAATGCTTGCTTCTCCTGGGATCCTCTTGGCTTATTCTCACCCAGCATCTCTTAGTCTCAGCCTAGACCAAAACCTAGACATCTCTTCCTAGGCCCAGAAATTCATAATGATAAGTTGTGCCTAGCATATAGGTTGAAATTCTCAGCAAATCTGCAGACTTTGTAGCTCTAAGATTCAATTCACTGCTCAGAGAAAACCTGTGCATGCAGCTAGCCAGAGTATATATGTACAGATACAAGTGATGTGTGTGTGTGTGTGTGTGTGTGTGTGTCTGTGGTGTGTAAAGAGATACTTAAAACAACTCTTTCATATATGTAATAGCACATTTCGGAGTTAAAACTACTTTGTTTATAGACTTCCTTATTTCTGATGAGGAAGCCAAGACAAAGGGGGGATTTTTCGTGGCCCTTTCAATGCTGATGATAAAATTCCACAAGGGAAGAGGGTGCCAAGGGCTCCCCTTGTTTGCTTCTTTCCTCTTCTCTGGAGTAAATCCTGTCAATACCACCATGACCTTTGCAATGAAATTGTTTTACCCGAAGCAGATGTTCCCTGGGAACAGACCCACCCCCTTGCTGCTTGGAGGTTCACATGTTCTCTGCTCAGTTGTCCCCCTAACTCACATCTGAAGGAGCACATGGAAGCAGTATGGTCAAAAGAAATGGGATAGCTAGGGAAAAAGTTTGATTTTTTTCCTATAAATGCTCTGCTAAATAATTAAATTTCAGGTCAAGTCAAAGAAGCTGACAGAAAAAGACCTTGATCCACCAACAGCTACTCAACTCATTACCTTGTTTTTCTTCTCTCTTTCAGTGCCTTTCTCTGTTTGAATTAAATATATATACAGATTAAATATAGATATATATACATATACATGCATATGCTATATAAACATGGATGAAAAATGAGTTGCATTCTCCTAAAACATAGTCACTATATCAGAATACTCTTTAAGGAAATTCTTTTTTAATCCAGGCTGTAAAATCGCCTTTCCCAGATATCTTAATGGTTTCTTCATAGCACATTTTAACAGTCATTGCATGTCTTAGAAATCCTTGCATTCATTTTTTTTCAAGTGTTTTTCTTCTTGGATTTGAATAAGCCAGAATTACCACCTAAAATCTAAGAGTATTTAGCTCTAAATTAATTTTGTGTGAGTGCTAAATGGGAAAGCTTCATGAGTTTAAGACAGTGTGGGCTTCAGAGGTCTGAAATCGATGTTCCTTGCTCTTGATACTTGGGAAGAAATGCTTTCCTTGTGTGTTTAGATTCAAAAATATACACTAACCGTCTTATTCTGATTTAAACTAAAAGCAGTAGATGATTACAAAAATATAAATGATTGTTAAGAACATTTCTCACATGAGGCATTCCTTCTTCTGTGATTTCCACCGACTGACGAGAGAGTGGGCTCTGTTCTCATTCACATACCACTGAACATTTATGAGCCATTTGGATTTACTAATGGTGAAAATGGCTGTGCTTCTTCTTTGAGTCATTTCCAAGTTACTGTTAACTAATATATAAATTTTAAGTCATTGATTTTTATGACAGACTTTCTCCATCTGGAAAATAAACTACACATTACTGTCATATTCAAGGACAAATATACAAGAAATGTATTTTGCAAAACAGGAACAGATGGGATTTTCAGAGCGTTCTGCCATGGAGGCTGGAAACAGGAGGGAGGGGACATCTGACTGTGGGAGTCATGGAGAAGGTCACACATGATCTGTTTTAAGATGGGCTCCAACTCCAAACCAATATTTACTATGACTGTGTGTGCAATACCATAAAAGAAAGAAAAGCAACTTTCCAATGGCTTTCTGGGCACAAGAAATGCAAACTAACCTCAGAGTGGTTGAAACTGAAACGCTTTCATTTGGGACATTTACTGAAGTCCTTTACTTGGCTTAGTGACAGAATTTTATTCCCAGTTTTAGATATATCTAACATTGACTAACAAATTAGTTATTTCTTTAAAACTATATATTTTCACTGTTGTGCTCATGAACTCTCAACAGTTGTGGTTGCCTGCACAGCATCAAACCAGTCAACACATCAAACCAGCACTGATGGGAGAAAGGCTCACAGACCCAACTTCTCATTGAGGAGCTACAGGCAGTGGGGTGACTGCTGAGGGATGGACCGTTAAGTCTCCTTCAATGGGTACCTACTGACAGATCACCCATGATCCAGTACTCAGGTCTACACCTGCATGCATGCTAGCAACGCTAATAAGACTCAGTGAGTTATATATTTTAAAAATAGAAGAAGGAATGAATTTAAAAGGGGAATGTGGGGTAAACCCAGGAGATATTGGCAAGGGAGGGATGAGTGGATCTGATCTCAAAGAATCATATTTGTTTTTAAAATTTTCAAAGAATAAATATATGTTTTCCTCGTAACAAATGTGTGTGTGTGTGTGTGTGTGTGTGTGTGTGTGTGGTGTCTTTTACTGAACAGATGGAATCTACATAGCAAAAACTGAGTTAAAAAACAAACTACAGCTTGTCAACTGTTATTTAGCTGTTGTTTTGCTGGGTTAGGATCCAACTCAGTCTGCATGTGCTGAGCAAAGGCGCAGCTATATCCATAGCTGCTGTGTTTTGAGAAACATTATCAGGTATACATGTATATGCGCACTGGATAGTGGTTTGCAAAATGATGTGTTGTATTGTTATATAATGCTGTATTGTCACAGTTGTAACTATGTGTTGAATGGCATTATTAGAATGAGTAACAGAATCTCAATCAATATTTTTAACATTGCCGCTAACTTACTATGTAGCCCTGGAAGAGTTATTGAACCCCTTGGATTTACTGTCTTAATTTATAAACTATAGGACAAAAAGCTGCCTAAGATCATTTCTACTTGACTAATTAAGGCCCCTCATGCCACTGGAACTCTCTTCTGGTTTTTGGTTGGTCGTGTGGGTCTTTCATGTAGCCCAGGATGATATGAACCTATGTAGCTAAAGATATCATTAAACTCCTGATCTTTGGATCAGAAGGCTCCACCCCTCACTGCTGAACTATTTTCTACTGATAGTCCAGAGAGAGGTAGAGTCATTGCCTTCATATGTGTACTGTCTTAGTCAGGGTTTCTATTCCTGTACAAACATCATGACCAAGAAGCAAGTTGGGGAGGAAAAGGTTTATTCAGCTCACAGTTCTGCATTGCTGTTCATCACAAAAGGAAGTCAGGACTGGAACTCAAGCAGGTCAGAAAGCAGGAGCTGATGCAGAGGCCATGGAGGAATGTTTCTTACTGGCTTGCTGTCCCTTGCTTGCTCAGCCTGCTCTCTTATAGAACCCAAGACTACCAGCCCAGAGATGGCACCACCCACAAGGGACCCTCCCCCCTTGATCACTAATTGAGAAAATGCCCCACACCTGGATCTCATGGAAGCACTTCCCCAACTGAAGCTCCTTTCTCTGTGATAACTCCAGCCTGTGTCAAGTAGACACACAAAACCAGCCAGAACATGTACCCACTGGTGACTCCACCAAACTCCAGTAACTAGTCCCAATCCAATGATCACACATGTGGCCATAGCTAAATAAATGTGGAACAAAACAAAATAAAAATTTGTGGATCTGGATGAGGGACATTCACGGAGAAGGGCTGACAGGGATAGGAGAGAGATAAAAGAAGATATGGAAGCTGAGTAATCAAAATAGTGTATGTGTATGTGTGTGTGTGTGTGTGTGTGTGTGTGCCTGTGTGTGTCTGTGTGTGTCTGTGTTATAAAATTGTCAGTGAACTAGTTTTATTAATTAAAAAAATTCTCTTGATCTTCTTCCCTTCACCCCTAATAATAAGAGGATTGCAGGAATACCAACATGTGGCCCCACTGGTTTATTTTATAGCAGTGCTGAAATAAAAAGAATAAATAGACTAGAAACCCCGCCTTATCTCTCTCCTATAGTTATCTCTAACCCTCTGTATCCTTGCATATGGTGAGAAAGAAAGAAGAATGAAGGCTGAGCTCCTAATCCCAGCACTTGGAAGCTAAGTGCAGAAGGATCAAGAGTTCAAAAGTTTGAGGCCCACCTGGGCTGTCTCAGGCCCCGCCTTAATAAGCCAAAATAAAAGGTGAACCTAAATCCTCAGCACTGGAACTATTTAACACATTCAATAATCTAAGTGCTATACTTAGACACCATTACATCATTAGCATTCTGAATTATCATGTGAAATACTTTTCAGGACGAGGTCCAAGATTTTGAAGAAAACGGGAAGTGAATTCAGGGAAAGTATAGAAAAGTATAGAGAAAGAACCTAAGAAATCAAATCCCACATGTAAAGTCTGAGTTCACTAACATCCACTTCCTTACACATTAAGTAAAACTTTCCTCAGATCCACTCAGGTGGCCAATTCTTTCCTTC
Source organism: Apodemus sylvaticus (assembly GCF_947179515.1). Classification (NCBI taxonomy): domain Eukaryota; kingdom Metazoa; phylum Chordata; class Mammalia; order Rodentia; family Muridae; genus Apodemus; species Apodemus sylvaticus. The sequence goes on from NC_067489.1 coordinate 61,953,744, forward strand.
TCTTGGGAATTTTTATCAGGTTATTCTGTAAGATCAAATTGTGAACTAATGATACCAAAGGAAAGCAGTTTTAAATGTATGTGTGTGCTGTGCCCTGAACTTGTATGAATTTAACTTGTATGAATGATTGGACTATGATTAAAGAGACCAGCATCCAATCATGTTTATCCATAATCACTTCTCAAACACATATCCTATGACTTGCTAAGAAAACCTTCACAAACGCTACACCACCCAGATCTCTAAAAGTAATTTCACATGTATTTGTGTTTTCAATTGCATTCTAAAATCCAGCACTCTCTTTCATCTAAAACAAATAATCTTCACCAAAAAAAAGATCATTTTTTATAAGGACATAAAATGAAGCTTTTAAATATTTAATTATAAGAAAACATCAGAAAGAGGTTGAGAGAAAATCATCATGTTATAAGAATCCTTTGCCTTTTATCTTTGCTGGTATAAGGCTGTGCTTCACAGTTTGTCCATTTTTCCTTCCTGAAACACAATTACAAGGTAAGGTTTGAACTATGTGATAAACAATATCACAGTGTCACATGGCAAAGTCACACAAAGCATCACAAGGGTGTGTGACTAACTCCATGACATCATCTCTCCTTGCCTTGCAATGCCTTCCCTTCCCCTCTCCTCACACACCCATGTTCTTTCGTGTTTTTCTCTCAATGTGACCAAGCACTACACATTTAATGGGACGTCTGTAAACACTCCCCGACCCGCAGTGCACTCTGATCATTTGTGTTTCCCATACTATTTCAAACAAACCACTGCTGTGCTCCATTTGTGCAGAAACACTCTAACAATACAACAAAGCAAACTGTAAGAGAGATAAATGAGATTTTCAGAGGGTACACAGTAAACAAGGAAGGAATTCCACGGCAACAAAGGCATCCCTGTTGACAGAGAGTTTCTTTGACAATAGACTGTAGAACGTTATGAAAGCTTGGTGACAGCATCACTTTCAACTCCTTTCGAGAGGGATTTTACTACAAAAATAAAAAATAAAAAAAATAAAATAAAATAAATGTCTTAAAGTACTTAATGTCATAGGCTTTTCCAAAGAGATGTTTACAATAGGCACTTAAGAATTAATATTTTATATTAGATAAATTCTTTATTTACATTTAGAATGTTGTCCCCTTTCCTGGTTTCCCCCATGAAAATCCACTAACTCATCCCCCCTAAACCAATCACCAATCCACCCACTCTCATGTCCGTGTCCTGGCATTCCCCTATACTGGGGTATCTAGCCTTCTCAGGACCAAGGGCCTCTCCTCCCTTTGATGTCCAACAAGGCCATCCTCTGCTACATATGCATCTGGAGCCATGGGTCCCTCCATATGTACTCTTTGGTTGATCGTTTAGTCCCTGGGAGCTCTGGGGATACTGGTTGGTTCATATTGTTGCTCCTTCTATGGCACTGCAAACCCCTTCAGCTCCTTGGGTCCTTTCTCTAGCTCCTCCATTGGGGACCATGTACTCAGTTCAATGGCTGGCTGAGAGTGGCACCCTCTGTATTTGTCATGCACTGGCAGAGGCTCCCAGGTGACAGCTATATCAGGCTCCTGTCACCAAGCACTTGTTGGCATCCACAATAGTGTCTGGATTTTGTAACTGTATATGGGAAGGATCTCTAGGTGGGGCAGACTCTGGATGGTCTTTCCCTCAGTCTCTGCTCCACATTTTGTCTCTGTATCTCATCCTGTAGGTATTTTGTTCCCCTTCTAAGAAGGACCAAAGTATCCATACTTTGTTCTTTCTTCCTCTTGTGCTTCATTTGATCTGTGAATTGTATCTTGGGTATTCCAAAAGTCTGGGCTAATATCCACTTATCAATGAGTGCATGCCTTGTGTGTTCTTTTGTGATTGGGTTACCTCATTCGGGATAGTATCTTATAGTTCCAGCCATTTGCCTAAGAATTTCATGAATTCATTGTTTTTAAATAGCTGAGTAAATGTACCACTTTTTCTGTGATCATTCCTCTGTGGAGGGACATCTGGGTTCTTTCCAGCTTCTGGTTATTATAAATGAGTCTGCTATTAACATAGTGGAGGATGTGTCCTTATTACATGTTGGAGAATCCTCTGGATACATGCCCAGGAATGGTATAACAGGGTCCTCTGGTAGTATTATGTCCAATTTTCTGAGGAACCTCCAAACTGATTTCCAGAGTGGTTGAACCAGCTTGCAATCCCCCCAGGAGTGGAGGAGTATTCCTCTTTCTCCACATCCTCTCCAGCACCTACTGTCTCCTGAGTCTTTGATCTTAGCCATTCTGACTGGTGTGAGTTGAAATCTGAGTTGTTTTTGATTTATATTTCCTTGATGTCTTAGGATGTTGACCATTTCTTTAGGTGCTTCTCAGCAATTCAATATTCCTCAGTTGAAAAGTCTTTGTTTGGCTCTCTACCCTATTTTTAATAGAGTTATTTGGTTCTCTTGAGTCTAACTTCTTGAGTTCTTTGTGTATATTGGATATTAGCCCTCTGTTGGACCTAGTGTTGACAAAGATCTCTTCCCAATTTGTTGGTTGCCCTTTTGTACTATTGACAGTGTCCTTTGTCTTTGATTTCTTTCCTTATTTTTTCCTTGACCAAGGTAACATTGAGTAGTTCAACCTCCATGTGTATGTGGGCTTTCCGCTGTTTTTGTTGCTATTGAAGACCAGCCTTAATCTGTAATGATATAATAGGAAGCATGGGATTATTTCAATCTTCTTATATCTGTTGAGGTCTGTTTTGTGACCAATTGTATGATCAGTTTTGGAGAAGGTACTATGAGGTGCTGAGAAGAAGGTATATTCTCTTGGTTTAGGATGAAATGTTTTATAGTTATATGTTTCAGATATTTGGTCTATAACTTCAGTTAGTTTCACTGTGTCTCTGTTTAGTTTTTGTTTCCCTGATCTGTCCATTGATGAGAGTGGGGTGTTGAAGTCACCCACAATTACTGTGTGAGGTACAATGTGTGCTTTGAGCTTTCGTAAAGTTTCTTCTATGAATGTGGGTACCCTTACATTTAGATTGTAGATGTTCAAAATTGAGAGTTCTTCTTGCTATATTTTTCCTTTGATGTATATGAAGTGTCCTTCTGTGTCTTTTTTGATGACTTTTGGTTGAAAGCCAATTTTATCGGATATTAGAATGGCTACTGCACGTTATTTCCTGGGACCATTTCCTAGGAAAATTGTTTTCCAGTCTTTTACTCTGAGGAAATGTTTATCTTTGACACTCTGGTGTGTTTCCTGTATGCAGCAAAATGGTGGGTCCTGTTTATATATCCAGTCTGTTAGTCTATGTCTTTTTATTAGGGAGTTGAGTAAATTGATGTTAAGAGATATTAAGGAATAGTGATTGATGCTTCCTGTTATTTTTGATATTATTTTTATGTTTGTATGGTTATCTTCTTTTGGGTTTGTTGAAAGACTATTGCTGCTTTCTTGCTTTTTCTAAGGTGAGGTTTCCATCCTTGTGTTGGCGGTTTCCATCTATTATCCTTTGTAGGACTGCATTTGTGGAAAGATATTTTGTAAATTTAGTTTTATCATGGAATATCGTGACTTATCCCTCTATGGTGATTGAGAGTTTTGCTGGGTATAGTAGTCTAGGCTGGCATTTGTGTTCTTTTAGCGTCTGTATGAGATCTGCCCAGGATCTTCGAGTTTTCTTGGTCTCTAGAGGGAAGTCTGGTGTAATTCTGATAGGTCTACCTTTACATGTTACTTGACCTTTGTCCCTTACTTGTTTTAATATTCTTTCTTTCTTTGGTGAATTTGGGGGTTTGATTATTATGTGACTGGAGGAAATTCTGTTCTGCGCCAGTCTATTTTGTGCTCAATAGGCTTCTTGTATGTTCATGGCATCTCTTTCTTTAGGTCAAGGAAGTTTTCTTCTATAGGTTTTGATAAAGATATTTACTTGCCCTTTAAGTTGGAAATCTTCACTTTCTTCTAAACCTATAATCCTTCACTTTCTTCTAAATCTATAATCTTTAGGTTTGGCCTTCACATTGTGTCCTGGATTTCCTGGATGTTTTTGGGTTACAAGCTTTTTGCATTTTGCATTTTCTTTGCCTGTTGAGTCAATGTTTTCTCTGGTATCTTCAGCACCTGAGATTCTCTCTTCTATCTCTTGCATTCTTTTGTTGATGCTTGCATCTATGATTCCTCATCTCTTTCCTAGGTTTTCTACCTCCGGGGTTGTCTCCCTTGTGATATCTTTATTGTTTCTACTTCCATTTTTTGATCCTGGATGGTTTTGTTCAGTTTCTTCACATTTGGTTGTGTTTTTTCCTGTAATTCTTTAAATGATTTTTTGTTTCCTCTTTAAGGGCTTCTACTTGTTTACCAATGTTCTCCTGTATTTCTTTAAGATAGTTATTTATGTCCTTCATGAAGTCCTCTATTATCATCATGAGATGTGATTTTAGATCCAAATCATGCTTTCCTGGTGTGTTGGGGTAACCAGGACTCATTGTTGTAGGAGAACTGGGTTTGAATGATGCCATTTTGCCCTGGTTTCTGTTGGTAATATTCTTGCATTTGCCTTTTGTCATTTGGTTATCTCTGGTGTTAGCTGGTCTTGCTGTCTCTGACTGTAGCTTATCTGTCCTACAAGCCTGTGTGTCTGTACTCCTGGGAGAGCCATTCTCTCTGGGAAGAATTTAGGTATGGAGATATAGGGTCAGCTCAGGTGTACAGACAAAAACAAGAAGGATCCTGTCCCCAGCTGTTCCTTGGTTCCTGTGTCCTGAGGGTCTTGGCAGGTCCCTCTTGGGACAAGAATGTGAAGAGAGATTGTGGTCTTACCTGTGCACATAGGTATATAGGCATTCCTGGGAAACCATCTCTCTCATGGTGGTATTTGAGTATGTAGTAGCTCTGTGGCCCCATATAAGCTCTGGGTGCAGACAGAAGACTCCTGTCCCATGCTGCTCCTGGGCTCTTGTGTTCTCATGGTTTCAGGCTGGTTCCTCTGAGCAGCAGGGGTGATCCTACCTGTGCTCTCAGACCTCTCTGCTCTCCTGGAAGGTTAGCTACCTCCCTGCACCATCTGGATATGGCACTCTGTTGGCACTTGAGAATTATATTCAAGCCATTTCTACCCAGATACTGCCATCTAGAAATTGCCCAACTAAAACTGACATCTAGCAAGGTCTCTATACCAGCCTTCATCCTTCAATGAGGGAAGGCTGGGAAATCTGAATAAAAAGAGTAAGGAGTGAGATGAAAGCTTCCTAAAGTGTCTTTATTTTAATTTTAGAGATTATAATATAATTACACAATTTCTCCCATTCCTTTCCTCTCTCCAAAGCCTCCCATTTGCCACTCTTTGCTCTCATTCAAATTCATGGCCTCTTTTTTGATTAATTGTTATTACATAAGTATATGTATACATATATTTCATATGTGCATATGTATTTTTAAGTACTTAACTACAATCTGACCAGCTGGTATACTGTTACTTTTAGGTTTCCAGGGCTGTATTGGATAACCAACTGCTGTGCTCTTCCCAGAAGAAGACTATTCCTCTTGCTCTGATAATTCCTAAGTTACCTGCAGACCTTTGCTCAGTGTTGAGGTCTCAGAGGTTCTCCGTGTCATCTTTGGCATGTCTGTTATTGTCTTTGTTTGGCTCAAGTCTAGGCACTCTTGTTGGTGAGACTTTATGGGTGTCACTTCTGGCATTAGTAGGAGACACAATCTCACAGCAAAGTCCCTGCTCCCCTGGCTCTTGCCATTCCTCTGCCCCCTCTTTCCCAGTGAACAAGGAACTCTCTTTATTAAATCATTTGCAAACATTGCAATAGTTTCACAGTTTTTAAGCTGGGAAATTTTCAGTGAGCTAGTGCATTCTCCACTCTATATTTACTGAATGTGTTGACATTATCTGTCATGTAATGGCATTTTAGAAGATGAACACAGTAGCCATCTTCAAGAGCTGCACCATAGAGGGAATCTTTTCTAGTCCAGTAACTGAACTCCCTATTGATTATCCTGGCTTCCTACTGCATTTGTATTGTCCACATTCTATTGAAACATCAACAAAAGACTGCCCTGCCTGCTCAGTCCAAAATGAAGCCACTTCTATGATCTACCTAAAACTGCAGAAACAGATTTTACAATTCTTCATTCCAGACAGCTCCCTGAGTTTAGAAAGCCATGGTCCTTCTTAAAGTCCCCTTCCATTGCCCCTGCCTCACTGGAGGGCATTCTTGAATAAAACTGAAACCAAACTACCATTTTGTGCAGGCATGTGGAATGTCTTCTAGCAACCACTAGGAAGGAAACACTTACCTTCCCTGTTGGTTGCTCAGGACCTTTGAGCCAGTTAGGAAATTGCATTCCTCTCTAAGGAGACATTTCCTGTTTAGAGACAAGGATATTGGTTCAGGTGACTCTGTGCTGCTGTTTTCATATGATGTTTGATGCAAAGTTAGGACATTTACACTCACAACAGATTTCTGTTTGTTCCTGGTGGGGTGGGTTTTCTGTTTTCTTTGTAGTATACAGGATGTCTGAGCTCCTGGAGGTCAGAAAGTTTAGCCCAGGCCTTCCATTTGATCTAGAGTTCAAAGTATGAGAAAAGAAGAAAAGAAAAAAGGAGAGAGAGAGAGAGAGAGAGAGAGAGAGAGAGAGAGAGAGAGAGAGAGAGGAGGAAAGAGAGAAGGGAGGGAAAGAAAGAAGGGAAGGAGGGAAAATAAAAGGGAGGGAGGGAGGCAAAGAGGGAGGGAAAAAAATAAACTCACAAAAGGTTGCAAATTCCACAAGAATCATTATATTATTGCCACTAACTTTATACGGAGTGTTAGTGACTTATTCTAAAAGTAAGATGAATGAGGAATAAAAAGTAAATGATTTAAGTAAATCAGTAATTTATCTCTCATGCTATTAGAAGGAATTGTAACAAAATATGGACAGGATGCATAACCAGACAGATATCATTTAATCCCCAATATGCTGAGGATGGAGCAGCTTCCTTCACGGGCGAGTTGGACCATGTGTCATGACACCTGAGCAAATACAGTTTTGTTCAAGGTGAGAATAAATACAGATTTCCCCACAAACTGGTGAAGAACATTTCAGCTCTCTAAACCAAAGTCTGGTGTAAGCCCGTCGTGTCGCCCGAAGAGTCAGTGAAATAGAAAGAAGGCGGTTCGTTCTCCTTCATCCTGATTGGAAAAGAAAGCTGAGCATGTTATTTGGCTTGGCTGCTGATGTCACTTCAACAATTTGTAGCCTTAGAATTCATGAGAAATTCTTCAGGAGAGAACAGAAGTAGGAAGACGGTACTAGACGTGCAAAGATGGTCACGGAGGAGGAATGAAGAAGTTTTACGTTTGGTTTGAGCAGAATCACAGGCAGTGGGATCTGAGAGCATCCCTGTCACACATTTTAAATCATATAAAACAGTTACACGGTTTGGGGAATACAAGTGCCACTGTGTGGCTCACAGGAATTCCCACAGGTCAGAAGAATAAAAAACACGTCCACCCTGGACCTCTTTTTGCCTCTAAAGTGCAGTTTGTTAGCCACTAGTTACTGGTGATTATCAAATGTTTCTGCTCTAAGTGTGTTGGTTTCCAAGATTCCATTAAAATAAAAAGAGCAGAATGTAATATATTTCAATAATAAGTTTTCTGTTGACTGCATGTTTAAAAGAAATTTTTATTTTATTTTATTTTATTTTATTAAAAAAAGAAAATTTTAAACATGTAATTTTGGTGTCTATGGGTATGTGTTGTTTTCTTATGCCATTTGCTGTTTTGCATTTTTAAATGCATCTAAGTGAAATTTTTAAATTAAATGTCTGTGGCTTGCTTTATGTTTTTGTTAGACAGCATGTATGTGTATTTCTAGCGCATCACAGCCTCCAGGGAGTTAACTAATAGGCAGCTGTTAACTGAAGCGAGAGTGACGGTTGGTTGGCACAGTACTTATCAGACTGTGTCAAATCCCTCAGCAGGCCGTAATTTCTTCCTGAATCACAGAAACATTAGTCTTCAGGGCTCACTGTGGCTTTGGACCAGACATCAGTTCTAGCACTCAGCACATCTACCTTCTCCTCGTCTCTCTGGGACAGTATGAGTTAACAGGCCTGGATTGAGTTGATGAAAGAAACCAAAATAATTTTTAATGTTCATGTGAAATGCAGGTGCTGAGCCTGTAAAAATGGAGAGTCTGAGGTTAAACTACAGTAGAGGAAACAGGAGCAGGAAACTAAATGTATAGGAAGAAAGAGGAGGCCCTTCCCAGAAGATTGCCCATCTCCTTGGAAGGCCAGCCTGCGAAGCCAAGAAGGAATAGCGTGGCTTTGGCGGTGGATTTAAAACAGCCCAATACTTCACAGCCTGAATTTTATAGAAGCTTCTTTGTAAGAAAAAGCTAGATTCTTGACTAATGTTCACAACACACAGAAATGCATGACCTCCTTAACTGGAGATAAACTTGACTGAAGGAAGAAAGTTTTAAACGGTACTAAGTTTGTGCTTCATTCTTCACAATGTTTGAGAAGTATCTTGAAAAGCAACTTCTCCTTGCCTTTCTATCCTCTAGTTTAAAATATTGTTATCTGTATTTCTCTTGTCAAATTATTGTACTAACAACCATCAAGAAGGCAGAGGGGAAGCCATGTTAGGAAAAGCAAATCTTCAAGTCCTTTTTACTCCCTGAGGTTCCACATATTCTATATTGTGCAGGGTGTGCTGCGTTCTCCATTTTTGTGGGAACCTTGAGTACATTTTTTGTTTGTGTGTTTGTTTGGTTGGTTGGTTGGTTGCTTGCTTGCTTACTTGGTTAGTTAGTTTTTTGTTTCTTTGGTTGGTTGTTTGTTTGTTTTTGGATAGGGACTTCAGACCTGTGGGTGTCCCCTACTTCCTTAGTGACTGCGTAGGCTATGGGTGAACTCACCTGGCCATTCAACCATTTTTGCCTGTTGTTTCTATTGAACTGCCTGCCCCTTTCCTCTAAAATTATAATGGAAAATGTCTCCAAATAGCGAGATTAAGTTGTTAACTTGATTTTAGAAAATGCACACTTTGTTCATGGGTGGGGGGGGAAATCACTTTGCAGTGCTCACAATTGAGTTTTTGCTTCTTGTCACCAGGTAGTACAGATTGTACACACACCTGCTGAATCTGTGTAAACACCCAATTTATTGCTAGTCATAGAGCTTAGCGCTGTAACTCACACTTTGTGGTTTCAAACCTGCAATTCCTACTTCATCTGAAGCTGTAAATATTTAAACTTTGGCAATGAATCTTAAAGAAAGAACAAAATGATTTATTTTCTGAGAAGGGGCCACTGTTGAGACGTTTGGCACCAGGCAGTTTTCTTAGCGTTTCTGAAACAGGCCAACTTCTCAGCTCAGGTTTATTATTGAGATGAATGACACAGGCCTATTGTGACTGCATAAAAATACTACTAACTTCATAGATCTTACAGAGGCAGGCTGTGATGGAGTGTAGCAAATATACCAGCAACACCCATAATTAAAGTCAGAGCTTAGAGCAATGCCCCTGTGGCGTGCTTCATGATTTACTACTGAAAATAGGCCGCAAATTGAAAAGAAAATTTATATCTGCACTCAAAGTAAAACAGAGGCCTACTGAAATTGTTTACTTATTAGCAGAATAAAACGATGGCATTTTCCTATTTCAAGACTATAACTACAGTGGGATATATATGTATATGTATATATATATATATAATGTATACATAAAAATAAATATAGGATACTAAAACATGACTCATTCAATAGTACCTTCTGTATTAGCATGAGAACCTGAGTTTGAATCTCTGGCACATAAAAAGACAGATGGAGTGGTTCATATCCTAACACTGGAGAGGCCCTGACAGACATATCACTAGGACTTGATAGTCAATCCGTCTAGTTTATTCTGTGAGCACCAGGTTCAGTAAAAGTCTCTATCTTAAAAATTAAAATGGAAACTGATAAGCAAGTGTTGGCCTCGGGTGTTACACACACTAACACTCACACACATAAGAACAGGTTCTGTTATCATGGCCAAAGGATGACCACAGGTTGCCCAAACTGAAATACAAAAAAAAAAAAAATCAAACTTTCAATTTATTCCCTGTATATTAATCTCAAGACCACTGGCCTCCAAATTCCATTCTGGAATGAACAGATTATCAAAATTATTACCCTGAACTGCTCAACATCTGCATTAAATTAAATAAGTCAAAGTTTGCACAACCTTGGTCACTGAGAGCTCAGAAATGAACATTATAGCCTTACACTCTCATTCCTCTAGGACTACCCATTGGTACCTGGAACCTCCACTGGCTAGCGGTTTGCTTTATGTGAGGGAATGGCAAGACAAGAAGTAATAAAAACTCATTAACCTCAGGAAATGTCTGTGAAATAATTTATGTTCCAGGCATAAAGCAAGTTGATATGAGTGAACATTTCTATTTAGTTACCACGCTGAAGTATCTCACAATTTATATAACTTTAGGTAGTTAAAACATTAACAATATTGTTGTCAATTGCATAACACATTTTTTTATCAAAATGTACAGATGAAAACACACTTTCCCAACTTTGCAAATAATTTGTCTGATTGAACTTATGCCATTTTTCTTCTTGTTTTGCACACTACCTGAGAGTTTATACATGAACAATGGAAAAACTCAAGACTTTTACTAAAAGGTTGAAGAGGAGGGGAGGGGCTGGGAAAATAATTACCTCATTTATACACAGAGACTCATTGAGATGAAGACAAAGCTATGACTGAGTCACAGAGATGCTAGAATTTGCTAATTACTCCAGGCCAGAACTCAGCACTGACATAGCCAAATCCTTCTTAATGCCAGGTCTCTCTAACTCCATGCCTCCTCTGCACAAAAATACCTGCTTTGTTCTCTTCTTCCTCTAAATAACCCCTGGGAAAATGCTTAAATCAAGTTTCTGATTAGTTAATATTTGTCCTCACTCTCAGAAAGAAAAATCAAAGTTCACACTTAATGGGTATTTAGCTCTTTAGAGAGTCCAATTATGTGGTTCTAAGAATGAGAGCCAATATATAAGCCTCCAGATGACTAAAAATTGCACTTGACTTTTGTCTATAATTATGAGCCCTTCAAACACATTCAGTGTGCTGAAGTGATTTTCTCATCTATCACAAGCAGATACCATAAAGGATACGTCCTGGAGGGTTCCTCAGCTCTGTCTGCACAGCAATTATGTCCTGATATAATGATGAGTGCACTGGGGACCATTTGGCTTTGGTTCAAGATAAAATAAGATTTTCAGGAAATGCCCATAAACTCATTAGCAAATGTCCTAAGGGTTTTGGCAAGAATATAAAGAGCTAAGAGGCAACTAAGGTGTCTTCCATCAAAGCTATATTACTCCTGTGGAAAGAAGAGCTAAGTTAGTAGAGTGAAAATTCCATGAGAGGTTCCAAGAGAATAAAAACAGTAACCCAAACATAATCACATTCAAAATCTGTCCTATTTAGTAAAGGGAAGAGTTAAACATTTGTTGAGATAGTAGAATCAATTGTCTTCAAACCAAAATTGTGAAGTACATGACACAGAAATATTTACCAAGATATATGTGCCTAGTTTATTGTTTTCCTTTTGATGTTAATATTGTTACAGTCAAAAGACTTTCACAGTGTGGCTGAGTGGTTAGAGTGTTCTCATAATCACCAGTTAGGGAACAAGGTCAAGACTTCTTGTTCCTCTTCTCTTCTACTACATGTTGTCACTAGCCAGATCTGGGCACTGTGGGCCTAAGGATGCAAAGGCAAGCAGATATTTGGGTGTCCCAGAGAGAAGAACTCTGAGCCACACCACAACCTGGGCAAACAGGTAACAGGATTTTCTCAGCACATCCACGAGTTCTATAGTTCCAATCTCCAGGTTTCTTGGTGTGAAGAACCTCAGTTGAGCTATGACCACTCTTAAGGAGAGGTTGCTAAGGTTAGACTCCTGGCTAAGGAGAGGTTGCAAAGGCTAGACTCTTGGCTAAGCAGAGGTTGCGAAGGCTAGACTCTTGGCTAAGGAGAGGTTGCGAAGGCTAGACTCCTGGCTAAGGTTCACTTGGACGGAGCACCTTCCTTCTTTTCTATCACTAGGCTTCTATGAGAGAAGGAACTGGAGAAATTTGAAACTTTTTATTCACTGTCCCCTGCAGAGGTGAATCAAAAAAAAAAAGTGGAATCAGCAATTCCTTAGAGTATCAACCCTGGCTTCAAAAACTCCACTCAATATTGTATCAATATCTTCTAAAATGAAAGGGGAAAATGTAGAAATTCCACACTTGAAGATGGTCACCTATAACATATACAGCAGGTCAAGCCAATTCTACCAAATGTCTCTTTTCTCTTGTTTAAGATCACTCAAATTCTTCCCAAAGTCTTTACTATATTAATCTGTGATTACCCTTTGACATACAAATGAATGTAACCAAACAAAAGTGCTAATCAGCTTCTCTATTGGTTGATATCTAGAGCTCTCTGGCCTAAAAAAAAAATGGTCTTGCAATTACAGTACGGCAAGTCAAGTGTAAATTGTCAGGCCCATCCACAAAAATTCTGATTTAGTAGGATTGGGACTGTAACTCATAAATCTTTTTAACCATGCAACTCAGTTATTAAACTGCAAGCAGCCAAATACTTTACAGAAAACCTGGCCTGGGAAATGCCTTTTCAGAGACGAAATGAGCATCAAGAGCTTTGCCAGTACAGAGCCCTGAATATTATATATATCAAAATAGTGCAAATATTTTGCTCATAAATACTCACAAAACTGGAAAGGGGGATAACATTTGCAATGTAAATAAATAAAACATCCAATAAAAAAATTAAAATACTTGCAAAGAAAAAAAACCCTGAAGTGGGCAGGAAGCAGGAAATAAGATTCTATACTCAAATTTAAGTAATTTTTTTTCAAAGAAACTTAACAACTTTGTGTTTGAACAGATGTTGGCACTGGCACAGATGTTCCTTATGTCCTATCTCAGCATGAGAGTCATACTTCAGCAGTTACAAAGCATGTGCTGGCCTCCATGTGGTTAGTGCCTCTAAAATGCTATATGACCCTTCTACTGCACACATGCACATATGATGGCATGGCAACGTCTCAGAAGATAACTGCATTTGAAAATGTTTGTGCTGTTTAGACAATTGAACTTGCTGTTTTGGCTTCTGTATCCACTCCCCACGATCCAGTCTATGATATCTGCATTGCTCCTAGCACCTTATCAGAACTCTTCTCACCACAGTCACCAAGGAGTCTCTTGTTGCAAAGGTCTAATGCTTTGAATGAGAATCCCCCTCACAGGCTCATACATTTGAAAGCTTGGTCCCCAGTTGATGGAACTATTTGGGAAGGACTGATAGGTGTGTTCCTGTGTGAATTTTGAGGATTCAAAAGCCCACACCATTCCTGCTTGGCTCTCTTCTCTCTATTTTGTACTTGTGGATAGAATGTAATTTCTTAGTTACTGCTACAAATGCTCTGCCTGCCTGATTGCCACCAAGTTCCATATCATGATGGCCATGGACTCAGCCTCTGAAACTATATGCCCGACAAACTACCTTTTATGAGTTGTTTTGGACATGGTGTCTCTTCTAGCACCAGAATGTGAAACAAGACAAAAGTCTAAATGAATATTCTAGTTTCATTACTGCTGACCTGATAAAATACCCTGACAAAAAGAAGCTCAAGGAAGAAAGTGTTGGGCTTCCAAGTTGGAGCTTATCACTGATGGGGAAGTCAAATGGGAACTCAAGAAGTCGCTCACATTCACATTTTTAGTCCAGAGCAAAGAGAACAATATCATCCTTGCCTGCTCACTGCTTACTCCACCCAGCCCTCTCTGAGTTTATACAACCCAGGATCGCAACAAAGGTACGGTAACACCCAAAATGTGAGGTTCCTCCTATATCAATTAGCAATCAAGACAGTCCCCCACTAACATCCATAGTCCATCCTGACCAACACAGTTCCTCCATTGAGAACTTGCCCTGATGACATCTGGACCAGGGTCATGGAACAAACACAATTCTCTAGCTCACTTCCTATAATCTACTTCTTGAAAAGAATATAACTTTTAATGAAGGAAAAAAATTATAGCTTCAGTAAGAATGAGACAGAAGGAAAACTATGCATTTGAAAAGGTGAGGTGTTGCTTCAAAAGAGAAACAAAAACCTCCACAAGACTGACTGTGGCAAGAGAAGAATGGAGAAGTCTGGAGTAAATGTGCCATAGAAAATTACAAAAGTAATCACAAAAGTATCAGCAGTACCTCAAATGAAAAAGTAAAAAGATGGCCACAGCATTTGTGTCTTCATTGTCACCCACTGCCCACTGCTGAGCTGAACCAAAGGCTCACAGCTAATCATGTCTCAATAAAAGAAAGCAAATATGTGTAATTTTAAACAAGTCTTTTCAGAATGTCATGCCCATATCCATGATATCCTTGTTCTAAGAAACACAGTTGATACTTACAATGCACCACCATAACCCAGACTTTTTGCCATATAATTTACCAGCACTAACTCTACAGTTATCCTACAGTATAGATTCTGATATTTTCCTCACTTTGTTGAGAAATGAAAAAGATTTTCCACAGGTCACATAACTAGTCCATTATGGAGCTGTAATATAAGCTCAGAAACCTATGCATCCAGTAGGTGTAACCTATGCACCACAGAACAAAAAACAAGGAAACAAAATCAAGCCACAACAGAAGCCTATGAGACTCTGGGCCACATGGAACTTCCTACTCTGGAAATGGGTGGGGCCATTCTTAGCCCAGTCCTTCATCTAGACAGCTGAGGAAATCCGTATTTACTACCTATTCTAACCAGTCAATCTTTCCTACAAAGATATAGGCCTTACAAAACAGTGCTTGAGAAAAAGCAATTTGGAAAAAGGAAAATCAAGATTTGCATATCTTATCTCAAGAAAAGATATGCAACATAGGTAACAGAAGAGACTTTATGAAATGGTCTGTATGGTACTCTCAGATGATAAAGGAGCATAAGTAATCCACAGATGAAATGTTTAAGGTAAAAAACAAAACAAACAAACAAAAAAAACAGAAGGTCAGAAGATTGCTTGGTCAGTATAGTGCTTGGCATGAGTCATAAAAATCTGAGTTTGGTTCTACCTCTCCCTGCTCCCCTGACACCACCCCATTCTGTTGGATGTGGTAGGCATGCACTACTTCTGACACTAGGATAATCCTACTTCCTGATACTCTCTAGAGAACTGACAGGAGCAGGTCATTCAAGACCTGGCACCAGTAGAGCATTTGAAGTGTTAGAAACGGGGCATTTGAGAACCAGCATCAGGAGGGCATTCAAGATACTGCAGCAGCAGAACATTTGAGAAATAGCAGCCTGCAGGGCATTCGACCCTTGCCAAGCCTGCCAAAGGGGAGACCCTATCACCTGATACTTCCTGGTGAACCAGCTGTTTTCAAGGCATTAGAGAGAAAGGGAATCCCAGGAGTAAAAAAAAAAAAAAAATACAGACCTGCAGGACAGAGAAGATAGAGACAGCAAGACCAGCTAACACCAGAGATAATGAGATGACAAAAGGCAAATGCAAAATCATTAACAACAGAAACCAAGGCAACATGGCACTATCAGAACCCAATTCTCCCACAACAGCAAATCCTGCATACTCCATCACATCAGAAAAGCAAGAGCTAGATTTAAAATCACATATCATATTGCTGATGGAGGACTTCAAGAAGGACATAAATGACTCCATTAAAGAAATACAGGAGAACATGGGTCAACAGGTAGAAGCCTTAAAGAGGCAATAAAAAAATTCCATAAGGAATTATGGGAGAACATGAGTCGAATGCCCTGCAGGGCATTTATCCAGGAAATCCAAGACACAATGAGAAGACCAAACCTAAGGATTATAGGTATAGAAGAAAGCGAGGATTTGCATCTTAAAGACCCAGTAAATATCTTCAACAAAATTATAGAAGAAAACTTCCCTAACCTAAATAAAGGGAGGCCTATGAACATACAAGAAGCCTACAGAACTCCAAACAGATTGGACCAGAAAAGAAATTCCTCCCATCACATAATAATCAAAGCACCAAGTGCACTAAACAAAGAAAGAATATTAAAAGCAGTAAGAGAAAAAGGTCAAGTAACATATAAAGGCAGACCTATCAGAATTACACCAGACTTTTTACCAGAGACTATGAAGCCAGAAGATCCTGGGCAGATGTCATACAGACCCTAAAAGAACATAAATGTCAGCCCAGACTACTATACCCACCAACACAAGGCAGGAAACCACACTGCAGAAAAATCAATAAGGTAATCTTTCAACAAACCCAATAGAAGATAGCCACAACGCAAATTTCACATTTAACTAAGAATATAACAATAAGCAGCAATCACTTTTACTTCATCAAACCCAAAAGAAGATAACCACTCAAATATAAAAATAACATCAAAAATGACAGGAAGTAATAATCACTATTCCTTAATATCTTTTAATATCAATGAACTCAATTCCTAATAAAAAAGACATAGACTAACAGACTGGATAAGGAAACAGGACCCTACATTTTGCTGCATACAGGAAACACACCTCAATGTCAAAGACAAAATCTACCTTAGAGTAAAAGTCTGGAAGACAATTTTACAAGCCAATGGTCTCGGGAAACGAGCCAGAGTAGCCATTCTAATATCAGATAAAATTGACTTTCAACCTAAAGTCATCAAAAGAGACACTGAGGGACACTTCTTGCTGGTCAAAGGAAAAATCCACCAAGAAGAACTTTCAATTCTGAACATCTATGCGCCAAATGCAAGGGCACCCTCATTCGTAAAAGAAACTTCACTTTTCCTTAATATCTCTTAATATCAATGGTCTCAATTCCCCTATAAAAAGAAATAGACTAACAGACTAGATACATAAACAGGACCCAACATTTTGCTGTATACAAGAAACCCACCTCAGTGTCAAAGAAAGTCACTATTTAAGAGTCAAAGGTTGAAAAACATTTTTCCAAACAAATGGTTCCAAGAAACAAGCTGGAGTGGCCATTCTTATATCAGATAAAATTGACTTTCAACCAAAAGTTGTCAAAAAAGATAAGGAGGGACACTTCATACTGGTCAAAGGAACAATCTACCAAGATGAACCCTCAGTTCTGAACATCTATGCTCCAAATGCAAGGGCACCCACATTCATAAAAGAAACTTTAATAAAGCTCAAAACACACAATAATAGTGGGACACTTCAACAACCCACTCTCAAAAATAGACAAATGATGGAATCAGAAGCTAAACAGAGACAAGGTGAAACTAACTGAAGTTATGGACCAAATGGATCTAACAGATATTTATAGAACATCCCACCCTAAAGCAAAAGCATATACCTTCTTCTAAGTACCTCATGGTACCTTCTCCAAAATTGACCGTATAATTGGTCACAAAACAGGCCTCAACAGATTCAGAAATATTGAAATTGTTTCATGTAGCTTATCAGATCACCACAGCCTAAGGCTGGTCTTAAGCTCAAACAAAAACAATGGAAAGCACACATACATGTGGACTTTGAACAATGCTCTTCTCAACAATAGCTTGGTCAAGAAAGAAATAAAGAAATTAAATGTTTTTTATAATTTAATGAAAATGACGGCACATCATACCAAAATTTATGGGACACAATGAAAGCAGTGCTAAGAGGAAAACTCATAGCTCTGAGGGCCTCCAAAAAGAGAATGGAGAGAGCTTACACTAACAGCCTGACAGTGTACTTGAAAGCTCTAAAACAAAAAGAAGCAAATACCCCCAAGAGGAGTAGACAGCAGGAAATAATCAAATTCAGGGCTGAAATGAACCAAACAGAAACAAAAAGAACTATACAAATAATCAACAAAACAAGGATCTGGTTCTTTGAAAAACTCAACAAGATAGATGAACCCTTAGCCAGACTAACCAGAGGGCACAGAGGCAGTATCCAAATTAATAAAATCAGAAATGAAAAGGAAGACATAACAAGAGAAACTGTGGAAATTCAAAAAATTGCCAGGTCCTATTGCAAGAGTTTATACACAACAAAGTTTGAAAATCTGGGTGAAATGGACAACTTGTTACATATATACCAGGTGCCAACATTAAAACAGGACCAGATAAACCATCTAAATAGTCCCATAAGGCCTGAGGAAATAGAAGCAGTCATTAATAGTCTCCCATCAAAAAAAAAGCCCAGGACCAAATGTGTTTAGCAGGGAATTCTATCAGATCTCCAAAGAAGAGTTAATGCCAATACTCTTCAAACTATTCCATGAAATAGAAACTCAAGGAACACTACCCAACTCATTCTATGAAGCCACAATAACACTTATACCTAAACCAAAGACCAAATAAGGAAGAAGAACTTCAGACCAATCTCCATTGATGCAAAAATACTGAACAAAATCCTGGACAACGGAATCCAAGAATGCTTCAAAACTATAATTCACCATGATCAGGTAGGCTTTATCCCAGGGATGCAAGGGATGATTCAATATATGAAATCCATCAATGTAACCCACAACATAAACAAACTAAAGGAAAAAAAACCACATGGTCATTTCATTACATGATGAAAAGGCTTTTGACAAAATCCAGCATCCCTCTATGATAAAAGTCTTGGAGAGATTGGGAGTCCAAGGCCCATACGTAAACATAGTGCAAACTAGTAGCCAACATAAAGTTAAATGGAGAGAAACTTGAAGCAATCCCACTAAAATTGGGGGCCAGAGAAGGCTACCCACTCTCCCTATCTAGTCATTATAGTACTTGAAATCCTAGCCAGAGCAATCAGGCAACAAAAGAAGGTCAAAGATATACAAATTGGAAAGGAAGAAGTCAAAATATCACTATTTGCTGATGATATGATAGTATACTTAAGGGACCCCAAGACTTGCACCAGAGAAATCCTAAAGCTGATAAACAACTTCAGCAAAGTGGTTGGATGTAAAATTAACTCAAGCAAATCAGTAGACTTCCTCTCCTCAAAGGATAAACAATATGAGAAAGAAATTAGGGAAATGACACCCTTCACAGTCTTAATAATATTTCATACCTAGGTGTAACCCTAATGAAGCAAGTGAAAGATCTGTATGACAAGAACTTCAAGCCTCTGAAGAAAGAAATCTAAGAAGGTCTCAGAAATGGAAAGATCTCCCATGTGCATGGATTGGAAGGATCAATATAGTAAAAATGGCCATCTTGCTGAAAGCAATCTATAGATTCAATGCAATCCCCATCAAAATCCCAAATCAATTCTTCACAGATCTAGAAAGAGCAACTCTCAAATACATCTGGAATAACAAAAATCCAGGATAGCAAAAACTATTCTCCACAACAAAAGATCTTCTGGGAGAATCATCATCCCTAACCTCAAGCTCTACTACAGAGCAATAGTAAAAAAGACTGTTTGGTATTGGTATGCAGACAGGCAAGAAAATCAATGTAATAGAATTGAAGACCCAGAAAAGAACCCACACACATACTGTCACTTGATATTTGGCAAATTAGCTAAAAACATCCAATGGGGGAAAAACAGCATTTTTAACAAATGGTGCTGGATCAACTGGAGGTCTGCATGCAGAAAAATGCAAATAGACTCATTCTTATCTCCTTGTACAAAGCTCAAGTCCAAGTAGATCAAGGATTTACACATAAACCAGACACACTGAAGCTTATAGAGGAGAAAGTGGGGATGAATCTTGAACAAGTGGGCACAGGGGAAAAGTTCCTGAACAGAACACCAATGGCTTATGCTCTAAGAACAAGAATCAACAAATGTGACCTCATAAAACTGCAAAGCTTCTGCTTCGGGATCTGAACAGCCTGGGCCCCAGCACTCGGTCTCCAGGAAGTGCAAGAGACCTGGTGTGCACCCAGAAGCAGAGCTCACAGCTTGCTCCAGGGGCACTGAGCTTAGGTTCCAGTCCTGAGACCGCTAGCGGGAGCCTTCAGATCTCCGCTTCGGGATCCAGATCAGCCTGGGCTGCAACACCACATCTCCAGGTCCTGCAAGAGGCCAGAGGGACACCTGGAAGGCCAGCTAGGAGGAGTCAGTGTGCTCTGGTGAGTCCAGCAGGCCCCAGCGGGAGCCTTCAGGTGTCTGCTTCTGGATCTGAACAGCCTGAGCCACAGCACCCTGTCTCCAGGCAGTGCAGGCGGTCAGCTGTGCAACAGAGGCCACCTGGGAAGAGGCAGCTTGCACTGGTGAGTCCAGCATTGACAAGACCAACTAACACCAGTGAGAACTAGATGGCAAAAGGCAAACACAAGAAGGTCAATAACAGAAATCAAGGCAATATGGTAGCATCTGAACCCAATTCTCCTTTAACAGCATTTCCTGGATACTCCATCACGCCAGAAAAACAAGATTTGGATTTAAAATCACTGGTCATGATGCTGGTACAGGAACACATGAAGGACATACTTAAAGAAATTCAGGAGACAATGGATCAAAAGTTAGAAGCCCTTACAAAAGGAACACAAAAATCATTGAAAGAAATTCAGGACAATACAAAAACCAATAAGGAGGAAACGCAAAAATCACATAAAGAAATACAGGAGAACTTTGGTCAACAGGCCGAGGTCATGAAAGAGGAAACACAAAAATCTCTTAAAGAATTAGAGGAAAGCACAAACAAGCAAGTGAAGGAGCTAAGCAAAACCATCCAGGATCTAAAATCAGAAGTAGAAACAACTAGGAAAATTCAAAGGGAGACAATTTTGGAGATAGAAAACCTTGGGAAGAAATCAGGGGACATAGATGCAAATATCAACAACAGAATACAAGAGATAGAAGAAAGAATCTCAGATGCTGAAGATTCCATAGAAACCATGGACTCAACAGTTAAAGAAAATGCAAAATGCAAAAAAGCTGATAACCCAAAACATCCAGGAAATTCAGGACACAATGAGAAGACCAAACCTAAGAATTATAGGCATAGATGAGAGTGAAGATTTACAACTTAAAGGGCCAGCAAATATCTTCAATAAAATTATGGAAGAAAACTTCCCTAACCTAAAGAGAGAAATGCCCATGAATATACAAGAAGCCTACAGAACTCCAAACAGATTGGACCAGAACAGAAATACCTCCCATCATATAATAATCAAAACCCCAAATGCACTAAACAAACAATGAATATTAAAGGCAGTAAGAGAAAAAGGCCAAGTAACATATAAAGGGAGACCTATCAGAATCACACCAGACTTCTCACCTGAGACTATGAAAGCTAGAAGATCCTGGGCAGATCTCATGCAGACTCTAAGAGAACACAAATGCCAGCCAAAACTACTATACCAAGCAAAACTCTCAATCACCATAGATGGAGAAACTTAGATATTCCATGACAAAACCAAGTTTACCCAATATCTATCCACAAACCCAGCCCTACAAAGGATAATAGGAGGAAACAGCAATACAAGGACGAAAACTTCACCCTGGAAAAAGCAAGATAGTAACCTTCTCTCATCAAACCCAAAAGAAGTTAACCAATCAAATTTAAAAAATAACATCAAAAATGACAGGAAGTAATAATCACTATTCCTTAATATCTCTTAACATCAATGGACTCAATGCCCCAATAAAAAGACATAGACTAACCGACTGGATACTTAAACAGGGCCCTACATTTTGGTGCATACAGGAAACACACCTCAGGGTCAAAGACAAACACTACCTTAGAGTAAAAGGCTGGAAGACAATTTTACAAGCAAATGGTCTCAGGAAACAAACTGGAGTAGCCATTCTAATGTCAGATAAAATTGACTTTCAACCCAAAGTCATCAAAAGAGACTCTGAGGGACACTTCTTGCTGGTCAAAGGAAAAATACAGCAAGAAGAACTCTCAATCCTGAACATATATGCTCCAAATGCAAGGGCAACCTCATTCATAAAAGAAACTTTATTAAAGCTCAAAGCACACGTTGCACCTAACACAATAATTGTGGGTAACTTCAACACTGCACATTCCTCAATGGACCAATCAGGAAAAGAGAAACTGAACAGGGACACAGTGAAACTAATTGAAGCTTTGGACCAATTAGATTTAACAGATATATATAGAACATTCTATCCTAAAGCAAAAGAATATACCTTTTTCTCAGCACCTCATGGTACCTTCTCCAAAATCGACCATATAATTGGTCACAAGACAGACCTCAACAAATATAAGAAGATCGAACTAATCCCATGCCGCCTATCAGATCACTATGGAGTAAGAGTGGTCTTCAATAGCAACAAAAACAACAGAAAACCCACATACACATGGAAACTGAACAATAGTCTACTCAATGATACCCTGGTCAAGGAAGAAATAAAGAAAGAAATTAAAGACTTTTTAGAACATAAAGAAAATGAAGACACAACATACCCAAATCTATGGGACACAATGAAAGCAGTGCTAAGAGGAAAACTCATACCCCTGAGTGCCTCCAAAAAGAAAATGGAGAGAGCATACAATAACAGCTTAATGACACACCTGAAAGCCCTGGAAGAAAAAGAAGGTATTTCACCCAGGAGGAGTAGAAGGCAGGAAATCATCAAATTCAGGGCCGGAATCAATCAAGTAGAAACAAAGAGAACCATAAAAAAGAATCAACAAAACCAGGAGCTGGTTCTTTGAGAAAATCAACAAGATAGATAAATGCTTAGCCAGACTAGCCAAAGAGCACAGAGACAGTATCCAGATTAACAAACTTAGAAATGAAAAGGGAGATATAACAACAGAAACTGAGGAAATTCAAAAAATCATTAGATCCTACTACAAAAGCCTATACTCAACACAACTGGAGAATCTGGAGGAAATGGACAGTTTCCTAGACAGATATCTTACACCAAAACTAAATCAGGATCAAATAGATCAACTAAACAGGCCCATAATACCCGAAGAAATATAAAGGGTCATAGAAAGTCTCCCAACCAAAAAAAGCAGGGGACCAGATGGCTTCAGTGCAGAATTCTATCAGAACTTCATAGAAGACCTAACACCAATACTCTTCACTATTCCACAATACTATTCCACAATACTCAATACTATTCCACAAAATAGAAACAGAAGGAACTCTACCCAACTCGTTCTATGAAGCCACAATTACACTGATACCAAAACCACACAAAGATCCAACAATGAAAGAGAACTTCAGGCCAATTTCTCTTATGAATTTTGATGCAAAAATAATTAATAAAATTCTTGCCGTCCAAATCCAAGAACACATCAAAACGATCATACACTATGATCAAGTAGGCTTCATCCCAGGAATGCAGGGATGGTTCAATATAAGGAAATCCATAAATGCTATCCACTACATAAACAAACTCAAAGAAAAAAACCATATGATCATCACATTAAATGCAGAAAAATCATTTTACAAAATTCAGCTTCCTTTCATGCTTAAAGTCTTGGAAAGAACAGGAATTCAAGGCCCATAACTAAACATTGTTAAAGCAATATACAGCAAACCGGTAGCCAACATCAAACTAAACGGAGAGAAACTTGAAGCAATCCCACTAAAATCAGGGACTAGACAAAGCTGTCTTCTCTCTCCATATCTTTTCAATATAGTACTTGAAGTTCTAGCTAGAGCAATTAGACAACATAAGGAGGTCAAGAGGATACAAATTGGAAAAGAAGAAGTCAAATTATCACTATTTGCAGATGACATGATAGTCTACTTAAGTGACCCAAAAACCTCCACCAGAGAACTCCTACAGCTGATAAACAACTTCAGCAAAGTGGCTGGTTATAAAATCAACTCAAGCAAATCAGTTGCCTTCCTATACTCAAAGGATAAGCAGGCTGAGAAAGAAGTTAGGGAAATGACACTCTTCACAATAGCCACAAACAATATAAAATATCTTGGAGTTACTCTAATCAAAGAAGTGAAAGATATATATGACAAGAACTTCAGGTCTCTGAAGAATGAAATCCAAGATGACTTAAGAAAATGAAAAAATCTACCATGCTCGTGGATCGGCAGGATTAATATAGTTAAAATGGCCATCTTGCCAAAAACAATCTACAGATTCAACGCAATCCCCATCAAAATCCCAACTCAGTTCTTCACAGAGTTAGTAAAAGCAATTCTCAAATTCATCTGGAATAACAAAAAACCCAGGATAGCTAAAACTATTCTCAACAACAAAAGAAATTCTGGGGGAATCAGTATCCCTGACTTCAAGCAATACTACAGAGCAATAGTGTTAAAAACTGCATGGTATTGGCACAGTGACAGACAAGTGGACCAATGGAATAGAATTGAAGATCCAGAAATGAATCCACACACCTATGATCACTTGATCTTCGACAAAGGAGCTGAAAACATCCAGTGGAAAAAAGATAGCCTTTTCAACAAATGGTGCTGGTTCAATTAGAGGTCAGCATGCAGAAGAATGAGAATTGATCCATTCTTATCTCCATGTACTAAACTTCACTCCAAGTGGATCAAGGACCTCCATGTAAACCCAGACACACTGAAACTAATAGAAAAGAAACTGGAGAAAACCCTTGAGGACATGGGCACAAGGGAAAAGTTCCTAAACAGATCACCAATAGCTTATGCTCTAAGATCAAGAATTCACAAATGGGACCTCATAAAATTACAAAGTTTCTGTAAGGCAAAGGACACTGTTAAAAGGACAAAATGGCAACCATCAAATTGGGAAAGGATATTCACCAACCCTACATCTGATAGAGGGCTAATATCCAATATATACAAAGAACTCAAGAAGTTAGACCCCAGGGAACCAAATAACCCTATTAAAAATGGGGTACAGATCTAAACAAAGAATTTTCACCTGAAGAAATTCTGATGGCCGAGAGGCTCCTTAAGAAGTGCTCAACATCATTAGTCATTAGGGAAATGCAAACCAAAACAACCCTGAGATTTCACCTTACACCAGTCAGAATGGCTAAGGTCAAAAAATCAGGAGACAGCAGGTGTTGGCGAGGATGTGGAGAAAGAGGAACACTCCTCCACTGCTGGTGGGGCTGTAAGATGGTACAACCACTGTGGAAATCAGTCTGCCGGTTCCTCAGAAAACTGGACATGACACTTCCGGAGGACCCTGCTATACCTCTCCTAGGCATATACCCAAAGAATTCCCCGGCATGCAATAAAGACACATGCTCCATTATGTTTATAGCAGCCTTATTTATAATAGCCAAAATCTGGAAAGAACCCAGATGCCCCTCAAAGGAGGAGTGGAAACAGAAAATGTGGTATATTTACACAATGGAATACTACTCACCAATTAGAAACAATGAATTCAGGAAATTTTTAGGCAAATGGTTTGATCTGGAAAATATCATCCTAAGTGAGGTAACCCAATCACAAAAGAACACACATGGAATGCAATCTCTGATAAGTGGATATTAATTAGCCCAAAAGCCCTGGATACCCAAGGCACAAATCGCATAACAAATGACTCCCATGAAGAAGTATGGAGAGGGTCCTGATCCTGGAAAAGATTGATCTAGCGTTGGAGGGGAATATAAGGACAGAGAAAAAGGAGGGAGGTGATTGGAGAATGGATGGAGAAAAGAAGGTTTATAGGACATATGGGGAGAGAGGATCCGGGAAAGGGGAAATCATTTGGAATGTAAACAAAGAATATAGAAAATAAAAATATTAAAAAAAAAACTGCAAAGCTTCTGTAAGGCAAAGGACACAGTCAATAGGACAAAACGACAACCAACAAATTGGGAAAAGATCTTTACTAACCCTACATCGGATAGAGGGCTAATATCCAATGTTTATAATGAACTCAAGAAGTCTGTCTCCAGAGAGTCAAATAACCCTATTAAAAATGGGGTACAGAGGAAAACAGGGAATTCTGAACTGACGAAACTTGAATAGCTCCAAAGCACCTAAAGAAATGTTTAACATCCTTAGTTATCAGGGAAATGCAAATCAAAACAACACTGAGATTCCACCTCACACAGGTCAGATTGTCTAAGATGAAAAACTCAGGGGACAGCAGATGCTTGATAGGATGTGGAGAAAAATAAACACATCTCCATTGTTGGTGGGATTGCAAGCTGGTAAAACCACTCTGCAAATCAATTTGGTGATTCCTCAGAAAATTAGATATAGTACTACCTGTGGACCCAGCTGTACCATTCCTGGGCATATACCCAGAAGATGCTCCTACATGTAATAAGGACATATTCCATTATGTTCATAGCTGCCTTATTTATAATAGCCAGAAGCTGGAAAGAACCCAGATGTCCCTCAACAGAGGAATGGATACAGAAACAGTGGTGTATATACACAATGGAGTACTATTAAGCTATTAAAAACAATGAATTCATGAAATTCTTAGTCAAATGGATGGAACTAGAAAGTGTCATCCTGAGTGAGGTAACCTAATCACAAAGGAACGAACATGGTATGCATTCACTAGTAAGCAGATATTAACCCAAAAGCTCAAAATAAACAAGTTATAATTCACCCAGCACAGGGAGCTCAAGAAGGAAGACTTACGTGAGGGTGCTTTGGTTCCTCTGAAAAAGGGACAAAATACTCACAGGAGCAATAAGGGAGACACATATGTGGAGCAGAGACTGAAGTAAAGGCCACCCAGAGACTGCTCTACCTGGGGATTCACCCTATAAATAGTCACCAAACCCTAACAATACTATGGTCCACAAGAAGTGTATACCAAAAGGAACATGCCCTGGTTTTCTCCAGAGGGGCCCTGTCAGAGTCTTACAAATACAGAGGCAGAGGCTAACAGCCAATCATTGGACTGGGCGTGGGGTCCCCAATGGAGGAGTTGGAGGGTGATCCAGAGGAGCTGAAGGTGTTTACAGCCCCTGGGAAGAACAATGATTTCTGCAACCCAGATGCCCCAGGACTCCCAGGGACTAAACCATCAACCAAGAGGTGGTACACATGATTCCAACCAAAAATGTGGCAGTGGAATGCCTTGCTGGGAATCAGTGGGAGGAGTTGTCCTTGGTCAGGTAAAGGCTCAATAGATGCCCCAACAAAGGGAAATCAAGGGGGGGGAGGTGGGAACAGGTCGGGTGGAGGGGCATATATGTGGAGACAGGGGGTGGGAGGAGGGGTTGGGGTCTTTGGGGAGGGGGAAATCGGGAAAGGTTTTACCATTGGCAATGTAAATGAAGACGATATTCAATTAAAAAAAAGTTTTTTTAAAAAAAAAAAAACCTGAGTTTGGTCCCCTGGACTCTCATAAAGGCCTGTAACTCCATTACTGGAAAGGCAGAGATAGGAGGAGGCCTGGAGCTTGCTAGCCAGTCAGTCTTCCTGAAGCACAAAGCACCAGGTTCAGCAGAAGAGGAGGATATCTGATGTCAAACTCTGTCCCCTGCATGCACATACACACAAGAATATGTGCACTGACACACACATAAACACATATGTAATATACATGCACACATACATACAAACACATTTACAGACATACATGAAAAAAATCAAGGAAATTGGTCTTCGAAATTAAGTAAATGATTACTGAAGTTGAAAGAACTGAAGAAAGATCAAATGCAAGAAAGTATAGTTAAACAGGATAATTCACATGATAAAATCAAAAAAGGCTTCCAATCACCAGGTAGGCAAAGCTTGGTAAACTAAGAGACATTGAGAATGAGCACAAGAATCCCAACATCTACTGAAAAGAACTGTGGGAAAGAGGGAACTAAAACCTAAATAAGGAATAATAAAAATGTGTATAGTTGAAGAAAGGCAGAGGATTGCAGGAGGAGGTAGGTATTGGATTCTGAGACATATGATGAATTCTTCCAGGGAGGGAAAAATAATTAAAATAACAAAATAACTGAGATACATGAGAGTAAATCTAAAACTATTGCAAGAGATATAAAAATAAATAATATTAAAAGAACTCCTATAAGCATAGGAGTGCAATCCCAGAGAGGCTATAAGAACACCTATAAGCATAGGAAATCCCACAAAATGAAGACAGTAGTGTTCAAACTTGATCTATTTGTCCCCACAATTTAATTAAAACCCCAGGAGACATATGCACAAAAATTCCAAAGATAGTGATAAGATCCATAAGGAGAAATTAAAAAGGCATGAATAATTAAAATGTTGAAAAGGCTACATTACCCCTAGTATATCAAATCTTCTTATATAACCAGAATAATTAAAACCATGTGGTACTGGCATAGAAGCAGATGGACAAGGAGCTGAAATAGAGAACTCAGAAACAGAGAGACTTGGTATGCTACAAAAGTCGGATAACCTTAGTGGGAACTGAGCAAGCCAGTCAATAAATTTTGCCATGGTAAGTGATTTCCAGGCTGCACAACATAATGATCCATCCATCCCTCACGCAATACAGAAAATTGATTTTAGGTTGATTTAAAATGTACAAAGTGGACATTGAAGTTTTTAGAAGGCAACATATTGAGAGATATTCATGGCCCAGGAAAGTTGAAAGTTGAACTTATAAAGATGAACTTTGGCGAATCAATTTTGTCTCTAGGTGTGAAGCCTAAAAGAATCTGGACTCATATAGATAGGAATATGCGTATGTAACAGATCATTTTACTTTTTATGTTGTTAGAATTTCATACATACATAATACGTTCATTTTGATCAGATCTTCTCTCAAATTCCTCCTACACTTCCATCACTACTTTTCCCTCCCAACTTCATGAGAACTTCATAAAGTTTGTTGAGTCCACTTCATTCTGTCAGCATGTGCATGTGAGTAGGGCCTTCTCTCTCCCACAGCCTAGGTAGCCTCTCTGGGATTGCATTCCTGAAGAAACCTGACTTTTCCTCCTTTGGCAGCCATTATTTGTCAATATCTCGTCAGCTAATGAGAAGATATTCTTTAGCCTCTTCACCTTATTGGCAGAGATTTGTGCTAGCTTTATCTTATGCAGGCTTATTAATGAGGTCACAGCTGCTATATGTGCATCCGTGAAATGACCCTAGCATGTCCAAAAAAAAAAATGATACTTTCATTGGAGTATTCTAATAGCTCTGGCTTTCACAATTGTTCTGCTCCCGCCCACTTCCATGATAATCCATGAGTCTTGGGAATCAAGGGATGTAACATAGATATCCCATTAAAGCGGAGCATTCTAGAGATTATTGTTCCCTACAGGTATCTTTATTAATCACCATCTACTGAAAACAGAAACTTTGCGGAGGGGGTTGAACAGCACACTGATTTATGGATAAGCACATAGAAAGTTTTTTTTTAAAAAAAAAAGTTCATTTAGTAGAATAATAGAAGTTTCCCTCTGAGATTAAGACTAACCCAGCTATTCGGTCTTAATCCAGTTAACAATACCAGGTATGAGTTCCATCTTGTAGAGCAGGCCTTAAATCCAACCAGAAAATGGTTGATTACACCCAGAACATACACGCCAGCACTGTATCTGTGAGTGAATCCTGATAAAGACTTATTTCAGAATCACAAATAATAAAAAGCTAGGGAGAAGCTACAGTAAATAAACTGAGGTACATACATTCTCATAAGAAGAAACAAGAGTTACACTATACAAAACTGTACCACACATAAACACATTTTTGAAATGTCATAAAAAGGCAAACCTATATTATTCCATGCATATAAAGTTTCAAAATGTGCCTCATTTTATATTTTAGTTAAACATCTATATATACAATGAAAATAGAGCTGTGCCTAGAAAGATAAAAGCCCTTCTCAGGCAGATAGCAACCTCTGAGGAGGGTAGGGTGACTGTGACTATAAAAAGAGACCCAGGGCTTTCAAATAAATCTAAACTTTGTCTGAAAATTTTTATTACATATGTATCATAATGGGTATTGGTTGTTTTACACTTTCTATGTTTTTCTGTATCTTTATAAAATTCCACAAGAAATTTAGTTTCACAGAAAAAAAAAAAAAGCATGGTCCTTATTAAAGTAAGTAATGTGTTTTCTCATAGCAAGTCAGCTTTTCTAGCACCTGGTAACATCTCAGCAGGAAATGTCTAATAGTAATTGCTCACACAAATGCTCTAATATGCCCTGAATGAGAATATAACCTCCTATAACGGTTTTGAGTACACACTTTATATTCCAACGGTCTCCTGGGAGTGACAAAGGAAATTCAAGTGGAAAACCCCATCCAACTGGCAAGTCTCTGCTCCCATAGGCAATCTTCTCTGAGCAGTAGTGGAAAAGCAATTCTCACACTCGAAGGAAGAATTGAGAACATCTTTGGTCCTGTATTTGGATGAGTTAATGGGATTGCTTACTGAAAAAGTCACTGCAGGGCTCAGAGATCCATGAAGCGCATGTGCAAAGAAGGAACACACTCAACAATGGGCTCCCAGGTCTTTCCCATCCTTAGACACAGGGAGTACCAAGGACACAAAACAACAAGGTCCTTAAAGATAGAGGACACACAATCTCAGAACAGCCAGGCTAGACCCTTCTACTGCAGTGAGACTTCTGTGCAGCCAAGAAAAGCAGTCCTGAAGACTTTGGGATTGGTGGCCTTTGTAATGACCTCCCCACAAAACAGCCTTACTTTGCCAAATGAGGAATGGTCACCCTTGGGTCCCAGGAACTCAGAGATAAATTTCGTATTTTTTTTTAACTTTGTGTGGAGGTGTGTATGTGTACATGTATACGCACTTGTGTACCATGGCATGCATGTTGTCAGAAGACAAATGGTGGAAGTTCTCTGTTTCTGACAGGTGTGTCTCAGACTACATAGCGGACTGTTTTATTCACTTCACTATATAGCCTGCTACAGGGTGAACATCTCAGGAAGGACATAACTACTGTGCTTTTATGTTATTTTGGAGAAAGCCATTCTCTTAATATGTAAAAGGCAACCTTAAACTTCTCAGATACATTTCAAAATCATGTGTGTGTGTGTGTGTGTGTGTGTGTGTGTGTGTGTGTGTGTGTGTGTGTGTGTCCGCGCGTGCGCAAACTTAGGTGTTGCCTCAGGAGTTACCATCTGGCTTTCTGAAACAAAGACTCTCCCTGAAACTGAGCCTCACTGGTTGGGCGAAAATGCTTAGCCAGTGAACCCAAGGAATGTATATAATATATCTTCCTCCTCAGAACTAGGATTGGAAGTATATATCTTTATGCCTAGGTTATTTTATGGTTCTAATTTTTTTATTTAAAAATGTGTGAACTTCATACATGACTGTTATATTTGCAACATTTCTACACTTCCTCTCAGCTTCAACTCCTTCTGTGTGCCCCCACGCACTCTCTACTTCCTAACCTCTCCTGTAGTTATCATTGCTGCACATATACCTACATGCATACACATATGAGTACACACACACACACACACACACACACGTTAGTGTTCCTTCTTGAGAGCTGGCTCCTTGGACTGGATATTTGAACCTTATCAGGTTCCTCTTCCAGCAGTCATCGGTTGCCCTGTAACTCTTCACCTAGGTGTGGAGCTTTGAGAGGGTTCCCCTATCCATGTCCTCATGTCAACTGGTGTTGTCACTGCACAGGTCTTATTTAGGCAGCCGTATAGTCAAGAGCTCATGGGTACAACTTCACTGTTCTATCTATGAGACACTATCTTTCAGGAGACACCCTGATCCTACAGCCATTAAAATCCCTCTACCCTCTTCCCCTCACACATTCAGTTCCCTAAACCTTGGGTGTATTTGGTATAGGGGTTGTGTTATAGTAGTACTAATTAGGGCTGTCACTTGATCTCTGAATTTTGTCCAGTTGTGGATCTCTGCAACAGCCTGTTGGTGGGAAAAAAAAAAGCATCTTTGATGAGGTGATGCTAAACCTTTAAGGTGGATGCTGGGTATCCATTCCATGTCCTCAGACCTGTGTGGCAAGCACATTGCATAGTCAGACATCTCCCAAAGCCCTAGAAGCATTTGCAAATGCATGATTTCCTTAAGTCACCCCCAGTCTCAGCCTCATACTACAGCTAGATTTCCATCATGGAGAAAGTCAAAAAGGTTGATCAGAGGCAGGAAGAAAGGTATTCTGTGCTGCTGACACACTGCCTGACACTGGGAAATTTGGGAAGAACTGAATCCTACTCTGGGAGACTGGGGAAGTCTGGGATCAAGCCACCAGTATCCTGTGTGTGCTTTCCTATTCTGTCCATGCTGAGCAGAGGAGCACAACCTTTCTGTGGCTGCATTAACCCAAAATATTCTAACCTCCAACATAATTGCTGCTGGGATTTAGTTTCAGCATGTGACACTCAGGGACCCATTTCATCATAGCATAGACTCCAAGTAAGGCACAGATGCTGTAGTTTCATGGCCTGGGCTGTTATACAGGCACGCTTCTTGATTTCAGCATGAGACCTGTCTTGTTTCTCAATACATCATCAAGTGTAGCTTCAGAAAGTAACACAAAAGTTAATTACGTATTTAGGAGAGAAAGTCTTTATAATTATTTACCTAGCTCTCTAGTGAAGGAAGCACTCATAGGCAGCCCGCTGAGGTTTCCTAGCTGTTTTTCATTGGTATGGGGAGAATGGCTGCTGTATAAACTCTTATTTTGCAAAGCAGCGCTTGGAGGAGAGCTTCCAAGCTGTTCAGGATCCTCCGTGGGATTTGCAAATGCAAACCTGGATAGGAGCCACCACTGGGGTTTTGACTTGGTAGGTCCAAGGCAGAACTCTAGATTCAGATCACACTCACCCCAGCCCCCTGTCCTCCATATACATGGGCGGTGGTAAGATGGGGAGCCATTACCTAAGGAGAGAGAACAGGGTTGCTGTGAAGGTTTTAAGAAGAGATTTGAGGTAAACTTAGAACTAGAGCCACACCCCTATTTTAAATGATGCTATCATACAATTTTGAAAGGGAGTCGAAAACACTGCAGCCTTCACAGGTTCTTATTTTGACTCTGACTAGTATATAATGAACAGGGTGCTGGAATTGTGCAGACTGTGAATAGTAGTTGCTAAAGGTAGAAATAGTGTCTTTCACTTAGTGAAAGTATTTCTACCAAGAATATCAGGGAAAATATAAATCATGGAATTAACCCCCATGGGTCATCTGTTGGTTTAAATTTACCATCAACTTCACTGTCTGAGAAGGTGTATTACACAAACACGGTTTCATCATGCTTCTAAATATATTCAGTTGAGTCTAGTGCCAAAAACATTTGTTACCTATCCACTCCTGTCTACTTGAGAAATGTAAAACAATCTTCTCCTTAACAGGCCTCAAATTTACATCATCACATTTTTTTTCTCTTAGCTCATAATCTCTTTCCATATTCATCATAAACTTTTACTCAAATAAGATGTGTGTGTCTCTGTAGGTGTGTATATGTGTGTCTGTGTCTATGTGTGTGTGTATGTATGCATGCATGTGTGCATGTGCGCATGCGTGCCTGCGTGTGCATGTGCCTGTGTGTGCCTATGTGCATATGTATGCATGCATTAGTGCGTGCATGTGTGTATGTGTGCATGTGTGTTGTGTGTGTGTGTGTATGTGTCTGTGTCCACGTGCATTTGTAGTCACATGAGTCCGTGCAGGTGCAAGCATGTGAAGGCCATGGGTCAGTTTTGGGTATTGTTCCTCAGGACCTGTCTGCCTTATGTTTTGAAACATGATCCACTTTCGTACTTGTTCAGAATTTAAAGAGAAAAACCATTCAGCAGTCTAAGTACATCTTACATTCTTTCCTCTAAAACCAATAAAAAAATGATTCATCAAATAATCTTTCTGGGACCATTAACCTAATGGTCCAGTATATCTAAGGATAACATAAAGGAAATATAAAAATGGTCCAAGTTCTGAAAGGAAAAACTAAGAAGCTTACCACTGAGGGCTGCCTCGACAGACAGGACTCCTGGCTCCTCTGTGCCTGAAGTCCACTTACACCCATTAGGCAGCACCATCACCGGCCAAATCCTGCCAGTGAAACCTCACTCGCGGCACTAATGAGGAAGACGCCAGAAACAAGCCAGAACTAGGGTGCAGCCCAAGAGGAAACATCTGATGTCAGATATGACCTTACCATTGCTTGGAGAGAACATGGGTACAAAAACCAGCGAGTGCTCGTGCATTTGCGAGTCAGTGAATATGAAAAATGCTCAGTCACAAGATCACATTTTTTCTTATATTTACTTTAAAGGTGATATTATTTTCAGACTACTCTCCAGGGTTATTCTAATATTAAGGACTTTTTAAATAAATAAGTATATAAAATAATAAAGCATGAGTCGTATGTTAATAATCATTTGCAAAGTTCATTTTGTATCACTATGACATTGTATCCATCTATGGGATGTCCCCATTTTACTAGTGGGGACACAAAACTCACATGTCTCACACATTCACACTAGGTTCCCATTGTCGCTGTTGGGTGATAAGGGGCATCAAGGGGAAAATTGTATGAAACACATGCACAGCACCCCTCTCCTATGAACCATGGCTGTAACCATGGCTATAACCATGGCTCTCCTATGAACCACAAAACCCATGACAGTTCCTACACAGGACAGACAACACTGTTCACACCTTTCAACAACCAAAAGCCGCAACAGAGTTCAGGGGAGGCAATGAATTTGAAGCAGACCTAATAATACCTAGTCATTTCTGAACATGACATTTCCTATTTAGCAAACTATAAAGCAATCTCACTTGCCACATAGGGAGACTTTGCTTAGCGGTGTCACATCCATCTGAACTGCATGCCATTTCTATCCCCAGGACCCTGTAACAGGATCTCCAGGCTCTAGAACCAACAGACATTTGGGGAATGATTGTACTTAACAGATACAACTTGGTGGCCATCCAAAGCTATCTAGTGTGTCAGAATTGTATTTTGTTCTTGCATGCCTATTAAATACCTGACTGTGAAATAGAAATAAATGCCACTGCCCGCTCTGCCCTTAGGGAGCTCACGGTCTTGACAGAAGAAAACTTCCTGCACAATAAAATGACACCAAAGTATGGTGAAGCTCCCCAACCAGTTCAGGCACGAGAAGCAGTGACTACTTACTTTAACGTGATTTGCAGCTTGTGAGAGAGGTGAACTTGTGTTTGTCAGGAAAGTCTAAGTCCTCTATTTTATAAGAACGTCACTGGGTGTTCCAATCATTTAGTGTTTTGTTCGTCCAAGTTTCTCTTCTTAGAATACTTTTTTCCCACAGACATTCTTCACTGTGCCTTTCCTCTTACCTCCTCCCAGAGCAAAATATCAAATGAATGAAACGGGCGTTATTGTGTTTATAAAATCTGGAGTATATGAAGGAAAGGGGGGAGGGGATGCCCGTTGAAGGCTTGAAGCCCTATCTGACTTTGAATAAGGAGGGACAGGGGGTGGTTTTCAGTGGAATGGGATACTTACAGTAGGGGCTTAAAACACCCTGGGCAGAGGCCTATAGGACTTGACATCCTACTCCACATTTGGTTGCTCATTCCTGTTCTTGTTGCTCTAGCCACAATAACTGGGAAGTGGAAACAGCCTCAATGTCCTTTAACTGATAGATAGATAGATAGATAGATAGATAGATAGATAGATAGATAGATGATAGATAGATGATAGATAGATAGATAGATAGATAGATAGACAGATAGATGATAGATAGATAGATAGATAGATAGATAGATAGATAGATAGATAGATAATAGACAGACAGACGGAGGGATAGACAGATAGAGAGAGATGGATGGATGGACGGACGAACGGATGGACGGACAGAGAGAGAGAGAGAGAGAGAAGGAAAAGGGTATATACAATGGAATACTACTCAGCTGTGAAGACAAACAAGATGCTGACATTTGAAGGTAAATTAATAGAACTAGAAAACAGGATACTCTGCGAGGTATCCCAGACCTGGAAAAGCAAATCATCTCATTTGTGGTTCTCAGCTTCTAATCTTTAGATATGAGCCTGGAGTAACTTCAGAAATCAGAAAGTAAAAGTGGACCATGATCGGGGTTAGGCGGGTTCTGGCACCGAGGTTCAGTAGTCTTTATTTTCTCCGTGTCTCTACATCAAGATAACGCCACAGTCGGAAAGTTACCCGAGGCTCAAGTACACATGAAATATGATATTTAAGAGCATACATTGCCTCATTTAGCAACTGGGCATCCTAGCTATCTTCATTTGGTGCCTGAGCCTAGAGACGACCTAAGAGCTCTGGAGACTTGAAGAAAAAGTGAGGCACAGGAAGGCACAAAGTTCATCTGCTTCTGGAAACCCTTCTCCAACAGGACTTCGGTTTTATGAAATATTTTATTAAAGTGTAGCCCTATGAATCCTGGGGATGAAACAATTCGTCAAATGTCTGGCAGCCGGCACAGTTGGAGCGATGACTACTCTGTCCTCGCCAAGGTGGCCACTGCCCAGTTTGTGTACTTCCTGCTTCCCTTTCCAGCTCCCAATAGAACACCCATCCTTCACTGAGACAAAGGATTGCAGGATGATTTAGGAGCAGAGGACTGTCTCTCTGGTCCCATTTTCTGACAGATTTGCTTAGCCTCCTCTTGTCTCCTTGACGCCTGGATATTTCCGGCATCCCAGCCCGAACGTACCTAGTCAAGACCTATCTTATGTTCCCATCCGGCTCTCTCATCTGTGACTTCTTGGATCAGATCACAGTTCTAGAGCTGTACAAGTTTGAACAGCAAAACTGCAAATGAAATAGAGTGCTTTAAATATTTGGGCAAGTATGTTTTGTCTCTACTCTCTCTCTCTCTCTCTCTCTCTCTCTCTCTCTCTCTCTCTCTCTCTCTCTCTCTCTTTCTCCCTTTAGCTTAATAGAATGAAATCAATTTCTCTGAAGAATATAATTAACATAAGACTATTCAAGGCTCTAACAGAATATTGTAGTTTTAAGTATGGCGTCCATCAAGTATGATCAGTGTCCTGATATCTGAGGTATAGTCTATGAAGTCACTGACATAATTTTTCAAGCTCCTTGTGAAGAGACTTCCCAGCCATTTAACTAATTTTTCTCCTTACCTTCAATGGGTAGATAACTCTAATATCTGCTTCCCTCTGTCTGCTAACCCTCAGCTCAGTTCTACTGCCTGGAAAGTAAAGCGAATCTATTACCTCACCCATAGGTAAGTAGAAATTCAGTATAGTTACTTATTTGAAGAAACTAACTATAATTGCCTCAGTTTATGCATTGCTGGGCTCTATATGCCCTGTTCCACAAACCACTGCATATATAAGACTCTCAGCCATTCCTTCTCTGGAAACACTAGCATGTTATCAAGCACCCTTGATATTTCCCGATCATTGGCCACACATCTGGGCCAATGTACTCCCAGTGGTTCTATAAAGATTTTTTTTGCAACGTCTGTGCAACCCCTAATTTACATTCATTTTGGAACAAATTAAATCCTTAGACCAACTATTAAGTAAAATATGTAATCTTAAATTGTGTACTAAGTGTTTTTCTAGTAACAACCTAATCAAAAGGAAAGTATGAGGATGGGGAAGAAATTAGTTAATCTATGCAGAACTTGGAGAACATTCTAGAATCCAGTTCCATTTGATAGTCTCTACCTATCATATAGTAAACAATTTCTTTGGTTGGTAATATCATAGTACTGACCCACATGAACTGATGCGAGTTTTGTTTAATTTTTGAATTGCAACATAAATATGTAACTATTGTTCTAAAGTATTTCATCTTTAATACAATTAAGATTTTAATTGAAAATCACATGCATATTTACTGTGCAAACATACATGAAGTACTCTAATATTTTTCATTTACCAATATACTGTTTATTTAGTTTTATTCAACACAGTAATGTAGGATTAAGGCCAGAGCTCTGAAAGTTTTTGGATGAGTCTGACAGTGCAGTTTTGACTAGATTTGTAAGAACTCCATTGCAAACTAATTTCTAGCCACTTCACACCAAGATTGGAGGGTGGTCTTTGTACAATATATTTTACTTTAGCTCTGTTCTTTAAATGCAATCACTCAGACATTACACATGGAAATACAAAATCCTCTCTGCAATTGGGCCAAAAATAATCATCTTTACCTCCCACGAAGAAGCGATTATACATTAACTGTAAGCACATTACTAAAATTGTATTGAGTTCCTATACTGCATGAAAGGACAGAGCGACTGAATGTTTCAATTTCCATCCAAGCAAAATATCCCATGGGTAAATGACAGACATGCCTTTCACATATCCAATTCCCATAACATGAGCTTTAAAAATATCTATTAATTAAGGTATTAAGAGAATACTAAGATATTGCGATCAGGCTGCATAAATCGTCATCATTTTCTTAAAACATTTGGCCTGGTTTGAAAATAGGATTTCTCTTAAAAAATAATTTACTTTCTCCAGGAAGAAAAAAAAGTTTCCCCTCCCAGTATTGCTTTCCTTTTTCAGGAAAGTTCTTTCCTTTGAGAACATGGGCTCTCAGATGCTCTCATGCCCCTGGTAAGTTCCCTGTCCAATTACCTATCATCACCCAGCTGTGATTCACACCCTGCACTGAGATTTAATGCCTAAAAAAAGTTCACATCCAAACAGTTCAAATGAAACAGGTCAAAGGACATAACAAGGATAATTCCGCACACAGATGTTCTGCAGAGACAGTTGGGTAACGGGTATAGAAATGCCATGGATTTTAGACTCCAAGGCAGTGCAATTATTAATGACAGAGAAGTCATTAAACAGTGCCTCTTCACCTGTCTGCTCTGGCTTGCAACATTAAAGTTCACTCTATGGTTGTTTATCTTTCTCTATGTGGTTGTTTTTCTAATGACACCATGGTTTTACCAAGTCATAACTGCCACACATTGCTCTTGAGACACTGAAGATGGAAACTCAGGATGGAAAATATTAAATAACCAGACTGTCACAGCGTTTCTTCTAACAGGTCCTATCCGTTGCTTCTAGATTGCTATAACACTATAAAAATATGAATCTAAAGTCACCACCCCTCCCATACAAAGAAATTTGCTTTAGAAGCCAAACATCATTATAGAGCTGTGAGTGCTAAGGCAAAAAAAAAAAAAAAAAAAAAAAAAGGAAATAGAACAAAGCAAAGGAAATATTCAAACTGGTCCCAGAGGAAGGCTGTGTCAAATGAATGTAAAGTCAGAGTTCAACGGAGTTACTTAGGAACACAAATCAAATAGAGCTTTCCATCAGAGACCAGGCATCGTATCTGAGCTCTGGCTGTATAGCAGGGACTCTCATAGACCTCGAATTGATGGTTGCCTTGGGAATACTAGCCTCCATTTCATCATCAGTGACCAAAATTACTGTTCCGTGATGGATGCAGAAATCAAGCAGGTATCTGTTTTGAAGCCTATCTTCAAAGTATCTAGAAGAGGAGAGAAGACGGGTGCAAAACTCACAGTGACACGGGTCACGTTTTACAAGGACTTGACTAAGAGACATAAAGTACTATGAGAAATCGGAAGTGGAAGGGAAGTGCCCACTGTAGCAAGAACACAACTGGGAAATCTGCAAAGTTAGTCATGGTTTAGGAGAAGGTGGCGCCTTCTCATCTTGGTAAATCATTGAATGACCTTTAATATTTTCCTTCAGTGCCACTGTGAAATAACTTTTCAGTAAGATTGGTAAAAAAATAGATCAATAGGTCAAGCCTACATGATAGGGGTCTAATATACCTCAATAGGAAAAGATGGATGCTTATGTATAACCCATCTGCACTGTCTAATAAGATGGCAACTTGCTGCCTGTGGTTATGGATATTCTGAAATTTGAAATTAAAAGTTCAGTTCTTCAACTGCTGGCTAAATTTTAACTGTTCAATAGTCACGTATGGCTAATAGCTATCACATTTGACAGAATATGTGTAAAATATTCAGTCTTTGCTAAAAGTTTTATAGCACTAAATAAGTTCCTATCAAAACTGTATAGAATATATGAGCATCATAATCAAATGCTGTGAAGCATATTAAAATTAGACCTGAATGCCACTAGGAGGACAGTGGAGAACAAGAAAGATGGCTCAGAGAATATAAACAGGTACTAGCTGAACAAACCTGATGATTAGCTTTCCATCTCCAGAACCCATGTAAAAAACAAGTTTGAACAGCATACATATGCAAAAACCAGCACTCCTCCTGTGAGGTGGGAGGCAGAGATAGAAGAGTAGCTTGAAATCTCACAGGTCAGGTAGCCTGGATCGTGCTCTAGCAGAAACAGCAAGAGAGACCTTTGTGGTTTGATCTTTTCGATGCACTGTAATGCTAAATACTATGTGACCTTGCTCCTTAATTTAAAACTATTAGTTGAATAAAGATACTGACAACCCATAGCTGGGTAGAAGAGAGGTAGGTGGAGTTTCAGTTCGCAAGCTTGGGGTCTGAGGAGAGACCACAGGGAACAAAAGAAGACAGCATAGGGTAAGTGAGTTATGAAACCTTAGCCATGAGGGCTGGTCTACTGAAGTTAAGAGGTGGAACAGGGCACATTGTAACTCTGGGTTATTGATGGAGAAGTAGATTTTAATAACGTAGAGGGTAGATACCTGCTCACCTCAAGGGCATTAAACGCTTATTATAAATATAAAAATTGTATACCTTTTATCTGTGAACTGAATGATCAAAGGAAAGGCAGAAACTCACAATTGATGTTAAATATTTACTGCAGCAGAGACCTTGCCTTAGACAAGGTGGAATGAAAAAAAAAAAAAAACACATCTAAAATTTATCCTCTGACCTCCATGCTCTATGCCACATAGTACCCATGGTAAGGCACACAAACAGGACAATTATAAAAAACATAATAAATTAAATTAAACTAAATTAATAATGTTAAAAGAAGATGAAAGTAACCCAGGGGCAAACTGTACTGGTTATATTATATAACAGAATTTTAAATGATTAAGGACAAATTTTTAGGACAAATTCTTAGAAATTCTAACATTTAATTAGTTTAATTAGTTGAGACAGGGCTTTACTCT
The DNA here is from genome assembly GCF_947179515.1 of Apodemus sylvaticus. Lineage (NCBI taxonomy): Eukaryota > Metazoa > Chordata > Mammalia > Rodentia > Muridae > Apodemus > Apodemus sylvaticus. Next base: position 61,994,655 of record NC_067489.1, read on the forward strand.
GTAGTCCTGACTGGCGTGACACTTGTTATGTAGAACACACTGGCTTCAAACTCACAGAGATCCACAGGTCTCTGTCTCCTGAGTTCTAGGATTAAAGGCCTGCACCTTGGCAATATGTATTTACTTTTGGCTATATTTTGGGTGTAAGAGAAAGAAATCCTTCAGTAGTTAGGAAGGTTGAGTCATGATAAGAGATTACAAGAGTAGAAAGAATAAAATGCAAACTGAGAAGGAAAATAGAAGGGGCAATAAACTACACTTGTCAGAAGTAATATTTTCTTCAAGTAAAAATAATGGGGACAGAGAAAACTCTGGGGTACGGAAGGCATATTTTATGAAATCATTATCCACATTATCTAATTCTCTGGATGTATGTAAATCAACTGCAGAAAGGTCACTTCCTTACATAATTTCTTCAGTATGTGGAAAGCACTTGTTGTAAATTTGTTGGCTTATTTTTTTAATTCATAGAATATTTATGTGTAATTTTAATGCTCTATTGAAATGAGTCTTTTAACCTCAACATTATAAATCATAGCTGTAAAGTCCCATGGGATTAAATTATGATGTCACTGATTTGTGCAAATAGTCTCAATGATTCATAGCAAAACACAACCACCTGAAGCACAGCACGAGTTTCCTCCTGGGATTCCAAAGAAGACATAATCGCTTGCCTCATTTGTATCTCCATCATAATTAAAACAAACTGCGAAGGCGCAGTCTATGAATAAGGTATGCTTTACACAGTAAAAGCTGTACCTTAGACTTCTGATGTTTACAAATGAGTGATATGTGACCTTAAATTTTCATTAGGATACCCTCAGATGGTCTTATTTTGAAAAATGATTTTATTTTCTTTCAGATTGAAGAAATCCATCTAAAGAAGAAATACAGCCATGAAGGAGTAACTCATCACCCCCCCCCAAAAAAACTAGGAATATGTTTCATAATTTTTAATTAACAAGTATGAGCCTCTAAAACCTGTGTTTACAGAGGACACACTCTACCAGCCGCTTGAGTGAGGAGAATTGTCGTATTTTACTGGACAACACTATAAGTAATGAAGAATGTAGTGGTTTGTCAATTAATTCTGTGAATGTTCTTTCATAGCAAGATGTTCTCAAATGCAGAAATGTCACTTAAGACATCATCAGATAGGAAAATGGCGGCTCATGGAAAACTAAAGTTGGAAATATCAGAGTCCAAGGATAGAAGGACAAATATCACCACCATTACATACCCAGTACTTGAGTAGTGTGCTGTGTTTCCAAAACTCTCTTTTGAAGCTCTTACTGTTAGTCCTTACACTACGGGCATCGGAAAACCATTTCCTTAAAGACAGCCTGAAAGTGAAGCAAAAACTTTGTTGGAAGCCCAGTTGACTGAACCAAGAATTGACAACATTGGAATCCTGATACAGTCGCACCCCATGTTGCTGGATGCATCTTAGTGGCATCTTCCCTCAGCCCCCAGCACTCATAGATATCCATATACCACACTGAGGAATTCCCTGACACAAACCAGCAATTGTTAGATTAACATCAAAATCTACATATTTGTTAAACTAACCCCAGAGATGTTGTGACTATATCTCACAGTAGCTTAACTTCACCCATTTTATCTCAAACATTTCCACACTATTTTAAGTCTCATACAACTAAAAATGCATCATTTTCTTTTAGTCTTTAAAATGTTTGAAATGTTTAAAAATATATATATAGTTTGTTCAAAAAGCTCTCTAATAAATCTTATTCTTGGTCCTTTTTTTAAAATTACAAATCCATTTCCCCTTACAAGGCCCTTTTCTGCCTTGGTATCAAACTTCAAACAACCATCTTTGAGTTTGTCCAAGCAGTTAGTAACATTTTTAGTTTTTTGACCTTCTCTAAAGCATATATTTAACTGTTGTATAGGAACCCATTCCAAACATGATGAGACTATTTCTGCCATTACATTCTAATTGTGGGTAATTTATCTCTAATCTATAGCTGAGTTCTACATTGGCACTTTACTAACCAGTAATCTAACTCAAATTAGTTTAACTGATGGAAACACTTTAGAGCAGTAGTTCTCAACCTTTCTAATGGTGAGATCTTTTAATACAGTTCCCCATGCCTGATGACTCCTAACCATAAAATTATTTCATTACTAACTCATAACTGTACTTTTCTACAATTATGAATCATAAAATAAATATCTGATATGGAGGATATCTGATATGTGACTTCTGTGAAAGGACTGTTCAAAACTGCCAAGAGGTGGTGGCACAGGTTGAGAACCACTGCTTTAGAGCACCATGGACTTTAGAGTTCAAGGACAGGAAGACATCTGTTCTCTATGAAGCCTGGAACTAGTGTAAAATCCCAACAACTTCCCTTCCCTCCTGCTTGGATTTCATTGGGTTTCCAGTCAGTGCTGTCTCTGTGTTCCAGCTTCAACTGGTTAAGCAGTAGACACTTGTTTTCACATAATGGACTGCATTACCTGTACATACTGATTCTGTTACAGAATGAAAGAGCCCACGGAGAGTCTGAGATCCATACCCCAGCTACACAAGTGCCGCAGAGGGAGACACACCAGGCTGACACACAGTGCATGTTTTCCAGATGGAAGCCCAGATGCTAGATAGACAGTTTGGACAATGCCGTAGAGATGTCGAAGTAAAATGTCAATGGTGTCTTGAGACCTGACACCTAAAGGATGCTTATCCCTCTTACAAATCAGACTCAGTAGCCGAGTACTGTCAACCTCAGCCCTTCTTCTAAGAACCTCCCTCTTAGACTTCTACTGCTCTCTATTTCACTAGGTTGACAGACATGTCTTACACATTTCTCCATATAGCTCTGCAATACACATAAGGATGGAAATGGTATAGATAAGAAAAATTCACTTGTTCCAATCCTGTAAAAGGAAAACACTGAAATAATTTATGAAAAATAAAATATAAATGGGAGAACATCTCAATGTGGGGATGGCCTACAAGGTATAGAAGGTTAGGTAATTAGGGCACTGTACAAACATGAGAACCTGGAGTCTAATCCCCAGCACACACATAAAAACTAGACATGGCCATACACACCTGTAACCCCAGTGCACTCACACAGGGGTAAGGTGGGGGTGCGGAGGCTGGCCATGGCTAGACCAGGAGAATTACTGGGGCTTTGTAGGACACATGCTCAGCCAAACAAAGCTGAACTCCAGGATCAGTGAGATCTGACTAGAGGACACCTAATACTATAGCAAACATCATAATGAAAAGCAACTTTAGTGTGGATTGAGTTTATTTGGTTATAGATTATATAGTGCGTCATTGAGGGAAGCCAAAGTGGAGATTCAAGACAGGAACCTTGAAGCAAAAACTAAAGCAGAGACCAAGGAGAACACTGCTACCTGGCTTGTTCTCCACAGCTTGTTTGTCTGTATTTCTTACACACCCCAGGGAATTCTTATACTTGTCCAGGGACAGTGCTGGAGGCCTGGGTCCTGTATCATCAGCTGGAAGTTAATAAAGTGCCGCACAAGCCAGTCTGATAGAGGCTTCCCTTCAGTTGAGATTTCTTCTTGAATGTATAGACTTGTGTCAAGTTGAGAAAAAACTAACTGTGGCAACATAAACCCTCCTCCCATGGGCTCTGCATGTACACACCCAAGGACATCCACCCACGCACATGCATACATACTCATACAGCACCACACATACATATACACAAATTCAAAAATTAAGTAGCGTAAAACTGCTTTGTCAGAGATTTTGTGTGATGAACCAATCATATAACTGTGCACAAGTATCTGGATAAGCTCTGGGATCCTGGGGTTAATGCTTATATTTTTTTAGGAAGAGTTTCAGGAGGTGAATTGGGGCATCTTCTCAAATCCCAACCTGCTTTCTGCATGGTACCCCCTCAGGGTATTGTGTCTACCTAAATATAAAAGATTTCCAACATATAGTTAAAAGAGGCTCGCTAAAAAAATGTAGTATCTAAGCATGTACACATTTGGAAATGAAAAGAAAACTAGCTATAGCCTGCCTGAACAGGAGGACAATTTGGAGTCAAAAAAAAAAAAAAAAAAAAAAAACAAGGAGGAGAAAATACGGGGAAGGAAGAGGAGGGGACTAAAACTGGGAAATGCGACAAGTGACTTATTTTTTAGAAAATGTTCACAGATAACTGAAAATGTTGTAAAGAAATCCTGATTGAGCATTTAATCTAAAATCTCAAAGACAGCATTTAGAAATCAACCTTCACTTCCTAACAGAGTTAGGATTAGTAAGTAAGAGGCCAGCAAACCAATAGCATTTAGACTTGGCCAAAAGAAAATGGAGCTTTGGAAATCCACAAGTGTGGTGGACCATGGCCTCAGCTCTCTCCAGGACTCTGGAGATTTCCAGTGGCTGAGGCCTCCTTCCAACACCAGAGACAGAGCCATAAATCAGACTTTCCTTGGAACCATAGTAAGATGAGTGGGGCAGTTACTGGTTATGTTTATTCCCTGCGAAGGCCTATGTATCCAACGTTGTTAAGGGATATTACTTCTGGATTCAAGCAGAAAGGCACATGTCAGCTAAGTCTTTCACACACTCAACATGAAAAGCAAAAAAGATTCTGAAGTAACTGTGTTTGCCAGAAGTACTTATACTCTGAGACTTCATTCCAACTGGCTTCCAGCTTCTACCACTGTGCTGCACTACTCAGTTATACTATAAACTTATGCAGATGATGGTGTAGCAGGTGTGTACAGCACTGTAGCATCTCCCTTACCTTCTCATAAAGTGAGATCCATTAGTATTAACCACAATTGACATCCCCAGGGGACAAAAATCCTCTCTTCTTCATAAGATGCTTCTATGGTGGGTTTCTCAGAGAGGGTGTGTCTGCTGACTTTATTACAAGGCATATCCTTATGAACTTCATGGCCTAGTTGTTTATAATTTAGAAACATTCATATGTAGATGTCAGACAAAATTTTATTAGCTTTATAAATGAAGGATGTTGAGAACATAGTGACATTTCAGAAACCATTGCTTTTTTAAAGAAAAGTCTCTTGGCTGTTGAGAAAGCTCGACAGGTAAATACAACTCCATCAATGCCGTGGATCACAGTTACATCCCCAGAGTCCACACTGTAGAAGGGACGCTTGCAAGTAGGACCTCTGTATTTTTTGCCCACACCTCCCCAAAATATTAAAATAAAACTTTTTTTTAAATCTATGCCTTGTAATGAAATGTTGAAATATTCAATCACACACTACCAACACTCTATGAATGAATAGAAATCAGGTCTTTCTTCTAACACAGTTCAGGATAAAGTCACTTTAAAAAGGATTGTCACCTGCCAAAGGCTAGTTCTCCTATTATAATGTCTTTCAAAGTAAGATTTAATACTGTCAATAATACCTAAATATGAGGAGGGCGCTAATGACTTTTTCACAATCTACATTACCTGTCAGATGCTATAAATCATAACTCAGAGAGATGGGGAAGACAGAAGCTCCTACTCATTCTTCAGTCAGTATATGAATGATTCCTGCTCATGATTAACTACACTACTTGTGCCATTTTTCATTACTAAAATTAATTTCCATGTGTATGGAAGATTATTATCTCGTTAGTGTGAAATGGGTTTTAAATGTATTAAATTAGTTAAGTGCCAATGAATGAGGTAGGTACACATATGCCCATACATACATGAATATATCTTTATCAGTGCATTACATATGTGTGTGCATGCACACATATTGTTCAAATCTATACTTACATAGAGTGAATACAGATATTTAAATAAAGAATGAATGGATATCAATGCATAGAATAAACATTAACAACAAAGGAAAGGACGCATAGCTAAAATGATTACTTGTTGATGATTGATGAGCTAGAGTCCAATGTTTGGTTCACGGTAACTGATACTCCTTTCTCCCCAAGTGTATATAGTATTGGAGAATCCAAACCTAATGAGTTCCTCCTCCACAGTTGTAAAGTTTAGACAGGATACTCCAGTTCCTCCTCATAACCCTTAATTTTGTGAAATGTCAATGACGCTCAGCTGCCCGAGTTACACAACCTAAGTCATTTCTTCAATCATAAAAGCCTTTCCATCTTCACTTTAATTTTAAGGCCCAAGGACTTTTATGTGGTTAGAAAACTGTCCTAGTGATAATAAAAATTACAGCATAGCTGCCTTTGACAGTTTATGTTTCCCCTAAGCATCACGACGAACCATGACTAACCCTCCAAATTAATTTAATTTCACAGAATGAAGCATCACAAAATACAGAACAGAGTCATTCCCATGAAGACAAGCCAGATTCCTCAGCTCCCTGCTCCTGAGGCTGCAGCCCCATCTGGGGACAGTTAGCATTCCAGAGCCCAGCAGCTCTGGCAAGTCCTCGCCCCGCCTCTGGATAGTAAACTTGCACTTTTCTCCTTAGAATACTTTATATCTGGTCATGGGTGATGTCCCAGATGTTTTTACTTTCTTAATCTTACTAATCACTCACTTTTAAATATAAAAAGAAAACAAAAAAGATTTCTGTTGACAGTGACCAGAAGGAAAAAATGTAAGAAATGTATACGAAGAGGGTCTTTTTATTTTCATTTTAATAATTTATGACGTTTTCACTTTAGAATACCTTTAAGAAATCAGGCATATTGTCTAGACGGTGTAAAACTAAGTGAGTCCTCATATAGAAACATTCTGTCATAGAGTAGACAGAATTAGAAAACACTTTCTGCCTCTGACTCAACAATGTTCCTGACACATAACTAATCAGGTAAAAGAGTAAACCCTTGCTGTAGAAGAAGGCAATGAATTTTTGACAATGCAATTATTGGGTTTGGGTTACCTACCGACACAAACGCATGCTCAGCATATAATATTCCAGATGGGGAATTGGAAAAAAATCTGAAAATTAGTTTTTAATAAAAGCTAGTAATGATTTAGCCCAAGGCCCTCAAAAGAACAAATGTGTATTATTGAAACTTACAGGGAAAATGTTCTCTTGGAAAACTACACCCAATTTCTGTAAGAAGTACTTTGCTAACATTGGACTGAAAGTTTCATAATTTGACTCAGTCGCAAAGCCCTCAATTCCCCCACGGACTGCAGCCGAAGCCCTACAACAAAAGGCAGCTCTCTTTGGTTGCGCAAGTTGGAAATCGCTTTCTCCGTTCCAACTCCCTTGCTATCTAAGGGGCTCCCTACAGCAATCATAAAAATGAAAGTAGCGGAGGAAGGAAACCCTAGAAATATGAAAGTGTGTTTGCCCAAAGTAATACCCTAATTTCCCCCTGGATCCCCTCCTAGGAACCATGCTGTTTCTTTTCATAATGTTCTCAAGTTCACCCATCTCCATGTACTTTCCCTTAACTAATCTAATGGTGTCTGCTCCTCCAGTGGTATCGTCATAGCCTAACCTCCTTACATCCCCGAGTTTCGCAGTTTATATCTCCCCTAAGCATCACAACTAACCATGACGAACCCCCACAGATTAGTTTAATTTTTTTAGAATAAAACATCACAACCCTCAGCTGAACGCTGTAACCCTCAGCGTTCGTAAGGATGTGTGTGTGTGTGTGTGTGTGTGTGTGTGTGTGTGTTCTGTACATCACACCAGAGTTTCACTTCTGTCATTATTTTCAATTCAACCACACCAGGAAAACCAGCAAAAGAAATAGTTTTACTTGACAAAAAATTTTACATGTATTATTTTGCAAGGCTGTGGGGAAATACATGACACGGCTCCCATGTGGACGTCCTTTCCACCTTGTGGGTTCAGGCAACTGAACTCAGGTCGTCATTTCAGGCAGCAACTGCCCTGACCTCTGAACCACCCCTTTCCTTTGTTCACCTGAACCTCCAAAGTCAGAAAGTTTTTACATCCTTAAGGAGCAAAAGAGAGAAGCCCAGGTACTTAATGAGTAGTTATTGATGGTGGTAATTATATAGTGAAGATGTTTTTGTTATTCAAATTATGTTCTTTCTTGACAGAAATTATGGTCAAAAATAACAGAGGATGACATCATTGCCGCTTTGGGGCCCTTGGAGCACATGGGCAGCAATGCTTAGCTGTTTGCTGATTTTGTTACCACAAACATCATAAAGCTTGTATAAATCCCACAACAGACAGCAACATGCTTTAAATGACTTCTTGAAAGGATGATCCAGAGCATGCAAGATAGCTCAGTGGTTAAAGTGTCTGTCTTACAAACTTAGGGGACAGAGCTCAAGTTCCCAGGACCTGTGCAAATGGGAGGAGAGTTTAACAGGCTGCCTTCATTCTAGCCTCTGAAGGTAGAAATAGTAGATGCTCTTAGCACGCTGTGTAACGAGGCAAGACTAGCCAAATCATAGAGCTGCGGATCTGGTTGAGAGGATAAAGTTGGGGAATGATCTGCCTCAAAGGATATGATAGGAGAATGATTTTTTAAAAAAAGAATCTCTTACACATCAACCTCGAGTCTCTATGGGGCTTTCCCCATTCACATGTATGTACTTTGTATACATGTTAAAACTCATAGTATGAATACACATAGTATGAACACACACATACTATGAATACACAAACTCATGTAAAAGAAATGCAAATGTATGCACGCGTATGTGCGCGCGCACTCACACACACACACACACACACACATACACATCTAGTAAGGTTGGAGATGGCTTAGTGGTTAAGACCTCTTATTGTTTCTACAAAAAAAAATGAAGCTCAGTTCTCAGCACCTAAGTCAGGTAGCTCATAACTCCCCACAGACTCCAGCTTGAGAGGACCTAGTGCCCTTATCTGGCCTCTGTGGGAACCTGCATACCCAAGTCCATACACGCATGCGGACACACACATACATATAAGCAAAAATTTTAAAGAATACAGCTTTAGGAGAGAGGAAAACAGAAATACAGACAAGACAATGAAAAGCACAGGTATATTTGTGAGGGCTCAGAAGGAGGGCAGGGAGGACACATTGCATCCACTTGAGATGTCACAGATACTCAGAAGAGTGGCTTTCAGGGGACATCTGGATTCACTAGCAGGTGCTGTGCTTACACATCTCCAGCCCTGGCTTAAGATACCGGAAGCCTGGTCCTGGCTTTCCCACTTAGTTAACAGTACCATTTGTCTTGTTTAAGAGTCACAAAGAAATTAAAAGCTGATATCAGGATCATTCTGGAAAAAAAAAGGGGGCCCTTTTACCAGTGACTCAGCCAGTCAGCTGCCTTTTCTTGTGAAACACAACCTTCAGCATGTGATCAGGAGGATGAAAAAATTAAATTCATTTCAATACATGAAAACTAATTTGAGTTCCCAGCAGCAGGCCAAGAGGGAGAGGATAGAATAGGGGAAGATAGGGCTGGGGAGGGGTGGTTGGGAAAGTGCCAGACCAAAAGGACAGATGAGAAATTCCCTGACCCAAGGCTGGGAAAAGGAGCAAGTGACAGAATTACAGAAACAAATCACTACTGCTTGTGACTGAGATGTTTCTAGAATGTTCCAGGGGCACAGTCAGTTAGTGAAGGCTACTTCCACAAGATGGCTCCTCGTGGGGTAGGGGTGGAATTTGCCAAACACTAACTGAAGCAGGCATTTGTTGGGGAAAGGCCATTCAAATGTCATTTCATGATCAGAGAAAAGTATGTGACTATACAAAAATGTCATCATGAAACCTCTGTGTTGTGTAGTTAATAACTAGTTGTATCTAATAGAAATAGAAAAGGCTATTCCATTCCCCACCAAAAAAAAAAAAAAAAAAAAAATACTGGAGAAAATTAGATAAGCCCAAAGATGTCTGCATCCTCTGTCTTTATGAAGTAAGCTTAGCTTACCCCAAACTGGCCCTGTCTGTCACATTAACCTTTTCTAAGTGCCTAAATATATAGTCATCATCTTTCCTTCTTAAAATATGACCTTAAATTGAGTACGCTCAATAATGTGCCTACACAGAAAATGCACTCTTAAATTGAGTCTTCCAAAATACACAGTCTCAACACTTCCTTTGTTTGGAGGCCATTGGTTTGGAGATAACTCCAAAGAGAACACAGTTCTTCCCAGTTGCATGCAGTCTACCAATCTTTTCCCACTCTTTAAAAAGACAAAGACATTTTAAAAATATCGGCATACTAGGCTGAGGAATGGCTCATCAGTTAAGAGCACTTGCTGTCCTCTTGAAAGACCCCAGTTCAGTTCCAAATGCCCACACAGCGGCTATTCAGTAGCAGCAGTGCTAAAGGTCCATCACCTTCTGTCAACACTCTGCTCACTGTACCACTGTACACACTATGTACATGGTACACACACACACACACAGATGTATATATATATATATATATATATATATATATATATATATATATGTTTGTATATTTGTAATAATTAATATTTTTATAACACCAACTATTATGTACAACTAAACAAGGGAATGTTAGCTGTTCTTAAATCTAACTCCCAAGTCTGTTATGTGACCTGCAAATCCTTTATAACAATGCTGTTACTCTGTCCTGTGGATAGCATTTGAGGAGATAAAAATGTGGACTTTATTCCATTGACAGACAGAAGAAAGTAGGCCACAGTTGGGAGTGACACAACCTAAGGAAAATAGAAACATCAATGGAAAGGGAAATTGAAAGGAAAGGGTGACTAAGAAATTGCCACCAGTTCTATGAGTGACCCCTTGGGACCTCGAATCGTTTTTTACTTAAATATCATGGGATGGTAAGCTTTCTACAAGCTGAGACTTGAGGAAGCCCAGGCAGCTGGCAGCTGGCAGCCAACATGAAGTAATTAGTATGGTGCGCTGCGTACGGTCGGCATGCAATAAATCAAAGGGAAGCCACAGAGTGAGCGCACGAAGCTATTTTTCTGGAGCTTCTTTCTTAACTTTCATCTTCAAAGTCTATGGCTACCTTTTCTCTTAGCCCACCTACGGAGAAAGGTGCAGCTTAAAGGGAAGCAGGGCATCTCCGCGGCAATAGAAAATAAGAGAGCATTCAGAACCCACAAGAAAAACAAGGCCCTGTTTGTCAATTCTACCAAAAGGTTCCCTCTCTAAAGACCCTGCAGGTTACAAGGCCTTTATTCAATCATATCCTCAGTGAACTCATAGAGCGGTTTTGCCAAGAACTTACAGTGCACAATATTTTGGTTTCTATTGACACTGCAATGTCTGTGACAAGCTGAAAATAAGACAAAAGGTGTTGTTCCTCAGAAGATAAATTTTAAGTTCAACCTGTCATTATTCTGAGTAGAAATGATGCAAAATCACTCAAAGGCATGTGATAATATATTTAGAGAAACAAGGGGGAAAAGAGAAGATAAAACTTCAAATGTTGGAGCGCCACGAAGAGAAAATGGAACATCTTTACCTACAGTATCAGTGGACATCAGACACACTTGTGTCCTTAGTGTCTTGGAACATTCAGATCATAAACCTAACTCTGTCATTGCTCACAAGCAAATACTTGGCACACAGCTTGCCTGGGAAAACTAAACACTCACCTAAAATACACAGAATGTAACTACATTTGCTATATCACACAGTACTGCAGAGGTTGGTAATTCAGCCACTTTAAGAGATATATTTATATACACACAAGCATACACACACACACACACACACATATTTGCATGCATACATACTTACATACATACACATCAAAGAATGCAGTTTTTGGTTTCTCTCCCTAAGAGACAACACTACTTTCAGAGATTAAATAGCCAGGCTTCTGACCCTAAACAGATGGAGTACAGGATCTATTATAAGTACACAAGTAATGATACCCATGAGGCTTCTAAGGACAGAGCCCTTTTGGGAAAGGTTCTAGTTTAAGTGTGAAATCTTCTTCATCGTCTTATGCACTTGAACACTCGATTCCCAGCTGCTGATACTGTTGGGGAAAGTTATGGGACTTTTAGGAGTAGATCCTTAATGGAGAAAGTACCACTGAGAACAGACCTCAAGGTATTATGGAAAAGTTACAACCTGGCCTCCAGGGCCTGCCACCATGCCCTCCCCATGACAACTGAATACCGTTTGGAACTACAGCCAAAATAAATACTTCCTGTTTGTTACCATCTAGGGGGCTTGTTTATATTCATTTTCTCTGACAATCAAGGAATAAAAAGACAGGAAACAGCACAGAGAGAGATGGGGGTGGGGAGGGAAGACTCTGCAAAACAGGACAAGCCTCTTCTCCTCTTGAAGGGATAGGGTTTTAAGTGTATTTAATTACCTGGCTTTGTCCACCTCCATAATTTTGGATTGGAGTTTATAGACATGCAGCTTTAGGGGAGTGTGTGTGTGTGTGTGTGTGTGTGTGTGTGTGTGTGTGTGTGTGTGTCAGAATCAGACTTGAGCATATCTGACCAGCCTGAACCAGCTGGCCAGAAGAGGAGCCCTTACTGGCAGAAGCAAAAGCCTGCTGGTCCTTTGTCAGGAGGGTAAAGAAGAAGGTAGAAGTTTACTATCTTTACTATTTCTTTATGGCTGCTTTCCTTGTTGGGGAATGTGTCTAGCTCTCAGACCTTCATCTTTCAATTACTTTTGTCACAGCAACCAAAAGATATTACAAACTGCGACTATGACTTAGTTACAGTGCTATTGCTATGAAGAGACACCATGATCAAGGCAGCGTGAACAAAAGAAAGTGTTTAATTGGGGCAGGCTTACAGTTTCAGAGATTCAGTCCATCATCATCATGGTGGGAAGCCCGATATCGTACGGGCACACTTGGTACTGGAGGAGCCAAGAGTTCTGCATCTTGACCCAAAAGCAGGCAGAAGGACACTGCCTTCTGTAGGCCATGAGGAAGAGGGTCTCTTCCACCCTGGTGGGAACTGAGGCTAAGAACCTCAAAGTCCAAACCACGGTGACTCACTTCCCCAGAAAAAGCCACACCTCCTGACAGTGCCACTTCCCATGGGCCAAGCATATTCCAACCACCACAGAGTCCCACTGCTCTAGTGTTTACTTCAGAATTCAGGGAGAGGTTTCACAAAGACTCATCACTCTCTACACCTACAGGCACTCAACAACTACTCTCCAATGAATTTGGCCTAAAGTGAAAAATAAGAGAATAAAGACATGTGTCATTTTCATGAAAGACATAAGCTATCAAAATCAGCTCTCAATCAGCAGAACTTGAGTGGTGAAGTAAAAGCTAACACATGGTTTTAGGTAAATGCTGCTGTGCTTGATCCAACTGTAGTTCAGTTTAGCTGGGAAACCAGTACCCCTGGGAGCTCTTACAGTAGTCAAGTTTGGCAAATTCCAAATTTGGCTTACATTACAATTTAGTTTTTCATACATTGTGCTACTCCAGGATGGAGGTGGCATCTTTATGGTCTTTTTCTCTTTCTATTTTCTTTTCCCCTATTACTTCCTAAGTGAGAAAAACTCTGCTATCTGGGAATAACATTATTGTTGGCTTTGGCCATTCGTGGACAATTGTTGAACTGCACACAGCTGTCAAAATGTCAATGAGAAATGAGTTAACCATATAGCGAAGCTTCATACTTTCACTCCAGCTTCCCTGAAGTTTAGTTTATTGGGCTTAATATTGAACATTATTAAGTATATGAAATTTATCTTACTGTTTGTATCTCATATAAATCACTCCACATTCACAAATGCAGAATTTAAAAGGATCAAAAGCAAAAACATAAGTTAAAATGCAAGTTTAATGATATCCATTTTAAGGGTGCAGGAAGCGCCTTTGGTTCCTTGTGTGAAGAGGCAGTTTTCTGAGTACAGGTGTATGTGGAATATGTATAATAGTGTTTGTAGTGGGTTCACAACCATGGCTGGGTCCCAGCTGACAGAATCAAGTCGTAACTCTCCTGAGGCCAAAGCACACAAAACTTAGCTCATTGGCTGTGAGTTTACATGGTGTGTTTCTAAGGAAAGGGTTTGCTTCACAATGTTTTTACTGATTAAAAGAAAGCAATCTTATAAAGACCACTAAATGTGACTGGGAACAAATAGCAGAACAATTAAAATGTTCTCTTCAGGCAATGTGGTATAAGTCAACAGAGCACCTAGAATATGGATCTAAGTTCTCCTCTCCCGGTCAGTGACTTTTAACTGTGTCCTGTTCCTTTCTTTGTATAAAGGAAAGAAAAAGGAAGAATTGTTTTGAAGCAGAACTCTACACTAAAGCTCTGTGTCAAGTATAGTAATACATTCCTGAAACTCTATCACTTGGGAAACAGGAGATCAGATTGCAAGCTCAATGCCAGTCATACTGTGTAGTGAGTTCAAAGCCTGCCTGGGAGACATAGTGAAAAAAATAAACTGAACACCAGACGTAGTGGCCTAAGTGTATAATCTCAGCTATTTGGGAGTCCAAGGAGAAGACAGGCTCCTTCAAGTTCTGTAGTGTGGGCTGCAGAGTGAGTTCAAGTCCAGCCTGGAAGACTTAATGACATCCTGATTTTAAATACATACATACATACATACATACATACATACATACATACATATATACATACATGGAAAAGCAAAAAAATTTTAAAAGTCTGGGATATGATTTGGTGATGAAACTTCTGCATTGTACTGAACCCTGAGACCAATCTCAGTGCCACAGAAAAGAAAATTTCTAAAACTGCACAAAAAAAACCACAGGGAAATGCTGTGTGCCTACCAAAATCCCTACCCTAAGTGAGATAAAAAGGAGCAAGGCATAATAACTTGTATGCTGCTTTATGGTTTGAGAAAAGGAATATCTGTAATATTTCAGTTCCTGTCGTATATTAATTTTAAAGTTAAAAACAGATCTATTTAAGAGATGACTAAATTGGTTTAGCAGAGCTGGGTATGCCAAATTAATTATCCAAGAAACTTAATAGATCGACCAACTCTTCTTGGTTTTCCATCCGCAGTTATGTCCGTGCAGGACTTAGAACTTACTTGTGAAGTGTCTACTCTCTCTCTCTAATCACACCGCTTCCCAGCCAGAACGACGTCACAAAGCAAGCATCCGCCCCGTTGCCCTTTTAAATCCATTGCTCTTTGAAACTCCAATCACAGAAGAAATACTGAGGAAAAGGTGGCTCTTTCATCTCTGTGTGGCTGCTGCTACAAGGCTCTTCCTACAGAACCCTGCAACCCCCAGTTCCTCTTGACACTTGGGAGAAATGCTTTGAAAAGGCCAGTTCCAGCCAAAGTTCTCAGCCTTCTATTTCCTTCTTTACTTAAAACGAGGAAATGATTTGTAGGAGAAGAAAAGTAAAACAATGCAGGGATTCATTTATTGTCTGCTTAGCTGATCTGAATGCTCACCTTGCCCTCAAACTTGCTGACACTAGAAACTCTTTGAGTTGCTATCATTATTTATTATTATTATTATTATTATTATATTATTATTATTAAATCTCATCGTCAACCATGGGGTTTGTAAAACATAAGCGGTAAAATTTCTTCAACACATGTCAGAGGAATAGACTAAAGGTATTTTCTTCTTGATAAAGACACCCAGGAGGGACCACGCCCATTTCAGTGTCAGCAATGGTTGCTTTTCAGCTTTCTACAGTCTATAGTTCAAATCCATGACTCTCTTCTAGAACTGAAGAAGAGCTGAAATATTGATCTGCTACCATCCTCCTGCCTCCAAAAGTTCAACCCTTTCTCTAATTTCTCCTTAAACCCTTTTTCTTCATCCATGTTATTTGTATTCATTCTGTATTACTTCTTTTTATTTTATTTTCTGTGGCCATATAAACCATTTTAATAGTTTTCTGGAACTAAAAAAGAAATGTAAGTGTATAAATAAAGTTGGAGGTTAAGAAATGTCTTACCCTCCTGTCAGCTGATTGCTATATTTTGAGGAGTTTGTATTTTTCTGTAATGGTCTATATTACAGACAACATGTTACCTTGAAATGAGAAATACCTTAAATTCTGATGGCCACCATCTCACTATTTAGAAACTATTTACACTGCCAAAGTGTATTTTTTCCCAGACAATTCGATTTTTCGAAACAGTGACTTTCCTTCCATGCTAGAGACCCTGAGTTCGATCTTTTAAATTCTAAAAAGCCATTCAAAAAAACTAAGGTTGAACAATATGTTTATACTACCACACTAACAGAACCCACCAAAATATACCTCACATGAAAAGTTTATCCTACTAAAGGCAGATTTTAAGGCTATGAAAGGTGACTTTTATTTTTAAGTACAATTTTTTTCTACAAGGGAATTCTAGGCCTGTGGAAAAATTCATCATTGAAACACATTCCAAATGACACTAACAATTCAGCAGTATGTCATTGGCCTTAGTTCAATGCACAGATTTTCCTGAGTACTTTGCATCTAGACTGCCAACTGACTTTGCATCTAATGAAACTATGAAGTTGAGAACACTCTTAGTAAATAAAAACAGAGGAAAGGGGACTAAGGAGTCCCTGATGGTTTAGGAATCAAGTCCTCCCGAATCCTTGGAACAAAAGCCAGCAAACTAAATGAGCCTGTTTTATTATTCACATTTTCTACCAAACCTGACTGATCCCAAGACCCCTGTAGAAAGCCGAATACACAACCAGACTAAACTGACCCATATACTGAAGAAAGAAAAATGGTGTTGGCAAATAAAATTAAAGTACATAAACTATGTGAAAGAAAAACTTTGCTAAGATGCTGATAAAGACACCAGGTTAGTCTCCGAGCTCCATCCTCCATCCTTACCCAGACACCCACCATGTAAGTGTAACACTCATTCCCCACCAATGAGACTTCTTTTATTGGAGAAGGAGACCATTACAGAAAGATACAACTCCTCAAAATATAGAAATCAGCTGACAGAGGGTTTTTCAGCCTCAACTGGTACATCAACAACACAACTCCTGCACCAAAGGCTCAGGAACGCAGAAGAGGGGGCAGAACGATTGTTAAAACCAAAGCTAAGAACTCTTGCTGCAAGACTGAGGCTTCTAACTATGTCAGAGAAACCGCACCCAGAGCATCTCAACATCATGGCTGCCTAAACAGACCTGAACAATTTCAACAGTGGATAGGCAGTAGGAATGGGGGAGATCTCACAAAGCCTCACCCCTAGACAAAGCAAGTAAGAACTGCTGAGAGGAGAATTAGTCTCCCACAAGGATAAGTCCTTTGATTGGATAACCACTTGGTTATCCAGCACCAACTGGCCAGCCCTAAAAATATATTTACATAGGAAACATTGAATTGAATAGACTCAGAAAATTGTAGTCATGTATTTATTCATTTATATGTGAATGTAACAAAAATAGTTAAAGAGGAGGCCTCTGCATTGCGGAGAGGGTCAAGTAGGAGTGTGGTAGGAGGGAAGAGGCGGGGAGGAAATGATGTGAGTTTAACGAAGTTTTTTAAAATATTTACATATTATAAGTATTTTTTGTTTGTTTTTGTTGTTTATGAATGAAGGCAGACTGGAGATGTAGCTCAGAGCGCAAAGTGCTTTTCTGGTATACACAAACCACTAGATCTATACACAGCCATCTCCAGTGCCACAGAATATTAAGCCTGCTGGTACAGACCTGTAATCCCAGCACCTTGGAAGGAGAGGAAATCAGATCATAAATGCAAGGTCTCCTCAAATGAACAGTGACCACAGGCTGGTCCTGATACATGGAGTCTTGTCAAAAGAAAAGAAGAGAGAGAAAAGAAAGAGGAAGAGAAACAGCTCTCTAAAAATATGTAAATAAAAACAAAGCCTCTTAAAACCTGCAAGGTCCTTTTCGATCTCTAATCACTCTTTTATTTTATCAAGATTGATTTGTTTTCCTTCCTGGAGACACTGGATTAGAATACTCCCCGGAGAGAACTCACATTGAGTCAATATGGCTGGCCTGGGCTTGTGAAGGGATCACTTCACTGACCACTGACAGAAATCCCACCTGTGGACACCCACACAGCAGTTGTTTAATTAAACAGAGCTTCACCTGATGAGCAACTTCTGATGGGAAATAATGAAGACCCTCCCCCCCCTACAAAACTGCTAGAGGCACTAGACAAGCAAAATACAATTATCTGAACTGATATCCAGCAGGCATCCCTGACAATGATGACCAGGGGTCCTTAAGGTTCAGCTGCTCCACTTGAGGCCAGGGCCTCTAGCTTTAAAGTGTTCTGGTCTCTCATCCTCCTGGCAAGGTGGAGAGAATGCCTCACACCGAGATGCCAGCATCACCTAATTAAGCTGCCAGCTCTTGCTGCCACCAGTAGACCTATAGTTTGCAGCATAATAATTGAGACAAGTGTTCAAATATTTTATTTCAAGTGATTTTTTTTTACTGTGTCCCAATCAAAAGGGCTATCTATATATTTATAGAAGTTAGAATTGTACCGTGCCCCCTCTCCTCTCACAGACAAAGCAAGTTTTTCATGGTTTTTAAATGTACTAGAGACAGGCTATCTCACGTTGGTCTCCCAAGGCAGTCAATGGAGACGTTCATTTAAATTACGTCTTGTGTAAATTAGCCTTTTAGGAAAGCATTCATGGGCCTTTTAGCCATGGACTGATCCTTTTTCATTCCAGGCAGAAATAAAGTGAACAGATTGAAAACAGGCCGTGAGCCAAGCTGTGCTGGTGTTTGCACTTACAGTTTTCAGTATCTTCAGTGAGATTAGTAACCACAATCAGTAAAACAGGCTCTCCTCTTGCCTTAAGAAAAGAAACTTTGGAGCTTTGTAGGATCTTAGGAACGAGACACAGAAACTATTTCTCTATTCATTTATCACTTAATGGTTGGCATATTTCTTAGTAGTGCATATGATATCGCACAGTTCATTTTAATTCTAAACATTTCACTTCACATTAGCTAAAGTACCTTCCCAGGAGAGCATGCTGTATATATAATCAGTCTTGGCTGTTAGAGTTTTTTTCAATGGTCCTTTGCTTAGCTAGGTTTTTCCTTTGTTTGGTTCATGATACGAGTCTTAATTGCATTGCACTGGGCTTACCCAAACAGTTCCGTCCTTTGCCCCTGGGTCACCAGAGGAAGAAACACTTTTTGCTGACTGAGAATCATTTTCCCTTCTCACATTATTTGCCTTAAATCATTTCCCCACTGCCCCTTGGCAATGAAAATCTCAGTCATATTTTGTCCCCATTATTCAGCTGGTGAAATGAATTATACTTCTGTGATTCTCTCAAGTTTGAATCACGAATTAGTGCTCAGTTGGTAAAGCCCATGTAACTCATAGATGACATGAGTTCAATCCCCCAAGAAGACACTGAAACAACAAACAAACAAACACTGGGTCTGGCCATGGTACACCTCTATTGTACCTATAATTCCAAAACTGTGGAGGCAGAAAGACAGGGGAGATCCCAGGAACTTTCTAGCTGGTCTAGCCAAATCAGTAGGCTCCAGGTTCAATGACAGACCTTGTCTCAAAAAAGTCAGGACTTCTGACAGGCATGACATGCACACATGCACACACATACAAGAACAAATACATACATACACTCTAAAATAAAAGGACTAAAGACAATATTGGACCTCGGCAATTCTGGTTGGTATATGCTTAGGGTTTTATTTGTCTCTCAATTCATCTCGGTCTTGTACCAACAGATCTTGGCTTGGCTTTACAAAAAAAGTCTTTCCCACTATCTCTTGCCTCTCAGACTATAGCTGATAATCAATAAATCCCCTCTCTAACTTGGCTGGATTCTTGAAACTAAACTCAAAGAAATTCATATTGGGGGATAAATATCCATAAACAATCTTTCATAAACAATGAAAGTCTGTAACATCCATGAAGTGCTGAGAAGAGCATCTGTGAGTGTTTGGCCATAGAAGTCTGGGTCAGTCCCAAGGCTTGAAGAACACTGAGGAGGAAGATGTGGGAAGATTGCAAGAGTTGGATGGTGGGAATGAGTTCTGTGAGATTCAGTGTTCTAGGTGTGACAGAACTGTTACCCAACATCAAGCCGGTTAAAAGTCCCAGCAGATATGACAAGGGACTCCCGAGTCCCCACCCCTAGCTCAGGAGCAACTGGCAGGTGATTGTGGCTATGGGAGAAATAGTCATTTTTCCTTGAGGGATGGTCAGCAGCAGGCTAGCCATGTTCTAGTGGACGGTCCCACATAATGCGTATATGCACATCACTAACTAGACACAAAAGGAGATACATATAATGGTGTGTGGGGTGTGTGTGTGTGTGTGTGTGTGTGTGTGTGCTTACATGTGCTCACATGTTATGTGATAAATTAAAGCTGAGGAGTTGGGAGGGGATAGAGGATTGATAGGATTATGATGTATGTATAAAGCTATAAAATTTTCAAAGAATAAATATAGATATAAAAAAATCCAGAATCTGTTTAGGTAAAATAACTCATTGAAAAGGTGTATAAATTCACAGGGAAGAGGCCTGGAGTAATCTACCCTAATTTCCAAAGTATCTTGTTCTTACATTTTCATATCTCTAATGTCTGCTTTTCCCAATCCCACTCGTGACTCTCTACCAACTTTACACCAAACCTGAGAAGCATAGCTATACAGTGTTCTCTTCTGTTTCTTGCTTTGCACTGTCAGGGTCTGAAAGGGGGCCTGTGGATTTTAGCTGGAGATTTCATCTAGAGTACACTGCCTTCTGCATAGCCAAGGCAATGCTCTTGATCCTAACTTCTTTCCATGTTTCTTCTTCCTGTTGGTGCTTAAACCGCAAAGCTCTCAGAGTGAGTAAGGACCAAGACTTTAGGATGGCCCGAGAGACGTCAGTGCCCAACATCTAGATACACAAGTGTCCCCTGTGAAACCTGATAGACTGCTGCATTCTACTTGATTAAGTGGCTCAGGTAGCACAAAGATCTTCTCAGTACTTAAACTCAAGTTTTGTTCTTACCCTGGTCTTACCTGGCTTTTCTTGGCCAGAAAAGGCTACCTGTTTAATCTCTGTTCCTGAAGACTCCTAGATCTTGCTGCAGTCAAGGTACTCTGATAGGTTAATCAGAAGGCAAACGGAGTGTGGGGCCTGTTCTTCCCTCAGCCTAGAGTACTCCACACTCCCATCTTCTCTAGTACCGCCCATGTTTTGGAATTCTTCCCAACCTCACATTGTCACAGAAGTCTTGGTCACACTACGCATCGCACCTCATCCCTTTGATATCTTGTTTACCGCTTGGCTACAATGAATGTTACAGAAGTCTTGGTCACACGGCGCAGCACCATACTTCACCCCTTTGACACCCCATACTGCTTGACTGCAACAGGTGTTTCCATAGTTATTCTTCAGCACAGTAGAACCTAACAGAACGATGGCTTCTCATTTTCCCTTTCTGGACTTGCCCTCCAAACCATGGCAGACTGGAGCTCAATGAATACTCACTGAATGGAAAGATAAATCATGGTTCATTTTTGTTACTTTTACCTTGCATTAAACAATACATTTCAACATTCTTATTGTCATCACTATCATGGGATTGTCTTCTTCCCCCTTAATGTAGCATAAATGTGAGTAACCTCTAAAGTAGTTTAGAAAATATAAGACAGAGAGTTTTATCTTTGTTATAAGATTTACATTTTTGATACGTTCACACATACATTAATATTATCTATACATCTATATATAATATATTAGATGTATTATATTGTATGTTGTATATTATATGTTGTATACTGTATATTGTATGTTGTATGTTATGTGTTATATGTTATGTATTACCTATTATAAATTTATTATATATATGTCATAGTTACATATTTTATATTATATACTATATAATAATATCATACACTTGGTTTTATGTTATATATTATGTATTATATTAAATATTAAGTATATTATATATATATTACACATGTTGCATAATATATACTGAATTTTGATCATTTCAGTCCTCATTATCTTCTGTCACTCTCTACTACTGAAGCCCACTTTTACTCAACAAGCACTCATCTGATTCAGTTTCTCTTATGTGTGATTGGCTCAGTGAGTTTAATTATGGTTACCTACATGAGGACAGGTGTGGTTTTAGCCATTTGCTGGATATGGGCAATTTACCCATGGCTGTAGCTTATCTTCTCTTGGTTGTGTTCCCTTAATATACCACGTTGCTGCTGCTGTAGGCATTTCTTCAACAACTCCATAAGTTTAGCACCCCCATAAGGCACTTTTCCTATTCCCTTCCCTCAGATATCCCTTACCAAAGGCAGATCCCAGTTAGAATTTTCTTTTGTATCCACAACAGAAATTTTAGCGAACTCACCAAATATACAAATGCATCTTGCTATCTTCCCTCTATTATCTGTGTCTCATAATTGTCTTTCTTCGTGGATATGGCAAATGATTACAGACCAGGAAAGTGTAATAGTGACAAATATGAATTATTTGTTAATTTCCTAACATAAAGTCAGTCATGAAAAATCAGTGAGGTTAAATGCTCTTATTAAAACTCTGGGGGTTGGGGATTTAGCTCAGTGGTAGAGCGCTTGCCTAGCAAGCGAAAGGCCCTGGGTTCGGTCCTCAGCCCTGTTAAAAAAAAAAAAAAAAAGACAAAATAACAAAAAGACCAAAACTCTGTTAGCATGTGAAATAAAGTAGACTTAATAATCTCACTATTTAGTTTAGTGTGCTAAAAGAAGTTTGTTAAAAGAAACTATCTCGGCTGGGCAGTGGTGGTGCATGCCTTTTTTTAATCCCAGCACTTGGGAGGCAGAGGCAGGCGGATTTCTGAGTTCGAGGCCAGCCTGGTCTATAGAGTGAGTTCCAGGACAGCCAGGGCTACACAGAGAAACCCTGTCTCAAAAAAAAAAAACAAACAAAAAAATAAAACAAAACAAAAACAAACAAACAAAAAAAAACAAACAAACCAAAAAACTATCTCATACCACTTTCCCCACAGATTATAATATCTTTTAGGAAGAAATTGCTTCCATAAGAAAGCATAAGAGATTTTGCAACCAGACATAAAAATGAATGCATGCATAAATGAATGATTAATTGCAGCCACTATCCATTTTATTGATTCTATTTAATACAGATCCCAGACTAACCCAAGGAAAAGCTGGTTTCTACCCAGGCAGTCTGTCCTGTGATTATCGGCCATTAGGCAGGCAGTCTAAGCGACCTTGTGCCAATGACTCAACAGAAATATTTCAGAACTTCCTGTGAGATGAAGCTCCACAATCTGTATGGTCTCATGGAGATCACATGATGCAGTGTAAGGACCCATGGAGATCACATAATACAGTGTAAGAGGTTCGTAAAGCAGAAGACTCAGAATATCACGTGACTATGGCCGGGATAGAAAGAGCAGAACTGGTCTAACAGTTGTTCCTTCGTGCTTTCCTGAAAAAGACGTCACGGCTTTGGTATAGATAAAGGCACAAAGAGAGCATCAGTATTTGTGACCTCTACCACCCTTAATTCAGGCCTTTACTTTAACTTTGCTCTTTTCACAATACTGACTTTTCCCTGCAGTCAGAGAAAATAACAACGATAAATAAGGAGCATTTCATGTTCCTGGAACAATCTTCATGATTCTAGAAATGCCTGCTCCAGCATCCAGATGTGAGCTGGCTGATACTGTATCCTAGTGAATCTAAACACAAAACTCTTCGGTGAAACCATGGAAATCAAAAATAGAGTCCAAGATTCCCAACGAAAGTCTGAAAACTCTGAATAGAACGCATCTGTAGCCATGCCGCTGCTACAGGGCACACTCCTGTTAGTCTCTCCAACACTGTGGATGAAAAGTTACAGGTTTGGTCGTTTGTCTAAGTGGGGGAGCACTAACCTAGCAAGCACAAGGCTCTGGATTTGGTCTCTTGAGCCAGAAATTTAATAAATAATAACAATGAAGGTAAATAAAAGTCTATACAAGAGAGTTTACCCTTACTCTTTTGATTCTGCACTAACCTAGTACTAGAAAGACACCTTGGATTTCTCTCAATTATTTTTGTGGTGTCTGCAAGTCAGATTCTGATCATGGGTTATTTGGACAAATGAGATCATATTTCTCCCACTTTGGGATATGTAAAAAGTGAAGAGGACATGATAAGGACACAAGATACTGATAAATCACTGGGACATTTGGGGAAAGGGAGGAGACACATTTACAAAGCCTTTAATAGTAAAATAACACGAAACTGTCAGGGAAAGAGAACAAAGTGCAAAGGAACCTTCAGAACTTTAGAAATAGCCAGTGGTTCTCTAAGTCACGGGAAAGGAAATCAGGTTTATTCCCTTAGAAACTAAACTGGGGCCTGGCAGTGGTGGCGCATGCCTTTAATCCCAGCACTTGGGAGGTAGAGGCAGGTGGATTTCTGAGTTCAAGGCCAGCCTGGTCTACAGAGTGAGTTCCAGGACAGCCAGGGCTATAGAGAGAAACCCTGTATCAAAAAACAAAACAAAACAAAACAAAAAAAAGAGGAAGAAAAGAAAAGGAAAGGAAAAGAAAAAGAGAAAGAAGAAAGAAATTAAACTGGGGAACCACAGACTTCTGAACGAAGACAGAAAGCATCCACAGTTGGATTTCCTGTGAGGGCTTTCTGCCATTGAATGAACTAGGCTGGACCAGATGAGTCTCCAAGTACAGCAATTGATCTCTAGCCTCAGAACTACTGGGTGGTTTCTGTTTTATGAAAAAAGCAAACACACAGGCCAATCCTGAAGCTTACATCAGATCCAATGAGCAGATCCTCCTGGATGCTCGACCCGTCTGTATTTGACTCTAATAGCTGAGTGTTCCGACATTATACTAGACCTTGAAGTATTTAGACATTGAATATCAATTTAGGTTAGTAATATTTTTAGTGATATTGTGTCTCAAAATGTTATAATTGGTTTTGAGTATAATGTAAAAAAATGAATGAGCTTCAGTTTAAGAAAAAAAGAAAGCAAAGTTTGAAAACAGAATAATTTTGTTGTAGTAAAGGAGGCTCAAGCTTGTCTTCAGTTCTCTTTTTTAATCTCACTTCATATATTTCAGAATAAACATTAGTAGTAGTAAACAAAAGCAGCCAAACTGCCTGTTCACAAAATCATTCCTGTCTCCATATATTTAAAAGATCTTATTTTTCTTTCCCATCTTATCATACTCCTTCTACACTCAAGGCTACTTTGTTTGGTTTTTTTGTTTGTTTTGTTTTGTTTTGTTTTGTTTTGTTTTTGGTCAGGATGTCACTGAAACCAACAACAACCCAGAGCTAATCTGAGGTAAAAGTATGAAACCGCAGAAAATTTCCTAAATAGATAACTGATTGATTCCATTAGTTCTCTGTAGCTGCCACAACGAATTACCACAAACTGAGTGCTTTAAGACAGTAGAAATATATTCTCAGTTCTCGAGGCCAGGAGTCCAAAACCAAGATGCTGACAGGGCGATGCCCCCTCCAGAGGCTCATGGAAGAATGTGTTCCTGAGTTCTGTTCTGGCTTGGGTCGTTGCTGGCAATCCTTGATGTTCTTTGGTCTGCAGATAAATCTGCAGTCTACGGCTCCTTCTTCACATGCCATTCTCCTCTTCAAGTCTATCCAAGTTTCTCTTCTCTCCTGAGGAGTCCATCACTGAAGTCAGGCTCACCTCATGCTAAATTGATGGCATATAGGAAAAAAGAAAAAAAAATGTTATTTCCAAAGATTTTATTCTTTGGGTCTGGGACTTAGGATGTGAAAAACTTTTGTTGGAGGCGGAGTGACAATTTCTTACCCACTACAGTGACAACATGAGACACTAGGGACCAAGAGGAACTGGTGGTGTTTGCACTTCTTCTCACCTTCTCTGTGTGTGTCTGCTTCTGCCTCTAACAAGGACATTTGTCAGTGCGTCTAAACCAGCTGCTTACCTCCAGGTAATCTTCTCATCTGAACATACCTTTAAATATAAAACAGAGGAAGGAAGGAAGGAAGGAAGGAAGGAAGGAAGGAAGGAAGGAAGGAAGGAAGGAAGGAAGGAAGGAAGGAAGGAAAGAAGGAAAGAAGGAAAGAAGGAAAGAAGGAAAGAAGGAAAGAAGGAAAGAAGGAAAGAAGGAAAGAAGGAAAGAAGGAAAGAAGGAAAGAAGGAAAGAAGGAAAGAAGGAAAGAAGGAAAGAAGGAAAGGGAAAAATTGTTTCACTCATATTTAAATGCATGATAGCAACTCATCTAAGTGCACATACTGAGCTATGCAGCCATGATATCTTTACTTAAATAGAAGGAATGCAATTTCCCTTATGTTGGAGTCAGGCTCACTCCTATCCAGCGCAATCATGTTAACTACATCTATTTTAAAAAATGCTACTTCCAAAGAAAATTTTATGTATGTGTGATCAAAAACCTTAGAGGCCACTGGTGCAGTTACATTGAAAGCACATGTCTCTAAGTTATTCACATTTTATTTGGGTACTCTAATATAAATTACAGTATATCATTTAAATTTAAGTATAAAAGCCTTGAGATAGTTCTTGGCTGTCATGTTGAACTATATTCTGACCCACATATTTAATAGTCAAGGCATCGATAACAGCATTTGCATAAAATATTTCCATGTGTGTAATATTTTGATTAAAATATCTTCCCAAAAATTTAACAAGCAAAATTTACCCTTACCTTTTAGCAGCTTAGAAAGCACAGGAAAAAAAACAAAACTAAAACAAACAAAAGAACAGTAGGACCTAGTTCACTGATTTCTTGTCTTCATAAAATGTCCCCATTTTGAATGATGTATATAATTCAATTTTAATCTCACAATTACAACTCAAGGGGTGCTAGATGAATGACATAAAGTCTCTTTCCTTCGCTGACATTTCAAAGTCACTGGAGAAGCATGTGAATTACCCAGAGACTTGATCTAATTATTGACCAGTGACTTTTATGAACAGGGACTGTCTTTCCCACGTCTTAAAGCTCATTAAAATAATATTTCTCCCAGGTGGTGCAGCACACATTTTTAATCCCAGAATTCAGGGGTCAGAGGCAGAGAAATTTCTGAGTTTGAGGCCAGTCTGATCTACAAAGTGGGTTTCAGGACAGCCAGGGCCACATAGAAACCCAGTCTCAAAACCTCTGTGTTTGTGTGTGTGTGTGTGTGTGTGTGTGTGTGTGTGTGTGTGTTATTTTGTGTCCAAACAGTATAGAGCCATGTGCCTCTTATTATCAGGACATGGATATTTCATTTCTAAAATGATTCAAATAATGTCATGAAAGAGATCATATGTGCTTTTTTCCTATCACCATTCCCACTTCTCTCTCTCTCTCTCTCTCTCTCTCTCTCTCTCTCTCTCTCTCTCTCTCACACACACACACACACACACACACACACACACACACAAACAAACACACAAACACAAACACACACACAAACACACACACACACAGAGACAGAGAGTTATTTTATTATTTAATTATGTGCGTTTGTTTCTGGGTGCATATAAAAGTATGTACAGATGCCTTAGTTGCCTTAGTAGGCCAGAAGAGGGCATCAGATTTCGGAGAGCTGGAGCTACTGGCGGTTGTGAGCCACTTGACAGGGTACTGGGAACCAAACTCAGGTCCTCTGAAAAAGCAGCAAGTGCTCTTAACTGCTGAGCCATTTCAACAGCACCCTGTTCCTACTCTTTTATAGTAGAATCTTTTTCATTGGCTCCTGCTTTTCCTGGGACTGCTATCAATGAAACAAGTCTTCCTCTCCTGCACAAGCAAACACATAATGGGCCACTCAGAGTCCTCTGACTGTATTGTTACACTAACACTAAGTAGTCTAAAAATGAACAGATGTTTCTGCGAGAATCATTTGTATATGAGTACACAGTAGCTGTGCTGACGGTTGAGAGCCACCATGTGGTTGCTGGTATTTGAACTCAGGGCCTTTAGAAGAGCAGCCAGGGCTCTTAACCACTGAGCCATCACTCCAGCCCCTAATGAGAGCCCTTTGCACAATTGAAATAGGGGAGAGGAGAATAATTGATTCTCTTTATTGTCTTTTGGGATCATGGATACCACAGATAAGACAAGCCTGGTACTACAAAGACCCATGTTTTATCACCACGTTGGGGCAAAAGTGATTGAAAATAAAAATCTACACAGAGGAAAAATGGCAGAGTGAAGGTGAGAACAAACAGATGTGTAGACTTGCACCTGTTCTTTCTGTTGTGTAAGGACAACAGGACGATGTTTAGACCTGTTTACAAGAAGTCTTTAGAACACAGAGGCTGGTATCAGAATTCACTCCAGTCATTATTAGAACAATGTCACCTGTGCTTTATGGATGTGATTTCTTGAGTGGCAGAAAAGGAAAATCTTCAAAAAGTTCCATATCAGTAACACAACTGTGCCACACTCACTGAGAAGGTCAAGAATGCGAATCTTACCCAATGCATGCTGAGAGAGAGAGAGAGACAGAAACAAAAACAGTGACAGAGACAGAGAGACAGAGACAGAGAGAGACAAAGACGGGGACAGGGACACAGAGAGACAGAGACACAGAGAGGCAGAGACAGAGACTAGACAGAGAGACATAGAGAGGAGAGAGAGACAAAGATGGCGAGACAAAGAGACAAAGAGAGACAGAGAGACAGAGGAGGGGAAGAAGGGGAGGGTAGGAAAGAGACAGACAGACAAAGACAGAGCAACAGAAACGCGGAGAGGGAAGAGACGGTCACCTTCTTCCTACAGAAACTCTATAGAGTTATTTATTTATGTACCAATCCAAAGTCACAAAACACTGTCTCTTTTCCACTCACTAGATAACCTATTTATTTCGATATTAGCAGTATGTTTTCTTTCCTTATAATTTATTCTTGTCCAAATACAGCTTATTTTGAGACTATATAATATTAAAAATCTAATGAAGCCAAATTGTGATATTCTGCATCTTAGCTTCCCTGTTCTGTAGGTAACCAAATGGAAATTGTCATTGATCTAACAGAAAGTAAATATCCACTCAAGCCCTTAATCAGTTTACAGCATGCTGCTAATTCAACTGAATAAGCACGTTCCTTTGAAGAAAGCAAGCAAATGTGCTCTCCCTTCCTTAGATGGTCTTACTGGCGTTTCTTGAAAAGTGGGGTCCACGCAAATGCTTGTTTAAAAGTTAAACACACAGAACCAAAACCTTTGCAGGTCTTTCTCAGTAATAAAAGCTGATTCTTCTATTAACCTCTTCCCTCTGCTATGATGTATTATTAAAAATGGAAGGGCATTGTTAACAGTGTGTACTCCATAATAGCATCGTGGGGCACCATTTATTTTCCTTTAGGGAGAGTTTATTTCATCTTGGGCCAACTTGGAAAGCTTTTGAGGAGCCATCAGCACACTGACTTTCTTCATATTAGATAAAAGCAAGGACGTAGCTCATACATTGATCTGGAACTGCTCAGAGAAAGAGCAGGGCAGGGGTGGAAAGAGAAGATCTTTTCTTGGTCCAGAGTAATTTTTACATCATGTTGACATCTGCAGGAACTGTAAAGAGCTTTTAAAATTGAGAATGTCGGCAGGAAATTTTCACCTCTTTCAGAGATGGAAACTGGAAAGGGTGAAGACAATTTTTTTTTATCAGAACAACAACAAAAAGGGGGAAAAGGGAGAGTTCAATATGACACTAAATGTCAATGTATTCTAAAGAAGCAAACAGTAAGAAGCTCTATTTAAACCACACAAGCTATTTTAATATCTTTGATAGCTGATTTGCAATTCATAACTTGTAGGCTAACATATCCAGCACCATTGACTCACAGAGTACTGGACATTAGACTCCCATGTGATTCTCTACTGGCAAAGTTTTTATTTAAGAGTCCAGACAGGAAACGTTTTTTGGCTCTCTGACTTATCCTGCCATTTCTAAGTTCTGCCATTGCATTGTGACAACACGTATAAGTGAAACAAAATCAACTGTGCATGACTCAAGGGAAACTGACTTATAAAATTAAGTAGTGGGTTAGACGACACTGTGGTTGTAGTCTGCAATGAACCCCTCCTCTATTCTAACACAAAATTATTATACAGGATACTGAGAATGGGCTGATTCATAATAAATGGGATAGTTTCTTGACAAGTAGATGAGCTTTCTATAAATTTCTAATAATGTGACAATTTATATTTTCCTTCTTTAAAAAAAATACTTTTATTTGTGTGTGTGCTGCTTTATTCAAATGCATGATGGTGCTCGCAGGGACCAGGAAAAAAAAAAAACAACATAGGACTGCCTTATGCTGGAATTTTAGGCCAATATGAGTCATCTAATATCATTACTGGAAACAGAATCTATGTTCTCTGCAAGAGCATCAAATGCTCTTAATTCCAAACTGTCTCTCCAGCCCATCGGTCAGAATGGTACTCCCCAGCTCTCTACATTTCCTAGGAGAAGCGGACAAAAAAAAAATATTTTGTGAGAAAAACTTTGGAAAACTCCTTAGGCTTCAGGCTAACCCTCTGATTTGAGGCAGACAAACATTGCTTTCAACTAGGGTAGATTTCTGAGGCATGTAAAATTGCATTTTTAAAAAGTTTCTGGTTTTATTATTATTTAGTGAAAAAGACCAGGAAATCGTCATTCTCAATTATTTGTATGAGTCACATCTGGCCACTTGCCACTTCAGACCATATTCACCTTAAATTCACAGAGGCTGATGCCACAAACGTGGAGTGAGCCTTGTGAATAAGAAATTACAGAAAATAAGTATCTAATTAAAGCAAAAAGATAAACATGCCTAAGGTGTCTTAAAGGAAAAGTGTAGAGATATCAGGAGACAGATGCTCGCCAAGTCAGGTCAAGGACACGGTCATACTGCTTGCTTGGACTCGCTGGCGTGGCACCGTGAGGGCCACCCTTTGAGGTTTTTCAAAAGTTCACACCCCCACGCACTGATACAGAATGCAACAGGCATCACAGAACAAAGGAAATCTTGCTTCTCCGCCCTGCTTAGATCATACATGACAACTGTAATTGAACAAATGGGCTGCGGAGCAAAGGGTAATGGACCATGGCGATGGAGGCGGAGCCGAACGAGGGCTCGGAGATGGTCCTCTGGGACAGTGCCATGTACTGATAGGTGTGGGCCAAGCTCCAAACCTTCATCGCCACATATCGAAGCTTCTTGTGTGTTGATGGTTGTGCAAACCATAGCCATTGTCTAAACAACCAACACACTAAGAGAATATAGTTTATCCCGTTTGGTCATGCTATCCCATTTGGTCATGCAGAAGGAGTTGACATGAAATTGAAAACAAAGAAGATTGTTTTATTATAGTACAAGTGAAGTTGTCCATTTTCACACCTGCCCTAGAACTTAGCCATCTTGGGAAAGAATTATAAACCTGAGATACAAAGCCCTTAATTCCTCCTTCACGATTCATATCCATCAGTATTCTCAGCATCTTCTCCGTCACGTAAATGGCGCTACTGCCTGAAGTCTCTGCCATCTAGGCAGACATAACTTACAGATATGAAGAGGTTAGTCTAATATGATGCTTTTAGAACAGATATATTTTTATTTATACATATTAGTCATATATGATAATGGGTTTTATTAGGACAGTGTCATACATTCATATATATGTGTATATATATATATATATAATTTGTTATGTCTATGACCCCATTACCTACCCTGTTTGTTCCTACTACTACATCAATGTGAATAACCAATCACAAAACGCTTTTACGTGCATATACTTGCTCTCTCTCACCTCTCTCTCTCTCTCTCTCTCTCTCTCACACACACACACACACACACACACACAGAGAGAGAGAGAGAGAGTATGCTCATATGATCATTTCAAAGCAAGATTTTCTAGTCTTTCTCTGTTCATGCCATCTTTAGTGCTTTGGTAATGATAATTTATTCACAAAAAACTAGTAGACAAAATTAAAAAGTTTAGTATTTTAACATTGAGAATCACTCAACCAAACATTATAGAAATCCAAAATCAGTGAAAGGAAGGACACATGTTCTAACAGTCACACTGTGAAGGACCCGAGTGCCATATCAGGAAAAGCGATGGATGCCTTTGAGACTAATACTGCTACCCATAGCTGTGCGCTTGCTGCAGCACCCTGCAAACCTCAGTAGCCTGGGATAGAGGAAATGCAGTTCATATTCTATGTCTGCTCCCCTCCAGTGCAGTCACACAAGGTAGCATAGTCACACACAGTAGCACAGTCACACAACGTAGGAGTTCAATCTTTGAATCATCTTTCAGGTATGGAAAGCCTACTGTCTTAGCTAGGGTTTCTGGTGCTGGGATGAAACACCATGACCAAAAAGTAAATTGGAGAGGAAAGGGTTCATTTGACTTCCATTTCTACACTGCTGCTTATTACTGAAGGAGGTCAGGACAGGAACTCAAACAGGGCAGGAACCTGGAGGCAGGAGCTGATGTACAGGTTATGGAGGGGTACTGCTTACTGGTTTGCTTCACATGGCTTGCTCAGCCTGCTTTCTCATAAAGCCCAGGACTTCCAGCCCAGGGATTGTACCACCTACTGTTAGGATTCTGTCTAAGCTCCACCCCACAGTTACCTGGCAACAGCCAGGTGTGCCCTCCTCACCATTACTTGGCAACAGGCAGGTCTGGCCCACTATAAAAGGGGCTTCTTGCCCCTCCTCCCTCTTTGCATCTCTTAATCTCTCATTCTTAGCTTGCCCTCTTGGGTCCTTCTCTCTCCTCCTCCCCTCCCCTCTCTCTCCACATTGTCATGGCTGGCCTCTGCTTCTCTACTCTCTCCCTCTCTCTCTGCCTTTTTCTGCCCCTACTACCCACTTAACTCCCATCCCATGCCTTGAATAAACTCTATTCTATACTATACCAGCATGGTGTGTGTCTGGTCCCTCAGAGGAAAGGAATGGCCTGGCATGGGCCTGCTGAGGCACCTCCTTCCCCCCTGCACTGCCATAGAACATGTTCTCATACCTCTTTCACTTTTTATGATCACAACACCTACCATGGGCTGGGCCCTCCATCGTTGATCAGTAATTGAGAAAGCATCTTACAGCTGGATCTCATGGAGTCATTTCCTTCCTCTCTGACATTAGCTTGGAGTCAAGTTGACACAAAACCAGCCAATCTGCTACCAAAAATGAACTTTACTTAGGGTTTCAAGGAGAGCCAGAGATAGTCTTAGACACCATTTGCTTAAGAATCTTCTTCAGTAAGAGAGTATCTGATGCTTATGCACAACCTATTTGGTAGAAGGCCATATTTGTCTTTTTTAAAGTCAGAATTAATAATTGTCAGTTTGCCCAGAAACAACGCTGACAACAGAGGCACAGCACGTTCCTTCCTTTCTGACTCTCTTTACTGTCAGATCTGGATCATTACCCTTGATTAATACAGGCTTCTAAACCAATAATTATTCACTACGTGTGTGATTAGTTGTTCATACAGCATTTCATCATAGGGTTTAACACATGTAAGATTTCAACAACCCTCACATGTGGAGGTAATAATTTCCACCAGACCAATGTCCCTTGTCAAGTTCATTTTCCTTAAAAACTTTTTAAATTGGATGTTTGTAAAAGATTTACTTCTCAAAAAATTAAAGAAGCATTAAATGATACCATCTACCTAAAGACTAATGCTGGAATAAGGCTGGAGTGTGTGAACGTGTATATGTGTGTGCAAATATGCACAAGACAGAGAGGTATGGAGAAATGAAAAAAATACAGGTTTACATTCCTTTAATGGTATGTGAATGTGAACTTGTAGTGATATGAATTTGATAGAGGATAGGCATAAAAGGACAGAGCAGACTCTGCCCAAAGGAAGAACCAACCAGCTGTGGGAGACCAAATAACGTCCTCCGATCACTGATAGTTTTCAGATAGATTTAAAAACAAGCATATCAAAACATGCTAAATGTCTTTGATAACCAAGGACAGACTGAAACTTTCCATGAACAATCTGTGCTTGCCCACCCACACTCTTTGGAGGCCTTATCACAACAGCAACAACAATCAAGTGCTTAGAAACCAAGTTCCTCATAAACACTTTGCCCTCAGCCAGTCACCCCAGGCGGTCATCTCTGATGGTAAGACTGCCTGGCTTCTTTTGCATTCACAACTCACAAAAACACCACAGCAGCTAATTTGTTAAGGCACCAACTACAGGTGTGAGTATCTATTTTTTTCTCTTCTAAGTCTGTCCTCTCCTGGCACCTCTGAAAAACCCAAGGGTGCACACAGGTCAACAATCATCCTACAATCATAAGAACTTATAAGGAACTAGTTTATAAGGAACTAGTTATTTGCTATGTTTATCCAAACACTAAAATCAAAAGAAATATGATCCAAAACATCAATTATAGTGCTTATATACATTCATGGTTTTAAATAATATTAAAATCTTGACTAGAACACTACTTAAACTTGATTTATAAATAAATAAATAAATAAATAAATAAATAAATAAATAAATAAATAAAACAAAGCTAAATTTCAAAAAAATACCTACAATTAAAAGTCTACAATTACTGCATGTGTAGTCTTAAATTAAATAAGACTCATGTTGTGCCGTGGGTTAAGAAAATGCTAATATTGTACTGTGAATTATGTAATGCTAATTAGCTGTCAAAAGCAATGTTTCTGAATCTTCTCACAGCCTAGTACAATGTGTCTAGCATATATAAAGTGACCAGGGGTGGGGTCTGGAAATCGTAGCGAGCTAAAACAAAGCCAGATGTGAGTGCAGTGATCCCAGTGTGAGCGAGCGGCTGCTGTAGTCCCTGGTGGCTGCTTCACACTCACGTGGGAGGAAACCAGTATTCGTTGGCTGCAGAAACCGCCCAATGAAGTGAGATTTCTGATTTGTTATCCTTATTCATGTAATCCAAATTCTACAGGTCTTTGATTACAAGCACACACCACACATGCCTGCTTTCTCATGTAGGTTCTGTAAATCAAGGTCCCCAAGTTTGCATTTGCTGAGCTAGCTCCCCAGCACGGGAAGTTTTCGTTTACAAGGGAAAAGTGGGTAGGAAATGCCTTTTCCCATTTAATAAAGCCTTCGGGGAAGCTAGTGAACTGTCAGAAACATTTTTAGAAAAAGTCTTTGCAAGGGCTTTTTCCAACCACCGGATTGTAGACTTAAAAGGAGCCATTATTGGTAAATATCCCTTCATTGACCTCTCTGTCTTAACTCCTCTCTACCACAGAAATGATAATAACTCCAACCCTTAAGGTTGTTCTGAGGAGTAAAGGTTTAGTCCACATCTGTGTACTCATGTGCGTTCGCTCGCGCACGTGCACGTGCACACTGACACACCCCTCAAAATTCAGTATTAGTAATTTTCCTTTAGAGAAGTTACAAACATAGTATACAAACATAGTGTGGTATTTCTACAACAAGTAAAATATTTCTGTGTAGCTTTTCCATCCACCTTAAATAGGCTAAGTAATCGCAAACACACTGTAAACTTGGTGTGACTCAGATAACATCTGGCCTTGCTGCCACTTGAGGTGGAAACAATCCCCCTTTTTTTTATTGATATATATTTTTTATTTACATTTCAAATGATTTCCCCTTTTCTGGGTCCCCACTCCCCGCAAGTCCCATAAGCCCCCTTCCCTCCCCCTGTTCTTCCATCCACCCCTTCCCACTTCCCTGTTCTGGAATTCCCCTATACTCTTGCACTGAGAGGACATAATCCACAAATTAAATGATGTCCAAAAAGAATGGAGGAGTGGCCCCTGCTTTTGGAAACAACCCTTTTATACCATAGACTCATAGACAAAGGACTACAGAGGCACAGGTGGAGACGCTGACAGAGGATCTGAATTCAGTGTGAGTCTTCAGTTGTTACATTTCAGTCCTCTTACCACTAAACTAACAAAGGACAGCCACCCCACCACACCCCACCGCACCCCACCACACCCCACCGCACCCCACCACACCCCACCCCACCACACCCCACCACACCCTACCACACCCCACCGCACCCCACCACACCACACCACACCACACCCCACCACACCCCACCACACCCCACCACACCCCACCACACCCCACCTTTCTTCCTTTCTCTGTTTCTTCCTAGCTTCCCTTTCATCATAGACCTAACAAGAGCATTTGTTTCTAGAGCACAGTTCCATGGGGGGAGATCAGTTTTGTGGCACTCACAATTTATTTTCTGAGAACAGGCCAGTGAGATTCTTAACAGTGTAAATTTGTGATGTTGTACAACGCCTTGTGACCAAAAAACGAAAGCCTTATGCATAAGGCAGCTGCCCCCTAGACATTGAAGAAGTCAGTGGCTGAGTTCATTTAGCTCATAAATGGCACCCTTTCTACTGGTTGCCATCATTGTCATAGTTTTAACAATAAAACTTTTTCTATAAATACACTTAATATAAAGAATTATTAACCTGGAAAATATCTTTTTAGTTAAACTGTTTGAACAATGAATACTCAAACAACATCCATTTAAACCTTATTTTAACATTTTCAATATATATGTATACATATATTTTTAAATTAAGCTTTTACATTTTTAAAATGTAAAATTCTCTTACATGTGGAAGAATTTTAAAAATTCTTAAAAAAACTAATCAGTTTCTCAGACCAATTTTTAATTCAATGAATAGAAAAAAAACAACAACAGCAAAAAAAAAACATAATTCTGTAACAGCCAAAACCTAATCACAGAGTATTGACCCAATCTAAATTCTTGTTAAATAATGTTTCACACTCAAGAGATGAAAATTTTCAAAGTATTATTCATTAATTCCACAAAAAAGTTGCTTATGTTTCAGCCAAATATGTATGTATGTATGTATGCTAAAAAAAAAATATAAAAAAGTCTTTTACCAGAATGCCAATCAATCAAACCCAGGTTTTTTCTAAATCCAGCTCCAATTTCTAAATGGGACAGACCCTTTAAGGAAGGTGTTCCACAGGTTTTCCACTCATTCAATTGTGACATATAGATAACAATGTTGAACTATAAACTAAAAGACTAAACAGGAGCTCTTATATATTTTATAGTTTGTAAATTTAAAATGCTATTAACTGAAAATAAGTCTTAGCTCCTGAATTTAGTGTGTAGCTGGCATTTAATCCATTTTGCTTGATAAGCATATGTAAAAGATTATTTAGTTTATTAAACAACATTAAATGCAACCACTATTTACCCTCCAATCTAGACACAACATAAAAATGTTGGTGTATATAATTACATTTCCATTAGGTAATAAACTGTGGTAGATTTACCTTAAAATTCTTTAATGAAAAACTCACAAGAGCCATTCATTAATCAAATTCTAAATATATACAAACTAGTTACCTGTGCCATCTTATTTAACTCACTAATGAAAATTTTTTTTAAAAAAAATCATCTTCTGATAGAATACCAGTTATTGACAGGTCAAAGCACCCCCACCCCCACCAACACACACACTCTAGAGAAAATCTAGGTCCACAGATCAAAACGCTGTGATTTCTCAAGTTGTTCTAGTACAAGCATCTTGAAAAAGAAAAGAACTCAAAATCCCCTTCAGGTTCCAGAACACCCTTAGGAAAGAAAGCTGAGCTGAAATTCAGACAGTTTTTGTCATCCACGAAGCTGCAATGGCTCCCGCCACTTGGTACTGTAAGTGCACGGTTGCTTCAGTCCTTCCACACAGTAGGAAATTATCATGCTGGAGAAAGGAAGCAGTCGTGCTCATGACACAACATATGGAATCAAGTCATCAAACAAAACTGAACATAAGTGGAAAATGGAGCCAACACATCCTTGTTTATACAGCTTAAAACAGACTGAGCAGTAGCCTTTATTTTATATGGATATGTGGTAAATATATGGTGAATTTTATATGGATGTATGATAAATCTGAAAATAAATAGCAGTACTGAATGAACAAGACCAGTGTGGTAGTGTCTCTGGAAGTACAGTAACTATGGGGAAATTATGAATCAAACCTATTTTGCCTCTTTATCTTGACTATCTGATAGAATGGTGGCAGAGTGCTAATGTGTGCTCAAGCTAGGTGTGGGTGACGAGATTCACAGACTTGTCTTACTGACATTTTATGTCTACATAGTCTATGAATTTGATGCAATAAAAAAAAGAGAATGCATACCATGGAAACCACAAAAGGAAGGGAGAAGTGACTCAACATTTTATCAGAGAAGCAGTCACCAGGTCACACCAGAGTGGGACACCTCGGGACTGTAGCTACAATGAAATTGGCCAAAAACCAACCACATTAGGTAGAAAAGAGCTTTTAAAAGATGAGATTTGAGACTCGCTTCAAATAAGATCTTATTTCTGAATTAGAAGCATAAAATAGAACTCAGTTGAAGAACTTTTAAAATAAGAAGGGTGAAACCATAGGAGCAGAGATTCTGATATTTGGCATGTGCGTGGAGAGTAGAACTGACACAAGAGAGGATGGACACACACACACACACACACACACACACACGCGTGCGCTCATGTGTGTGTGTGTGTGTGTGTGTGTGTGTGTGCGCGCGCGCGCGCGCGCGTACGCACGCGCGCGCATGCACCCAACAAGAATACAGGTCTAATGGAAAGTTACAGAGCTCAAGACAGAAGAGAGTCACAGAAAGACAGCGCTCCATACGAAGGCTATTAAGATAATATTAAGGAAGGCTTAGGAGTGAGTCCCAGCTTCTGAAGTTTGGATCATGCCAAACTCTTAGGGCAGAAAGGGGGAGCTGGATCATCTGGTTTCAAAGGTAGAAAAATTGGAACAAATTATTAAATTGAGAGAAAGAAATGGGAGCAGAATTGTGGTTTGTTTATTTTTCGAGGTTAAATGGAACCTTTTGAAACATGCATTAAAAACATCTGATTCCACAGGAGGAAAAAAATAGAAGGAACTTGAAGAAGTGGACAGGGAGCAGGAATCCTGCTTCTGTTTCCCCCAAGCCTTCTGTAAGTACTTAGGTGGGTGTGTCCACATGGAAACATGAGCTATATTCTGAGCACCCTCCCCTCAACCTGAAACCCTAAAGCTGTGTTTATGACAACATAATCATTTCTACAGTAACTAAAGAGCTGTCAGCGAAAGGGGATTATTGCTTAAGTTGAGAAATAAGCAGTTAAATCAATTCTCAGACCGCAAAGAACAGGTTCCTGAGCCAATACACAACGTGACAGAGCCCAAACAGTGCCAATATGGAAAATGTGAGGCTCAGGGCAGCCCCAGCTGACCTTCCAGCAACTGGCCTCTTAGCATTCTGCAAAGAGAAAGAGTCCTACACTTTAACCCGACAGGGTCTGGCTCTGACAGTGTAAACTGTCTCTGCATACAAAGATTTATCAGTAGCGACATCTTGTACATTCCCAATCCCATACTGGGGCACCATGTGCAGCTGAAGCAGTCATGGGCACATTTTCTGATAAGAACCATACATTTCCAGCAAGAATTATAAATGTGTTCTAACATTTTTTGGCTTCCCAAGCTCCATGAAAGCAATTAAATTTAATAATTTGTTCAGAGAGTGTTGCCTGTTTCAGAGAAAGTCAGAATGTATTACTGTTATAGAGAAGATAT
This sequence comes from Apodemus sylvaticus, assembly GCF_947179515.1. NCBI lineage: Eukaryota > Metazoa > Chordata > Mammalia > Rodentia > Muridae > Apodemus > Apodemus sylvaticus. The sequence continues at coordinate 62,034,059 of NC_067489.1, forward strand.
CAAGTTGTGTGTCAGTGTGGCACCAGAAAAATGGATGCTGTGGCCTTCACCGAAGCATCGTAGTTTGCTTTCTATTGTGATTTGAAAACACACAAACAAACCATAGTGGCCCAAAAAGCAACTTGGAGCAGAAAAGGTTATCTTACTTAAGTTCCTGTCACAGTTCATCACTGAGGGAAGTCAGGACAGGAACGCAAGGAAGTAACCTCAAGCAAAAACTGTAGCAGAAGCCACTGAGGAATGGCTCGCTCACCTTGTTTTTCTTATACACACTCAGAACCATCTGACCGGGTTGGTACCACCCACAGTGGGTTGGGATGCCCCCCATCAATCATGTATCAATAAAAACTCTATGGGCTTGTGTACAGATAAATCTGATGGAGACATTTCTCAATTGGGGTTCCATCTCCCATTACTCTAGCTTATGTCAAGTGGACGATAAAATAATGGGCACACGAGGTTTTAATACTTTTTCAACAAATTACTTATAGGCTTAGTGGGTTATAGATTCAGAACGTATTCCTCTCTTGAAGTTTCAGTAGTAATGTCAAAGAAAAAGGTAATTCAAAAAGAAACCATCTTTGTCCACTGAATGCCCATACTACATAACCCTGGCTATTTCTTTATCAGCAGAAAAGGTACAGGATTCTTGGTGCTTCTCCACAGAACTGGGGGATCAAATGAACCCAGCTGAGAGGCCAGATGAGCATATCTGCACACACATGTAGACTTTGCACCCTAAACCACTCGTGTATGTTGATGTGTGTGGGAAATGCATATAAGAACAAACAGGAGTACCAATGTCATGAACAAAAGAAGATCTATGTATAAAGACAAGCTATAGCTGGTGCCAACACACAACTATGAGAATGCAAACAGTAGCAGTAATGTGGGAAGAAGCCAGGAATCTAGCCAACACGGGGCATCTTCTAACCCACATTAGTCACAGATAAGCAACTCAGTCTTTTTATGATTACAAAATTTCCCTCGCAATCCTTCATGAAACTGTACACTGCTGACTTGGCTAATTCTGATGTCAACTCCACTGGGTTAAGAAATGCCTAAGTCTTTAGGTAAGGAGGCACACTTCTGGGTATGCCTATAAGGGTATCTCTAGAGAGTGAAACCCTCTAGAGGGTTGGGGCTTGGACCTGGATGGAGTAAAAGCAGAAAATGAAAAGTAGGAATTGACTCTTAACAGAAATCACCCACTTCCAACATCAAACACAACCACACAGGCCCCACCTCCATATCTACAGCACCAAACACCACCACACCGACCACCTACCTCGATGTCTCCAATGTCAAACACTACAGCACAACTACCCATCTCTGGTGTCCTCCCAACCCTGATGGACTGGAGTCCCTCCAACCACAAGCCAAACTAACCCTAATCTCCAGAGTTGCTTCTTGTTAGCCGCTTGGTTACCTTGCTGCTATAAGTAACAATACACAGTAAGTTAAAGCACTTGCACTTCCTGCATCCATATATTTTACAGAGCACTGCTGGTGGTCTTCCATCTCAGCAGAAGGATAATCCCAACTCACAATCTAACAGAAGCAATTTTGTGGAATAGGGAAGAAAAAAATTGTGTGGCAGGTGTGGGCTCTTTCCTGGGTGGCATTAGCATGCTCTGTCTCAGGGTCTCTTTGCATTCTTAAACATGGGGCCTTTGTAGTGCTGAGGATATACCACAGTCAGTAAAGTATTTAATACGCAAAACAAGTTTCTACCCTAGATCATTTTAAAGAGGATAGGGTGTTGTCCTTCCTGTGGAGACAGACACAGATGGATCCGAGCAGCACAGCCCAGTGTACTCCATAAGCTCTGAGACAATGAGGCTTAAACTATACCTCTTCCACTCAGCACTGAAAGAATCCTAATGTTTACATGTGTGTCCTAATTATGTTCTGCAAGTGTGGGGTATTACCTCACTGCACTGTCTCAAAATGCAAAGAGGACAGCTCCTAAAGAACAATACCTGAAGCTGACCCCTGGCTTCTTAATCACATGCATGCAAGAATGCCTACAGGAATGCATGCACACACACACACACACACACAAACACACACAAACACACACACACATACACACACACACACACACAGAGAGAGAGAGAGAGAGAAGAGAGAGAGAGAGAGAGAGAGAGAGAGAGAGAGAGAGGCATCTTGGACAACTGAGAACTGGTTTCCCTTGGTTACATTATTTAAATTTATGCTATAAGAACAACTTCATTGTCTATTTTAATCTTCAAGGGAGGTCCTCTATCTCAGCTTCATTATCCATGATTTTTCTAGGTAAATGAGAAGTTTAGAAACTATGTGAATTTTCCACAGCCCTCAAAATATCAACAGTTCTCATATTGTCAGTCACTGATATAATGAGCTCTGTATTTGCCAAATTTAAACCAGATTTTTTAAAAAAAAATCTAAATGAAATGCATTGATAAGAGGTCAGGGGTGATCAGTTTTGGCAATGCCCACAGCAGGATTCTGAGGTGTCCCTCACATCACACTGGATTGGCAGTGAGACTGCCACCTTTCTTGAGATCCTCTTTGTTCAAGGTCACACTACTGACAAATGTACAAATTTGCATATGAACAATATTTTCTCCAAATAAGGATGCATTAATTTTATATAGAAAAGGAAAAACTAGGGCGGCGGCGGCGGCGGCGGCGGTAGCAGTGGCTGCTCCAGCTGAAGGGCCATCAGCAGTGGAACCAAGGCGACACAGGGTCCAGTTAGGCCCTGCGCCCACGACCACTGACCTTCGCTGACCAGCCGGGCGGCAAGCAACTGCGGTTCTGCGGAGCCTTTCGCTGCACGGAAGCCACTTCAGAACTCGGCTGCCCGCCAGTCAGGAGAGACTCACCGCCATCTTGATCCCGGGCTCCAGAGATCAGTCAGACTGAGGTACACAAACATAATCCTAGGCCCAACACCGCAGGGGTCTGAGCCAGACGGGCGTTGGCCTGCACCCAGGCCCTGGGCTGTTCGAGTGGCCATCGGGGCGCCAACCCAGCCAGGAGTTTTTTTTTTTGCCCCAGCCGGTGCACGCGCCGCCATTTTGCCTACAGGAGCCAGAGTGCTCGGGAGGGCAGAGACTGCTAACAAGCGTAGCCTGAGGCTAACAAAACGGGGGTCTAGGCCCCAAAAGGCACAGGACTGACCCCAAGAACTGGGCGGCTTGGTGGGCCATCTGTGTGTCAACCAGCCCAGGAGGTTATTAGCACAACAGACTCTCCCGGTGCTTTCGCGGAGCGCGGACGCGCACGCCCGCCATCCGGGTCACCTGGCGGACCCAAATAACAGACATAGCCCTAAGGGAACTTTGCTCGGACCTTGGCCTCCCAGGCGTTTGCCTGGACTCAGGGCCCAGGCGACAAGGCTAACCTAGTGTGCGCCAGCCCGGTTGGGGAAATCGGCTGCCCAGCGGAGTGAGCGGAGCACAGGGGAGGTCACAGCAACATTCACCTTCGGAGCTCCCTGGGGGTGCACACGGGTTCCACCTGGTCCACAGACACAATCTGGGGCAAGGCCTCAGGCAGAAGCCCCCAGCTCAAATCTCTCCGCTTCAGATCAGCCTGGGTGGCCGCCACATCTCCAGGTCCCTCAAGAGGCTAGTGGGGGCTTCCGGGCGGCCAGCTGGGAAAAGTCGGTGTGCTCCGATAAATCCTGCGGGCCCCAGCGGGAGCCTTCAGGTGCCTGCTTTGGGATCTGAACAGCCTGGAAAACAGCACCCTGTCTACAGGCAGTGCAGAGTGTAAGCTGTGCACCAGAGGCCAACGGGGAAGGGGCAGCTTGCACTGGTGAGTCCAGCACTGACAAGACCAAGTAACACCAGTGAGAGCTAGATGGCAAAAGGCAAACGCAGAAACGTCACTAACAGAAATCAAGGCAATATGGCAACATCTGAACCAAATTCTCCTCTACCAGCAAGTCCTGGATACCCCATCACACCAGTAAAACAAGATTTGGATTTAAAATCACTGGTCATGATGCTGGTACAGGAACACATGAAGGTCATTGAGGAGAAAATGGATCAAAAGTTAGAAGCCCTTGCAAGGGAAACACAAAAATCATTGAAAGAAATCCAGGAGAATACAAAAGCCAACAAGGAGGAAATGCAAAAAACACTTAAAGAAATACAGGAGAACTTTGCTCAACAGGCTGAGGTCATGAAAGACGAAACACAAAAATCTCTTAAAGAAATACAGGAGAACTTTGGTCAACAGGCTGAGCTCATGAAAGAGGAAACACAAAAATCTCTTAAAGAATTACAGGAAAACACAAACATGCAAGGGAAGGAGCTAAGCAAAACCATCCAGGATCTAAAATCAGAAGTAGAAACAACTAAGAAAACTCAAAGGGAGACAACTTTGGAGATAGAAAGCCTTGGGAAGAAATCAGGGGACAGAGATGCAAATATCAACAACAGAATACAAGAGATAGAAGAAAGAATCTCAGATGCTGAAGATTCCATAGAAACCATGGACTCAACAGTTAAAGAAAATGCAAAGTGCAAAAAGCTTGTAACCCAAAATATCCAGGAAATCCAGGACACAATGAGAAGACCAAACCTAAGGATTATAGGCATAGATGAGAGTGAAGATTTACAACTTAAAGGGCCAGCAAATATCTTCAATAAAATTATGGAAGAAAACTTCCCTAACCTAAAGAGAGAGATGCCCATGAATATACAAGAAGCCTACAGAACTCCAAACAGACTGGACCAGAACAGAAATACTTCCCGTCACATAATAATCAAAACACCAAATGTTCTAAACAAAGAAAGAATACTAAAGGCAGTAAGAGAAAAAGGCCAAGTAACATATAAAGGAAGACCTATCAGAATCACAGCAGACTTTTCACCTGAGACTATGAAGGCTAGAAGGTCCTGGGCAGATCTCATGCAGACTCTAAGAGAACACAAATGCCAACCAAAACTACTATATCCAGCAAAACTCTCAATCACCATAGATGGAGAAACTAAGATATTTCACGACAAAACCAAGTTCACCCAATATCTATCCACAAACCCAGCCCTAAAAAGGATAATAGGAGGACAACACCAATACAAGGAGGGAAACTCCACCCTGAAAAAAGCAAGATAGTAACCTTTCATCAAACCCAAATAAGTTAAGCAATCAAATTTAAAAAATAACGTCAAAAATGATAGGAAGTAACAATCACTATTCCTTAATATCTCTTAACATCAATGGACTCAATGCCCCAATAAAAAGACACAGACTAACTGACTGGATACGTAAACAGGACCCTACATTTTGCTGCTTACAGGAAACACACCTAAGGGTCAAAGACAAACACTACCTTAGAGTAAAAGGCTGGAAGACAATTTTACAAGCAAATGGTCTCAGGAAACAAGCTGGAGTAGCCATTTTAATATCAGATAAAATTGACTTTCAACCCAAAGTCATCAAAAGAGACTCTGAGGGACACTTCTTGCTGGTCAAAGGAAAAATACAACAAGAAGAACTCTCAATCCTGAACATCTATGCTCCAAATGCAAGGGCACCCTCTTTCATAAAAGAAACTTTATTAAAACTCAAAGCACACATTGCACCTAACACAATAATTGTTGGTGACTTCAACACTGCACTTTCCTCAATGGACCGATCAGGAAAACAGAAACTAAACAAGGACACAATGAAACTAATTGAAGCTTTGGACCAATTAGATTTAACTGATATATATAGAACATTCTATCCTAAAACAAAAGAATATACCTTTTTTTCAGCACCTCATGGTACCTTCTCCAAAATCGACCATATAATTGGTCACAAGACAGACCTCAACAAATATAAAAAGATAGAACTAATCCCATGCCTCCTATCTGATCACTATGGAATAAAAGTGGTCTTCAATAGCAACAGAAACAACAGAAAACCCACAAACACGTGGAGATTGAACAATACTCTACTCAATGACACCTTGGTCAAGGAAGAAATAAAGAAAGAAATTAAAGACTTTTTAGAACACAATGAAAATGAAAACACAACATACCCAAATCTATGGGACACAATGAAAGCAGTGCTAAGAGGAAAACTCATAGCCCTGAGTGCCTCCAAAAAGAAAATGGAGAGAGCATACATTACCAACTTAATGACACACCTGAAAGCCCTAGAACAAAAAGAAGCTATTTCACCCAGGAGGAGTAGAAGGCAGGAAATCATCAAACTCAGGGCCGAAATCAATCAAGTAGAAACAAAGAGAACCATACAAAAAATCAACAAAACTAGGAGCTGGTTCTTTGAGAAAATCAACAAGATAGATAAACCCTTAGCCAGACTGACCAAAGGGCACAGAGAAAGTATCCAAATTAACAAACTTAGAAATGAAAAGGGAGACATAACAACGGAAACTGAGGAAATCCAAAAAATCATCAGATCCTACTACAAGAGCCTGTACTCAACACAACTGGAGAATCTGGAGGAAATGGACAATTTCCTTGACAGATACCAAATACCAAAATTAAATCAGGACCAACTAGACCATCTAAACAGTCCCATAAAGCCTAAAGAAATAGAAGGAGTCATAGAAAGTCTTCCAACCAAAAAAAGCACAGGACCAGATGGTTTCAGTGCAGAATTCTACCAGACCTTCAAAGAAGAGTTAACACCAATACTCTTCAAACTATTCCACAAAATAGAAACAGAAGGAACACTACCCAATTCCTTCTACGAAGCCACAATTACGCTGATACCAAAGCCACACAAAGATCCAACAAAGAAAGAGAACTTCAGACCAATTTCCCTTATGAACATCGATGCAAAAATACTCAACAAAATTCTTGCCAACCGAATCCAAGAACACATCAAAACGATCATCCACCATGATCAAGTAGGCTTTATCCCGGGAATGCAGGGTTGGTTCAATATACGGAAATCCATCAATACAATCCACTACATAAACAAACTCAAAGAACAAAATCATATGGTCATTTCATTGGATGCTGAAAAAGCATTTGACAAAATTCAGCATCCTTTCATGCTTAACGTCTTGGAGAGAACAGGAATTCAAGGCCCATACCTAAACATAGTAAAAGCAATATACAGCAAACCGGTAGCCAGCATCAAACTAAACGGAGAGAAACTTGAAGCAATCCCACTGAAATCAGGGACCAGACAAGGCTGCCCCCTTTCTCCTTATCTTTTCAATATTGTACTTGAGGTACTAGCTCGGGCAATTCGACAACATAAGGAGGTCAAAGGGATACAAATTGGAAAGGAGGAAGTCAAACTATCATTATTTGCAGACGACATGATCGTCTACCTAAGTGACCCAAAGAACTCCACTAGAGAGCTCCTACAGCTGATAAACAACTTCAGCAAAGTGGCAGGTTACAAAATCAACTCAAGCAAATCAGTGGCCTTCCTATACTCAAAGGATAAGCAGGCTGAGAAAGAAATTAGGGAAATGACCCCCTTCACAATAGCCACAAACAGTATAAAGTATCTTGGGGTGACTCTTACCAAACATGCGAAAGATCTGTATGGCAAGAACTTCAAGACTCTGAAGAAGGAAATGGAAGAAGACCTCAAAAAATGGGAAAACCTCCCATGCTCATGGATCGGTAGAATCAATATAGTTAAAATGGCCATTTTGCCTAAAGCACTATACAGATTCAATGCAATACCCATCAAAATCCCAACTCAATTCTTCACAGAGTTAGAAAGAGCAATTATCAAATTCATCTGGAACAACAAAAAACCCAGGATAGCTAAAACTATTCTCAGCAACAAAAGAAAATCTGGGGGAATCAGTATCCCTGACCTCAAGCAATACTACAGAGCAATAGTGTTAAAAACTGCATGGTATTGGTACAGTGACAGGCAGGAGGATCAATGGAACAGGATTGAAGATCCAGAAATGAACCCACACACCTATGGCCACTTGATCCTCGACAAAGAGGCTGAAAACATCCAATGGAAAAAAGATAGCCTTTTCAACAAATGGTGCTGGTTCAACTGGAGGTCAGCATGCAGAAGAATGCGAATTGATCCATCCTTGTCTCCTTGTACTAAGCTCAAATCCAAATGGATCAAGGACCTCCACATAAAGCCAGACACTCTGAAGCTAATAGAAAAGAAACTGGGGAAGACCCTTGAGGACATCGGTACAGGGAGAAAGTTTCTGAACAGAACACCAATGGCGTATGCTCTAAGAGCAAGAATTGACAAATGGGACCTCATAAGGTTACAGAGTTTCTGTAAGGCAAAGGACACCGTCAAGAGGACAGATCGGCAACCAACAAATTGGGAAAAGATCTTCACCAATCCTACATCAGATAGAGGGCTAATATCCAATATATATAAAGAACTCAAGAAGTTAGACTCCAGAAAACCGAACAACCCTATTAAAAAATGGGGGTACAGAGTTAAACAAAGAATTCTCACCTGAAGAACTTCGGATGGCGGAGAAGCATCTTAAAAAATGCTCCACTTCATTAGTCATTAGGGAAATGCAAATCAAAACAACCCTAAGATTTCATCTTACACCAGTCAGAATGGCTAAGATTAAAAATTCAGGAGACAGCAGGTGTTGGAGAGGGTGCGGAGAAAGAGGAACACTCCTCCACTGCTGGTGGGGTTGCAAATTGGTACAACCACTCTGGAAAGCAGTCTGGCGGTTCCTCCGAAAACTGGGCACCTCACTTCCAGAAGATCCTGCTATACCACTCCTGGGCATATACCCAGAGGATTCCCCACCATGTAATAAGGATACATGCTCTACTATGTTCATAGCAGCCCTATTTATAATTGCCAGATGCTGGAAAGAACCCAGGTATCCCTCAACAGAAGAGTGGATACAAAAAATGTGGTATATCTACACAATGGAGTACTATTCAGCCATTAGAAACAATGAATTCATGAAATTCTTAGGCAAATGGATGGAGCTAGAGAACATCATACTAAGTGAGGTAACCCAGACTCAAAAGGTGAATCATGGTATGCACTCACTAATAAGTGGTTATTAACCTAGAAAACTGGAATACCCAAAACATAATCCACACATCAAATGAGATACAAGAAGAAAGCAGGAGTGGTCCCTGGTTCTGGAAAGACTCAGTGAAACAGTATTTGGCAAAACCAGAACGGGGAACTGGGAAGGGGTGGGAGGGAGGACAGGGGAAGAGAAGGGGGCTTACGGGACTTTCGGGGAGTGGGGGGGGCTAGAAAAGGGGAAATCATTTGAAATGTAAATAAATTATATCAAATAAAAAAAAAAGACAAAAAAAAAAAATCTGAAAAAAAAAAAAAAAAAAAAAAAAGAAAAGGAAAAACTATGAATATATAATAAAAATTATACTAGTTAATCATTAACATTGTGTTGTATATTTTATTGTTACTTATAAAGAAATAAATATATAGAGAGAAGCCAGAACATGATCGTTATTTATTATTAGCATTGTGTTAGATTTAGATCCGAATCTCTTTTACTATGACTTTTATAAAGCACTTTTGTCAATTAACATTCTTTTCATGCAAACATAATTTTAAAACACCCCCTAAGTTTTGAGCCATTTGGGTTATTTGAGAATGCTTGGACAACCACAAATCACAAGTGCAGAAGAGAAATGATCAATTATCTGATTAACAATTTCAAAACTCACAGATTTTATCACAACTTGACTGTTAGCCTCTGTCTTAAATAAATGGTTTTCTTTTCCATTGGCTTGCCAAAAAAATTCATCTAGTATGCAGAGTAATTCATCTGAAGTGTTGCAATGCTTACCCTAAGCAGCGCTATATTTTAAAGGCTTCTACACAAGCAGAAGCACCATAGGAAAAACTAGTCATTTTTTTCTTAGTGTTATTTTCTACTGAAGTTGTCTCAGTGATTTGTCCTGTCTAACGTGATCAGTCCAATACAAACCCATGCTGCAACTTTCTCATGCTCCGGGTAGAAATTCTTATGACCGTGTCAAATGCATAAATGAATAGATAAACTGGCATAAAGGCAGAGCACACACACAAAAGTGATAGGATGCCTGACCGAGTTCCCTAATGACTGGAGTTCTGATGAGACGATAAAACTCTTACTAAGGATTTTCAAGTTTTATTAGAAGTCAAGACTCTGCCATTTGGAAAATGAAGGAAGGCCAAATTCACCCGCAGAGATGGTGCAGTGCTACAATGTGTTTACAGCTGGGTTCTACCATTAGGACCAAGTGAAGTCATCCCCTGCATCACTGAGCATGCCAAGGGGACAGAGGTACTCAGGACAAAAGCCTTAAAGGGAGGAAGTGGGTTCGAATGATAAGGATGAACAAGGAGAAAAGGTCTGGATGTGGCCCCTCCTTTACAACCATCACCCCACCCACATGTACCCACAAAATGACCGACCTGTCTTAATTCCCTTTTAATATTGCCATAAACAAACTTTCCAACACAAAAAGATCTCAAGCAGATGTATGTTTCTTTATCTAATGTGTGTGAGCTCCTCTAATCCTGCTAGCATCTTGGCTAACATGTCTGCCTTCCACTATGACTGTGATTAGTTTCTTAAATAGCACCCCATTGTCTCAAAAGCCCAGTCCTTCTGATTTCATTCAAGGCTGTTTGCCTTGTTTTGCAACAAAGAATAATTTTTAATTTTAGCTTTTTCTGACATCTATTTTTTTTCCGAATCATTGAGTCTAAAACAAAGAGAGAGATTGGAGAATAAGAAGCCTGTCTCGTTTATTTTCCTATGTTTGAGAGCCACTCTTTGGTAAAACCCAGTATTCACTGGATCTTATTATTAGTTCAAAGGTCAAACAGAAGAGAAGTTGAGAAGACAGAGAGCTAAGTTGATAAAAATGATTATGGCTTAAGATTAACCAGAGTTGGACCCTGAGCATCTGTGTAAAAAGACAAGCACGGAAGCAGGGTAGTACAAATATCTAATTCCATAAATGAGAAGACAGAGGCCAGGGGTTCCTTGGGCTCACTGACCAATGAGCAAAGACAAATCAGGGAGCCCCAGGTCCTAGTAACAAATAGTGAACCAAAAACTAAGGTCCTGAGAAACTATACTACTCCCTGTTGACTTTTGACACACACACACATTCACACACATGAAGGGGGCAAACAGACAAGACAGACAGACAGACTGACAGACAGACAGGCAGACAGGCAGACAGACGGAGTACAATAGATTACTTTTCTTGTCTGTAGATACATAAATGGGTGAGTACTCAAATTCTGAATCAAGAAAACTGAACAGCCCCAGACAAGTTCAATTAGATGCTATAATTATTCAGTTTTCTGCTGTTTTTACATCCATCTGAGTATTGAACAGGAAAAGGCAATGCACTTTGACATGGAGATGTAGTAATTAGCTTACATCATCATTAGTCCCAAGGAAAAGGGGGACAATCCTTCCAGATGTAGATATATTCCTGGTTTTATCGAGGCCATAAGTCACTATTTCTAATTTTTTAAAATCAATTAAAAATTCACTCTGTATATTAAGATTTTTTTTCCAAAGTTTATCAATGATGTTGTACTTGTGAACCTAATTATTTAGGTATGAAAGTCATATCAAGTTTTAATACTTTCTATCTAGCAGAACATATTTGGTGTCTATGAAATGCTGTCAGGGAGTGTTCTGTCTCTCAGCGAAGTCTCCTCCTGGTGGTCTTTGGGCTCAGCTCCCTTGGAACCGAATGAATATTCTCTGTTTTATAAACAGCAGAGTTGACCTTGAGCGAGGGATTAAGAGATGGGAGGTGCCTATAATAAACATATTTTTTATCTAAAAGACATGGAAGCAGGTACATCCACGGCAGCTTCAGTTTACCAACAATAAGCTGAGGACCCTGGGCTCTGATATGTTGGAGTTTTAACTTTTAGGAAAGATACATGGGACCAGAATGGGTGGGTGCTCCCAACAGAGGACCAAAATGATATAATCTGAAAATTATACGTTTGGGTGGTTTTGTTTTGGTTCTCCTTCTGTGTTACTATGTCAACATATCTATGCTCTCTTTCCTAATTTCATCAGCTTAATCTGCATCGGGAATGTCACAGACACCACTTCCTGGCAATCAGTCACTGAAGATTTTAATCTACTTATGCTGTTATAACAAAATACCAAAGAGGTGGGTGGATTATAAACATGAATTGATTTCTAACAGTTCTTGAGGCTAGATAGTCTAAGACTGAGACAGCAGCAGATTTTGTCTGTTGGGGCCTGCTTTAAGTTTCTACTATAATATTACATGGCAGAAGACGTCATTACACCATTTCAGATTTCCTTAATTAGGGTATCAATTCCACCGCTGTGGGCTTTGCGATGACGAGGTCTCTGCTTTTACCCCAATCACCAGCTTGTAACATCAGCTTCAACACATGCATTTTATGAGGCCATACATTCTTGGGCTTTACCACTGAAGTTTATCTGTCTTCCTTGTCTGTTTTTCTTATTCTTTATAAATAAACTTTATGATTCACAAATGCTATAACATACATTAAACAGAAATTCTCCAAATCATGTATCAATATTTATTCATTATTTACAGCTTACTGAGGTATCATTTACTGTGTGGACACCTCCTGTTGACTTCTAAATAGTCTCTGTCAGCCACAGAGACAGGCCTGGTTTGTGTACTGGCCCTCCAAGATATTGAAAGACTGGACTTTTCTTTAGGCATAGGAGTGTGACAGCTGGTCATAACTCATTGACACAGTCCTATGCCCACTGCTAAGGGTGGCATTTGGCACAGTCTGGAACAAAGAGATATTAGTGAATGCTGAGGAAAATCTACATTGGTAACAGCTTGCTTAGTAGGAGCCCTTTTTGTCTTTCTTTCTTTCTCTTTCTTCCTTCTTTCTTCCCTTCTTTTTTCCTTTCTTCTTTCATCCTTTCTTTCCTTCTTTCTTTTTCTTTCTTTCTTTTTTCTTTCTTTATTTCGAATAGTTTCTACCCTCATAGGCCTGCTATCCCCTCAGCGTATCATTGACAATATATATTTATAACAGAAGGACAAGAAAATGACAATGTCAGATGAGACACGGAAGGAACTGGAGCCTGGTGACTCTGTCAAATTCCTGAATGAATCAGCCACAAAATGACCTGACCTTTAATATTCTCATTGTAGGAGATTTGCTTTAATCTTTGGGGCATGGGTGGTTCAATTTTTGGTTGTGTACAGAAAAAAAAATGAGAGTCCTGACTAAGGCAGTAACATGACCCCACCCTAAACTAACATCTTTGACGTAAAACTCCACACTTGTATAGTTATGATTTAAATACAGTTTTGTTTATCTCCAATTCTTATATTCTTAAAAAATACACTAAATTGACTTATTATAACATGACACACTTGTTTTTTTCTGAATATGGATTGGTAGACTAGATTCAACATAAATTCCATTTTCTTTACTGTGGTCTCAGTTTGTGCCCTCCATCCCTGGCCCTCCAACCTGGACAAGATTTATCATTCTTTTTCCTTCACCTAGTTTTCATATTTCCAGTCAACACAAAATAAAAGCATTTAAGCCAATGGTATACCCAATGTCTGAAACAATTTTCTATTTTTCCTTTATTAATACATTTGTCAATGGTTTCCTTTCTATTTTGTTTTGAACAAGCTATATTACCGATCCTTAATGACCTCATTAACTAGTAGTTACTGGAGCAGCTGGAGCTTTTTATTCAATTGTACCAAGCATAGCCCAGAGGAATAATAGTGTCTCCATAGGAAAGAACTCCTGTAGGAGAACCTTCTGTGGTATTTTTTCTGTTGCCACTATAGTCTTCTGTAAATGATCTTGAGTTTATTCTTCTGTGTTTCCCATGTAAAACCAGCTGATAAATCATTGTGAGATTTTCTTGACTATGCCCTAAGTTGATTTCACTGTTTAGTCTGAGACTTGTAATTTTCACCTAGATATTGGCCAAAGGTCTTTGTAAGCACTCAGCTGAGTCATTTCGAGACATCACGTGAGCATCCAGAATTCCTAACATATTGCATAGGGCACAGGAGTTTGCTTCTGGGAGGCATGCATCTCCAGGACTTGGGCAAGTCTGTCAGGATGAATTAGCATTGTATGCAATATTCATTATCACTTCAAATTCACAGGGCAGGGCAGGAAGGTTCAGCTTCTATGCCAAAGGAGATTTGTCTCTTTATGCAGTGAAGTCTACAAGGGAGGCAATCACCCAATGTCCAGAAAAATGTTATCACTTGAAAAGCCCAACCATCTAAGTAATTGTGAAGATGTTCTGCTAGGGTGCAGTTCCTAAGAAGGACATGCTTAGTATGTTCTGAGTCCCAAGTTGAATACTCCATGCCAAAAAAAAAAAAAAGATCATAATAAGAGGAAAACATAGCTCATGATAGGCAAATTAGAACAAATTACTCTTTATTGCCATTTGGAAAAAGTATGCCTGCAAATGTTCAGAATGCCAGCTTTGTACTCATAACATTTACATTCAGATTTTGTTGGGTAATAGGATAAATTTGGTCAACATCTCCCTTGTTAATAACCAGTAAACTCACAATATCTAAAGGGATATACTGTTTGCAAAAGGAGGTCAAAGTGATTTTAATAAATGTATTCTAATGAAAGGAGGGGAGGTAAGAAAAGACACTACCTCGTGAAGGTACTTACTAGAATGCCAACAACTCAACAAGCCTTCAAAATCTCTTTGTTTTATGTCTAGGAGTTACAATTAGTGTTCATATCTAAAACTTCAAGCAAACAAGGAAAATTTGTAACATTTAGTATAGTTGACTCTTGGCCTCTTCAGTGGGAATGCTGGAACAGATAGAAGTGAAGTTTCCATCAACTAAACTCGCAATGAAAGAGTTCAATAGAAAACTTATTAACGCTAGAAAGGACTTCAGAAGGGAGTGACTCAAGTCTGTAATCCCAGCTTTGGGGAGGCTGGAGCAGGAAAATTGTCACAAGTTCCAGTGAGTCAGCCTGAGCTAATATCATCCCAACCTAGGCTATAAAACCCTGTTTGAGAAGTCAACAAAAATAACAAGTCAAAAAGACCGAGAAGCTGTTCTCAGAGCCATGTTAACATTGCGCTGTCAATATTGCCAGGAATTCAAAATGAAGAAAATAACATAAAACCCAAATGAGAAAGGTGACATATAAAACATATGGTAAAAAAAAAAAATTGAATTCACTTATTGGATCAAATAAAACTGCCACTAACTGAAAAAATAAATTAATATTTGAAAAAAATGAACAAAAAAAGGAGACTTTAAACAAATTACCAAATATATTGCCTTAGTTAGGGTTTTATTGCTGTGAAGAAACACCATGACCACAGCAACTCTTATAAAAGAAAACATCTAACTGGGGCTGGCTTACATTTTCAGAGGTTTAGTCCATTAACATCATGGTGAGAAACATGGCGGCATGCAGGCATATGTGTCGCTAGGAATGGATCCGAGATTTCTACAACTCGATCCACAGGTAATGAAAAAAAAAAAAAAAAAAAAAAAAAACAGTACCACTGGGAGTGACTGGAGCATATGTGCCCTCAAAGCCTATCTCCACAATGACACACTTCCTCCAAAAAGGGCACACCTACTCCAGTAAGGACACACCTTCTCATGGTGCCACTCACTTTAGCTAAACATTCAAACACAAGAGTCTATGTGGGCCATGCCTATTCAAATCACCATATACACAAATATACAAACACAATTGTGTGAGACTAACACACTTTAAGAAAGAATACCACATTTATCTTGCCCTAATAGCCCAAAAATGTTTTAAAGGCTATGATAACATTAGCACTGGAAGAGATAACAGCATTTTAGTCTAAGAGCCCTGGAACTGATGAAGAGGTTCAGAAAGAACCCTGGGGGTAGGAGGTGGGGGGATCCCCAGTTCTTGTGTCCCAGGACAAAGAATTAGGCAGAGACAGAGACACACAGAGCAGAAACATAAATAGTTTATTAGCAGATCATTTGCAAGGTGGCAAAAGGGGGCTGATTCAAGCTGGTCTCTTCATACACTAACTTTAAGGTTTTATTTAAGCTCTTCCAGGCTTCTAACTTGCAATCCCCCTGTAGCTGGAAAGATACTGACCTGTGAAAGAGAATAAGAAAAAGAATTGGTGGTTAAAAATAAGTAGAATGGTTTTTTTGAGATAGGGTTTCTCTGCATAGCTCTGACTGTCCTGGAACTCACTCTGTAGACCAGGCTGCCCTTGAACTCAGAAATCCACTGGCCTCTACCTCCCTAAAGGTGTGCACACCACCACTGCACAGAAAAGCAAAAAATTAAAATTAAAAATTAAAAATAAATAAAATAAGTAGAATGGACTCATTTCTAACCAGAAACTTCTGTTCCCTACAATACAGCAAAGAAGGAGATTACAGTGGGCATAGGAAGAAGCTTCCTCTTAGCCTTGATTCCTGTCTACAGAGCAATATTTGTTTGCTTCTCTGTGGCTGTGATAAAATCTGATGACCAAAAGCAGCTCAGAGAGGAAAACAGTAATCTCAGCTTACAGTTCACAGTCATCATCAAGAGGAACCAAGGCAGGGAGTTGAGGTAGGGACTTGAAGCAGAAACCAATAGAGGAATGCTGCCTACTGGCCTGCTGCCTGGCTCGTGCTTAGGTGGGTTTGGGGGTCTTGTTTCTTCATACAAACCCACCTGCCTATGGGTGGCACTAGCCACAGTAGGCTGGACCCTCCATACCAATCATCAATGAAGTCAATCTCTCACAGTCATGGTCACAGGTTCCCTCTTTGTAGGTTAGTATCAAGTTGACAGCTGAAGGTAACTGTCACAACAGTATTGGGAGCTCACAACCAATGTTTCTTTTCTGGTTGTTCCTAATGTGCTGAAATCACCTCCAAATCCAGGTACACACACACACACCACCTAATTTTGATGTCTTGACTAGCTCAGTTCTCTCCCTCCCCTCCCTTAGTTCCTTCTCAGTTTTCTTCCTTCTTGACCTCTCAACAGCAAGTTACTCTTTTTTCTTTTACTGCCATCAACATGACATCATTTATTCACAGAGCACACTACTTAAGTATTTCCCCAGCTCACTTTTCAACTCATTAGTGCCTATGGACTGGTATTCAGAGACTTTGTGTCTTTTGCCCACCATGTTCAGAGTCCAAGCTCAAAGTTTCTCAGAAAGAACTTAGTTTCTCTCCTAGGCTATCATCCCTCTTTCCAATGATGTTTGGGATTGGTTCTTAATTCAGCTCCCAGAATCACACAGGAATTTGAGCATTTATCCACTGAAGGAAGCCTGCCCCCAGTTAGCTCTGATTGGGATATAAAGTTGCCAACAGTCAATATCTGGGCAGGATGAAAGAGGCAGGATTTTTAGATTGCATGGGCAAAGAACTAAGGGAGGAAAGGGAGAGAATCACCATGACTTAGAAAGAAAGCCACCAGCCGTGTAAGAATTCGAGAAAATGATCCTAGGGACCACTTGCCTGATTGGGTCTAGGGTAGCAGAGATATTGATTTAGCAAGTTGACTCAGGAAAGTTGGAGAGGAAATGTATGCTAACCACAGGAAGATGCCCAACCAAGCCGGACATGGTGGCACACACCTGTAATCCCAGCACTTGGGAGGCAGAGGCAGACAGATTTCTGAGTTCGAGGCCAGCCTGGTCTACAGAGTGAATTCCAGGACAGCCAGGGCTATACAGAGAAACCCTCACTCAAAAAAACAAAAAAAGAAAAAGAAAGAAAGAAAGAAAGAAAGAAAGAAAGAAAGAAAGAAAGAAAGAAAGAAAGAAAGAAAGAAAGAAAGAAAGAAAGAAAGAAAGAAAAGAAAAGAAAGAAAGAGAAAAGGAAAGGAAAGGAAAGGAAAGGAAAGGAAAGGAAAGGAAAGGAAAGGAAAGGAAAGGAAACGAAACGAAACGAAACGAAACAAAACAAAACAAAAGAAATGCCTAACTACCCAACCATTGAGCTAGTCATATCAAAATTAGCTGGTGTTTGAGCAAGCGCAGCATGTGTGCTACCTCTTTGCGGCAAAGTGGTTTAACAAATTCACCAATACACAACATTATTATAAACTTTATATATCCTGTTTTGAAACTTCACAATTTACACAATTAAAATCTGTCCCCTTTCTCCATGACCTGTCACACTAACAAGGACATATGCTTTTTCTCTTGGAAAATATTTGCCAGCTGAAATGTCCATGCAAGAACTTGACCAAGAAGCTCAAGCTAGCTTCCCTTTTGTCTCTCACATGCTTCAGATAGCCCAATCAGATTTCCCAATATTCAAGTGGTGTGTCTTTACTTTGTGGCAATAATTAATATCCCATGCCAGAATATAAATCACAGGAAAAGTTCTTTAATTATTTTTAACTGATATTAGGGACAGTTTTTCTTTCTCTCTTTCTTTCTTTCCTTCTTTCTTTCTTTTTTTGTTTTTTTACAAAACAGTCTCACTTCAAATTATGTCTGCATATCTCTTTCAATCACTGCTTCTCTACTTTTTTGAGATTTATATTTACTCTTTGTGTGTGTGCCGATGCTGTCTGTCAAGGCAGTGACAACTGCATTCACTGACCCGCTTCTGGGTTTGCTGTCAGGCGTGCCTTCAACAATTCCAGAAATTGCTCT
The DNA here is from genome assembly GCF_947179515.1 of Apodemus sylvaticus. Lineage (NCBI taxonomy): Eukaryota > Metazoa > Chordata > Mammalia > Rodentia > Muridae > Apodemus > Apodemus sylvaticus. The sequence continues at coordinate 62,052,642 of NC_067489.1, forward strand.
GAATGTGCACAAAAACCCCAAGGAATCATTTACAAACATAGCCGTGCTCACTAAGATAATCACGTTGTTTTAATACTATAACCATATACACATTAACTACACTAAATGAAACCAAGCTACTTGTCCTGACATTATTCTAATGCTTAAAAATAAATGTTATCAGTAAAGGAACATGTTACTAAATACAGCCAAACTACTACACTAAGAAATGGTGAAATTAGACTCTGTTTCTGAACAACTTAACTTTATGCAACCTAGAGAATCCAGCCTTTATGGTGGTTGTTGTGACTTGTACGTCATCAGTTACACTGACTATAAAAACGAGAAGAAACTGTGTGAGTAGATATAAACTAGTCCCACGCATGGTTTGCTACTGCTGGACCTTAGCTGGCAACAAGAGGTCAGTATTAACTGAGTTCTAGGATGCTGAACAAGTCTATGCAGCATTGGTTGGCAAAAGTACAGCTAGAACAACATGAAAAGCCAAAGGCCCCGAAGTCGGACGACATCCAAGGATGCCATGTTCCTAGCAAAAGGCAGCTGATACAGATACACCCACAAGGGTTAGCCTCTGGACTCAGGTACCGGAAACTTGGCAAGCCAATCTCTTACCCAGAGAATGAATGCAACAAAAACAAGGCCTGTTTCTATTTCTGTTACATAAGACTACTTATCATTAAGAAATAATTGGCTATTGCTTGCCAAGTGTGGAGATCTGTCTTTTATGAGGGAGCATGGCTGCTTTCACATTGTAAACACAGGACCTGAGACGGACAGAATCTCTATTTAGCACTAAAGAAACTGAAGACACTTGATATTTGCAATAGAAACCTCTAGCCCTGGGTGTTTATATATGATCTGTAGAAAGTCTCATCTCTAAGTAGAGAGATGGAGCAGTGGCTGTTACAGTTCTGATTTTCCTGCCTGGGGCTTTAACCAAAACACATCACCCTTGTAATAGCTTCCCTGAGTCTCTCTGGCTGTGAAGTAAGTTGTCTGCTTCCTGTTCTCACCATTCCACACCTACTCCAAACCCTGCTTTTTTTCCTACCCTTTCCAAAATTCATGTTGAAACTTAATCCCCTTTGGTAGTATTATTAAGAGGAGGGGCCTGTTGGGAAACAAGTAGAGAGAAATCCTCTTCCTCAAATAGATTACTTATTTATAAAAGCGATGATAAGATCTTGGTAGACTTAATTTGTTCTTACATGTCTTCTATCGTGTGAGGACAGATTATTTGTTACTTTATATCCCCTTCTGTGATAAAAAGGATGCAACCACGACAGAAGCAAGGTTAGCTCTCATCAGCAATTGAATCCATGGGCACTTTGATCATGGACTGTCTGGTCCCCAGACTTGTGTGAAAATAAATCCATATTATTTGCAAAGTTTTCAGGCTCAATTGTATTGCTATAGCAGTACAAACAGGCTAAGATATAACCTTATTTCTAGACAATGTCCTGCCAATCAAAATTCCAGCTTAAGAAGCAGATTGAAAGCTTGGAATACCCAGGATACAATTCACAGACCAAACAAAGCTCAAAAAGAAGGAAGACCAAAGTATGGATATTCTGGTCCTTCTTAGAAGGGGGAACGAAAGGCCCACAGGAGGAGATACAGAAACAAAGCGTGGATCAGAGACCGAAGGAAAGACCACCCAGAGACTGTCCCACCTGGGGATCCATCCCATATACGGTTACCAAACCCAGACACTATTGTGTATGCCAACAAGTGCTTGCTGACAGGAGCCTGATATAGCTGTCTCCTGAGAGTCTCTGCCAAAGCCTAACAAATATAGAGGGGGATGCTTTCGGCCAACCATTGTACTGAGCACAGGGTCCCCAAGGGAGGAGCTAGAGAAAGGACCCAAGGAGCTGAAGGGGTTTGCAGTGCCATAGAAGGAACAGCAATATGAACCAACCAGAACCCCCCAGAGCTCCCAGAGACTAAACCACCAACCAAAGAGTACTCATGGAGTACTTATCCAGCTGCATAAGTAGCAGAGGATGGCCTTGTTGGGCACCAAAGGGAGGAGAGGCCCTTGGTCCTGAGAAGACTCGATGCCCCAGGATAGTGGAATGCCAGGAGAGGGAAGCCGGAGTAGATGGATTGGTGAGCAGGGGGAGGAGAGATGGGTTAGGGGGTTTCAGAGGGAAAACCAGGAAAGGGGATAACATTTGAAATGTAAATAAAGAAAATATCTAATAAAAAAAAAAGAAGCAATGTGCTGTTAGTAAGGGTCATTAGCTAAGACCAAAAGCTACTCACAGCTTTCTTTCCCTACTAAGTAGAAAGAGGTTCATCTGCACTCGAGGGTTACAGCCTGCCACCCTGTGAAGAAACGCCAGGTATCATGTGTTTCCCATTCAGTTCCCGGTGACTTCAGATAGGCAACCTCACTGGTTTGGCAGCAGGAGTGGGCTGTATTCTTTTTCTACAGGGGAAATAATGAAGGAAAACGAGCCAGAAGTCACCCAACCCAGAATACCGGTGCATTTGCTGAAAGCCTGAATTACTGCCTCCCATTCCGTGTGGCTATTGTATTACAACAGCCACATCCCCAAAGCGGAACTCTGACCGGACTACGGCCGGCTTCTTACTGCTCAAATTTAGGAAAATGGATGAGAGCTTCCTGCCTCAGACCTCTCGAAATCATCACTGTCCATTGATGCTCATATGCTGGCACTGCCTGTCTGAAACAATGTTTCCAATCAGAAACGTCTTGAGATCATTCATTCACCGAGTATTTTTAAAAGTGCACATTTGGCTTAAATTTCTGCTGAGCATGGTGTGGGAGACTGGACTATACAGAGCACAGAGGCAGACTGTCCTCCTGCTCTATGTGACATCAGGTACCAAAGATATTTGAGAGTGGTATACAGACAGAAAGATTTAGTCTAGGAGAAGACCTGGGAGTTAAATATTTTAAAATCATTACTCAGTTTGGAGGTCTGAGAATGTCTGTGACCAACTGTGGAATATAGTGAACTAGACATGTGCACAAGTGTGCATGTATTCCTCCAACATGGGACTTGCCAACATTTTTTGGTTTTGTTAATCGAGCAATTAAATTCCTAAATACTAAGCATAAAACATGTGGACCATACAAGCACATGCAGCAAGTGAAAAACAAAAAAGTATAAATGAATGAAAAAGAAAACGAAAATGAAAATGCTTCAGACCAAGCATTCTTAGCCCATTTAAGCTTCTGACTTTAAGACATCAGCAGAACTACTAACAACAGTAAATTACCGACACTTGTTTTGAAAACAATATGCCATGGCTCTTTTGTACTGTGTGCTACATTTAAAAATATCTTTAAATATGAACATAGAAATACCAAAACTATACCCATGACTAGAACCTAATGTTTCACAGCTGTATCAATATTTATTACTACTTTATATAATGGTATAAACATGACAATTACCAACCATTGGTAGAAAAAATCAAATTTTGTGTTGGCTTATCTTATCTATTCCTATACAGGAAAAACCAACAAATGACTGATACCAATTCTCTCTAAAAAGAGAAATTAAAAATCCATATGAAAATATGTCAGAGAGTTACCATAAAAGGAAATATGGATGTGTGATTTCCTTAGGAATAAATTTTCATCTACTTTTAGAAAATTAGGGCATGCTTTATTATAGACAATATTTATTTTTAAGATTTTTATACTTTGAAATCTATTTTTTTCCTCATCACAGGAATCCCTTAATGATGGGATAGATAGTTATTAAACAGTGATCTAAAGTCAAGGTCATTGAAAAATTCTAATTTATGTTTTGATTTATACACTAAATTTATAATATATAGGTTGAATAAAGATTGAAGAAAAATCTCTGTTTAAGTTTTTTTAAGGTTTATTTATTTATTATATGTAAGTACACTGTAACTGTCTTCAGACACACCAGTAGAGGGCTTCAGATCTTGTTATGGATGATTGTGAGCCACCATGTGGTTGCTGGGATTTGAACTCAGGACCTTCAGAAGAGCTGTCAGTGCTCTTAACCACTGAGCCATCTCTCCAGCCCCTTAAAGAAAATTCTTACCACAGAAAATAGCTAATTTTTGGAATATAATATTTTATTAGTCCTTAAGAATTTCCCACATGTATGTAATGTATTTTGATCAAACTCTGGCCCGATTCCAATTTTTTATCCTCCCCTTTTTCTTCTCAACACAAACTTCTCCTACATCGATGTTCTTTTAAGGACATTTTCCTTAAATTGATTAAATTAAATAATTAAATTGATTGTCTTTAAATTGAGTTTAATGAGAGTGGCTTCCATGGCATGAGTCTAGAGATATTTACTGGATCATGGGCACTCCTGAAGAAAAATGACACTCTCTCTCTAAGAAGCCACTAACTACTAATCGGTCCTCAGTTTGGGGTGGGACCCTATGTATACTTCTCAAGTCTATGCTGGAATATTAACAGGCTCCATCTTGAACATGTCTTACATTGGTAACGTAAGCCATGTCCATGAGAGCAGCCGTGTCCAGATGACAGAGCTTCGTGGCACACCTCCCCCATCCTACAGTTCTCACACTTTATTAAAACAGGACCATTACAGATACAAATAGTTAAGGTTAAAGGCAAGGCCATACTGAATTTACATTAGTAGACCCTAAATCCATCATGGGTGTCCTTAAAAGAGAGTGGGGGCATCCAGACCATGTGACTCTGAAGCAAGGTAAGGATCTTACGACATAAATCGAGGTGTATTGATGGCCTCAACAAACTGCAAATGGCAAAGGTGTTTCCCTAGAGCCTTCCTGGGGAAGAACTGATTCCAGACTCCTGTGCTCCAGAGCTCTGAGAGGACACAGTTCTGATGGGCGTGATAACTGGTTACAGCAGGAACAGGAAACTCAGACAGGGCCCACAGTTTAATCTGAATAAAAACAAGTTTACTCACTCTGCCTCAGTTTAGCATGACTGAATTGATTATAGATATTGCATACATGGTGCCAAGAAGGTAATCTCCTCCCACAAATTCTTTAGTTTGGGGAGTAGCTAATTCATACTCATAGGTTACAGGGTAAACATCTTAATGTATCCTCATCCTCCCTCCCCTTTAAATACTCATATAGTGTAATTACTGACTTCACACATTAATACTTTGGAAGAACTCTGCTTATCTTCATTTAGCCTTTACATTTTACCGTGTGTGATTACGCAACTGCTTCCACGTTATTCCTGCAAATGATACTTAACAATTCTTGAGACTCATCCTAGAACAAAGAGCAAATCTGACCCTACTTTTGCCATAGGTGGTGATCTCAACTCTCTCTTCTGGGTTGTACCTGAAAGACTTTTTTTAATCCTTGATAATATTTCCTGTTCTGCATGAAGTGATTCAGACCCTGCTAATCCCTTATTCTTCTTCTGCAGGGAAAAGAGAAACTGACTCCATCTGGACTTCCTTGGAGCTTCCTGCATGATCCTGTGTCAAGGCCACTGGGATTCCAGGATCTCTAGGCCTTTATGGTCTATTGTTCTCTACAACCATATTGTTTTCAGTTGTTGTGAAAAGAGCCTGTCAGATTTATGTCTCATTCAATGCTCCAAAACCACAGTTAGCATGAACTTCTAAGAATGTGACTTCAGGGAGGAGTTATGGAGAATATGATTAAAATATATTATATGAAATTCCCAAATAATTGATAAAAATATTATAATCCTTGGGAGACCATAGAAGTGGTTAAAATTAGCTGCCTACAAACCCAGGCAGAACAGGCACAAATCCCATGAAAACTAAAACCACAGTCTTACTAGTCATGGCAGGTTGACAGAAACAAAAGAAATATAGGTGAATTAGAATAGCAGAAGTCAGAGTATGTGCTGTTCTTCCAAACAGAAATAAGTCAGTCTTCAAAAGGTAGCCATCATTACTCTCACTGGATGTCAAAAACACAGACTTCTCAGTTATGCTGTCGTCAGTCATGTGTGACTAGGAAACCATGCTTTCAGAGACTAGACGTCCTAACAGTGAGCTTCACAGTGATGGTAGATATGTGCAAATCGCTGTGCTGACAGGGCACGGAGAAAAAGAACCCAATGAAAATGCCGGCCCTGCCTTTGGCTCCAAGAATATGCAATATTAATAAGAAGGGAGGACAGGAAGCTGTGTACCTCAAGACTGCCCTCCACATAGTGATCTCTTCAGTATGCAGAGGGATTAACAACTGATCCTTCCCTGAAATGGCCAAACTTATTCCTGGAAATGTGCGGTTCCAGCTGAATTCAGTGACTCCCTAAGTTCATGGTGCCTAGCACAAAAAAATAGTTGTAGTCAATTGACTTTATTGCATTTTTCTTTTGACTTGATAGGAATGTCAAGCAACAGACACTTTAGCATTGTTGTAAGCAGGACTTTACACTGAGTAAAGCTCTTCAATGCTACTTTAATCTTTCAGTTTTTGAGAGGGAATAAATGTGTGCTGTGTATATGTGTGTGCTGTATGTAGTTGTTATTGTACATGCAGGTACACATATTCATGAATACACATGCATGTAAAGCCTATATCTTTTCTCAATCATTCTCCACCTTTATATTTTTAAGACAGGGTCTGGCATTAGGCCTGAAGCTCATAGATTTAGCTTGGCTGACTGCCCAATGAGATTTAGGGATCTTGCTTTCAAATGCTGATAATACAGCATGCTTGTTCTGTGAGTTCTAAGATGCGATCCCAGGCTAACATGGTTGTGAAGTAGGCACTCTAGTGACTACTATCCCTTCAGTCCCTTGATCTCATTTTTAAGCTAGGATTCTTTCCCAATATTCCTCTTGATGCCAAACTTTAACAACTCTAAACCCCGTACCAGTTAAAAAGAACTGGGATATATGTTAGCTTACTACAGTAAACTTCACCTGTGTTAAGAACCTAGTGTTAGAATGCACTGGGAGAGTCATATGCAGTAATCTCAGGATGGTCATCACCTAATACAGTCAGGAGTCAAAAAAGATCTTTCCAGGGAAAATATCTGGAGCAACATGGAAAGGTACATAAGTGACAGCCACAGCAAGCACATAACAAATACTCTTGTGGTGAAGAAACCCTGTGAAGATCTCAAGTGCTTTGCACACTTAAAACTTTCTTTTGCTTCTTCACAGTCAGTCTGCCTGTGGTATCCAAACACCAGTCACGGTGAATGAACATGACATGAGTTCTCTCTACGTGACCTTTGATTTATCTCCTGATTCTTCAGTGTCACAAAATTTTTAAGCCCAAACCAATTATCAGAAAGCAGGATACACATCTATGCAAATTAGAACTGCAATAAGTTATGTGCTACCTTTTGTGTTGTCTACCCCCAAACAATATTCTTTGTAGACTCTAATGCCTGGTCCTATATGGATCTGTTGTTTCACTTCAATTGCTATATTGTGTTCATTCTTCATTACATCAAAAGCCTGGGATTTACAAAAATGACCAATCCTGGGAGCAAACTTGGCTTTGAGCTGTTTTTATTCTGTAACTCTTCATATTTTATACAACTCAGCTTCATTGGTCTGCCTGCCGACATCCTCATTCAACATACAAAAGCAACAGTTTCAACTATGCATGCTAAAAGCATGGTACCTTCCTACCACCATGTTGGTCTGACCCCTCTCGTTTATCTTCTGTTGGCCTCATTCCCGAGTTCTTCTACTCATTCCCTATGTTACCAGAAAAATATGTTACGTGAGAAATTGGCTGAACATGGCTCATTTTAGCTAAATATACATGTGTAATACACATGTGCTTTCAGAAAAGAAGTAGGCAGAACTAATTTCACGTAGACCACAGTGGCACCACATCTGTTCTCCATAAACATCAGTGAAGGAGCAGAATTAGTTTAGAGTTGGCCCAATGATGAGAAACGCTCCTGCCTTCAAGTCTTAGCACTTTCTCTTGACTTAACAATGTTATTCTTCATGAACAGTTTGCTCTTTTGAGGTTCAGTTGTCCTCTTCTATCAAGGGGCAAAAGTGGTCTTTTAGCCACCATTATCTCATTGAGTGGACTTCCTCATTTCTGTGTGCAGATGTCGCTGATTTTGAGAGGTGCTCAATTTAGGGAGAGAAGATAATGTGTGAATGAGAAAAAGGGAGCACTCTCTTCCTTACAAAACTACCTGTTTTAAAATCAAGACACAGAATACAAATACTGTCCCTGCAAGTCAATCTTGGATGCCAAAATCTAGGGTTCATCTTTTTATCTATCACTAGTGCAATTTACTTTATATTTCACGTGTTATAATGCTAGAAGCTTTTCTAAAAATGCCAGCATCCTTCCCTTTAACCTTAAAAATGCATTTCCTTTCCTAAGGGCTCCCATCAATGGCATAACAGATGAACTGACTTTCTTTTTTAATTCCAACAGTAAACAAATTCTGAGTCAAATTACCCTTTCAAGATTCTTCATTTTAAAAGTTAAAATAAGGCAAAGACTTTTTTTTTACACCTAAAATAGAATTTATTATAATGAAGATCTATGGTGACGTGTGTCCTCAGAAAAAGCTCAAATAAATATAAATACTCCTTGAACCATTTCTGGTTTTCTAATTTAAAATAATACACTGCATGACGGTTATGAACAATTGTTTCATGAAAAATTACTTCCCATACAAAGTTTCCTATCAGCTCTTATAAATTAGTTCCTACGATTTCTGAGTCATTTAGAGAGTACTTATGCATCTGTGTATAACTGAATGACCTAAATTACTTTAACTTCTGATTCATCACACCCCCATCCTATCTTTATATTTAGCTCTATTTTTCCCTCTCTGTTTCAATGTCAATGCCTAGCAAGCTTATTCACAAATAGCCCCGACTCACAGTTTTATTGTTTCCTACTTGAGACAGAGTTTGCACATCCTCTGTTTCTAAGTTTCTCTGATTTTAAGTTCTAAATCATTTTGTGATGCTGGGCAAATATGCAGCATCTTCAAACCACAAAGAAAGGTCAATACAACTACTTTAACTTCCTACTATCAGAGATTATTTTATTTTTTTAATGTGTAATTTTTTTAAAATTTTTATTGATTCTTTGTGAATTTCACATCATGTATCCCAGTCTCACCATTCATTTCTTTGTTCCCTCATATCAGAGATTATTTTCTTAAATACCCTTAAAAAAATATTCCAGACATTAAACTGTTCTAAGACAAAGAATCCACTAACTCACAAAGAAGCCATTCTCTTTATTTAAGATGTTTTCACTTGTTCTGCCCTACACTGATAAAAGTAACTTCCTTCCAGCTCTTTGCATGGTGACTCCCTGCATACACTGGGACCTGCACTCCAGTGTCGCCTGCTCAGGCAGACTGGACTAGCCTTCTCAATTCCCCTGCTGCTCTTGGTTTGTTTTCATAATATTTACTATCACCTGGCCTCTTATCCAATTAGGTGATGCAATCAGATTGTAAGCACAAAAGAAACCAAGACTACATTTTGTGACCACTTAACTCCCAAGTACTAGAAATGCCTGATATAAACTGAATAGCAGGAATCTATTCTGTTTGGCTGGGCACTGAATAACTATTGAGCTGAAGCGGGCATCATCACAACTTTGATTCACTGCTTCAAGTTAGAATTACATAAAACAAACATTCTCCCACATAACAGCCAATATTCAAATATTGGAAAGCATTTAATTTCAAAGCTATAGCATATTAAACACTCTAAGGACCTGCAATTAAACTGCAATTTTATCATCTCAAAACAGACAAACAGAAAAGTGAATGCACAAAGCAAAATTAGAGGTTTAGACAGAGGTTTAATAGAGGAAGTATTGCTTGGGAATCAAAGGTTGGAGCTAGGCTAAAGAAATACGTACGAAACTGGCCTGGTAGCTCATGCACCTATATCAGTACTGGGGCAAGGGGCTGTGGCAAAAGGATCATGGGTATGAGCTTGAGGCCATACTGGGCTAAATAAAGAATTATAGGTCTCTCTACACAGAGATCTCTGTATAGGACCCTCTACAGAAAAGGGAGAGGAAAATGAAGAGGGAAAAGAGGAGGAAGAAGAGCAAGAGGAGGAGAAGGAGGAGAAGAAATTATGATGATGATGATGATGATGATGATGATGATGATGATGATGATGATAAACAAGATTCTCTAAGTTTTCTCTTACTAGAAGATTTAAACCTAGCACCCAGGAGACAAAGGCAGGCAGATCTATGTAATTTTGAGTTCAGGCTGTTCTATATAGCAAGTTCTGGGTCTTCCAAGGCTACATAGCAGAACCTTGTCTCAACAAATCAATCAATCAATAAATAAATAACAAAAGAGTACTAGGAATTAAAATTATGTTTCTAGGTCAATGCTATTTTTTTTGGACAGAGTAAAACAGATTCTATTATCTCACAAGAAGTGCCATCGTTAGTTCTTTCGCAATGAATATTTTCTAGTTCATCTGAAGAATTAACCTCTGGTCCTTGTTTCTTTGTTTCTAAATTAAAAGGAGATGTGACAGTATTCTAATTTTCTCTGTAGTTTTAAAATTGCTCTTATAGCCAATGTGCACATGGGAAATCAGCTCCATTTGTGAAGAGCATAAATTTCTAGCTGACAGTAAGATATACAAGGGAATTCGTGATCTGAGGGTTCTAAAGTTCCAGTGTTGAGCAATATATATCTTTAAACATACTATCAAAGAAGGTACTAAAAATGGTATGAATCTACTTAGTGGTTTGGTCTAAAAATAAAAGTAGACTGAATACCACAGATTGGATATTCTTTCTGAAGAGTGGATGCAAAAAATGTGGTATATATACACAATGGAGTACTATTCAGCCATTAGAAACAATGAATTCATGAAATTCTTAGGCAAATGGATGGAGCTGGAGAACATCATACTAAATGAGGTAACCCAGACTCAAAAGATGAATTATGGTATGCACTCACTAATAAGTGGATAGTAACCTAGAAAACTGGAATACCAAAAACATAATCCACATATCAAATGAGGTACAAGAAGAACGGAGGAGTGGCCCCTGGTTCTGGAAAGACTCAGTGAAGCAGTATAGGGCAAAACCAGAACAGGGAAGTGGGAAGGGTTGGGTGGGAAAACAGGAGGAGGGATGGGGGCTGATGGGACTTATGGGGAGTGGGGGGTCTAGAAAAGGGGAAATCATTTGAAATGTAAATAAAAAATATATCAAATAAAAAAAAGGAAAAAAATCTTTCTCTACAAATAGTTGATGCACCAGAGGGGAAAAAAGAAAAAGCGTATTACCTGAGTGATGGAGGTCGGACACTACACAAAGAGAAGGCCAAATCTTTCATATGAATGCAGTGGGACATTTAGGTTGTGTGTACATGTTCCTATGAAAAGGAGTACACACACATAAGCACACACACACACATGCACATGCATTCATGCACAGGTACAGGCACACATACTCACACACACACACAAACATGCATGCACAGGTACAGACACACACACACATGTTACTGAATTAACTAGAAGATACACAACAGAGAGAGTGAATGAGTAAATAGGTGTGTTCAATAACTACACTGGGTTCAATAAAATAGACTGTGGTAAGTTAATATACATCTTGTAGTATTTATAATAAGGGATGCTTTTAATGCATAATCCTTTTTCTTTTCATTTATGATTTTGCACCAGTCCTGGCTTTCAAAGTACATTGGATAGTTGCTGTAGGATATTATATAAGTTAATTCCCAGTCTCTGGAACAGAACACTTGACAAAAGCAGCTTAAGAACGGGTGTATTTTGCCTCCCAGTTTGAGGACACAGGGCTTCATGTCTGAGGACTCATGGCAGGAAGAGCGGAGGGGCTAGTCTGGAATTAGAGATAAGCCCTGGTGCTCAGCTAGGTCCCTCTTTTATTCCGCCCAGGAATCCAGCCCATGAAATGGAGCTGCCCACTTTTAGAGTCTGTCTCCACACTTTACTTAAACTAATCTAGGTAATCCCTCACAGACGTGTCTAGAGACTCGTGTTGGAAGTGATTCAAGATCCTGTCAAATTAACAGTCAATATTAACCAACATAAAGACAATTATTTTTAGATATAATTCTTTCTTGAGTTATCTTAACTTTTACTTAGGCTTTTTAACAATTTCATACATGGAAAATTGTTGCTTCTTATATAGGTATTACTAGAACATAATGACAATGAATAAAATCTGGAATTATAATATATACCAATATTTTAGATGTTTTCTTACTAAAGAAATTGTATATGATTCTTAATAAGCTATAAGTTAATCTTATAAGACTAATACCCATAAATTAGGTGTGTAAACCTCATTTTAGAGTTCACCGTAGCTAAAGTTGTCAGACTATGGCCTGCACAAGTTCAAGACAGCCAACATTCTAGCATGGAGGGAGAGGTAGCAGAATACCTCCACCTCTAACTGGAGCTATTGACAGTTGAGGACTTTGGGAAAAACAGTTTATTTTCTTTAAGAGTGTGGCTACTTGTAAATCTGCCACATTCTGCTGTATGCCCTCTCCCACCCATGATTTCATGGGCAGTCCATATGAGTTAGGTGGGTTGAAGAGAGAGACACACAGAGACAGATACAGAGAGGTAATGATGGACAGAGACAGACAGAGACAATAAGACAGAGAACTAGCCAGGGGGAATTAAGAGGTATGAGTGGATCTAGAGAGAGTAGGGGGTAAGAGTAAGTGTAACTTTAATTTTTTTCAAATTCTATTTTTAATAATGGTTCTTAAATACTTTAACCTCCCCTCTAGCCTACCACCCAACCAGAGGTAGTAGAAAAGAAAGAATATGGGGAAAGTGGACCTGTTTAGAAAGGTTCTTTGGAGTACCTCCCATCTATGTTGTCTAGAAATTGGCAGTTCAGTTCACTGGTTAGCAGCGGCAGCTCACTGAACTCACAAACCCTTCACAGATATGTCAGCAGTCCAGGTAGGTAGAGTTGGGTTAACAACAGTTGCGACATGACCTAGCAGAGACACCCAGGCCTTGGCCTTAGCCTCAGCTCAAGTCATCAGGAGGAACGAGGAGGGACATCAGGAGACGTTCTCTGCTGTGCCTCTCTTAGGGAAGATCGAGGAAGACTCAAGTGTTGCACAGCTACCTATACCAGCAAGCCAAGCTCTGTCTCTGTCGTAGGAGTCCTATTCATACCCTCCAAGCATCACGTGTCCTCCATGTGCCTCGCCTCAACACAGCCCTTGCCTCAGCATGTATCCAATCAGCCTGAGTCCAAGGAGTCCCAACAAATGCATCTCAGCTATGCAATGTAAGGCGGACCAATATATGTGTATCATTAGCAAAGAATACTTAATTACATGTCCTTCCCCATGCTCGTTTTAGCAGAACATCCTCTCTCCTGTGTCTACCTCAGGAAAACCTTCCTTCAAGTGTTCGCCCCAGCAAAACACCATCCAACACAAGTGACTTTCCAAAGAGCCCTTACGTTTTCCACTTCAAGTAGGGAATGAAAAAGACCAAAATACTGTGTAAAAAATTCTCAAAGAATTAATATAAAAAAATATGTTAAAATGCTTGTAATCTCCTCTTTGACATATTTCTCTTCTGTGTCAAGAGTGCATGGTCATTTAATCTTCAGCCTCATGAGTTCCTCAAAAGGAAGAGAGCCGTGAGTACAGGAAGGTGTTGAGAGTGGTCTGCATGGCGGCCCACGTCCAGTGACAAAATTCGCCCCCCCCCCAACTGTGCGTTCCTCACAAAGGTGTGTCCACTTCCCTCAGAATAGAATCTGGCCATGTTAATTAGCCAGCCTTCTCCAACTGGCTGACTTACCTACTTTTACCCTTTTAATTTTCTCCTCATATCGTTTTCTGCTTCTCTTTGTTGGACACTTGCAGCACAGGGTGGCCTCAAACTTTCCTCAGACACCTTTTTTCCCACACTTCTGATCCTCTTTACCCGTCACTATCCTCATTGTCCGTCACTATCAGTTTCCTTTTTCCAAAACAATGAGCGCTTCTGAGGGCTCCACTGCGACCTAGACTTTCTCACCTCTCCTTCCTTATAGAGATCTGCATCAGGACCCTGTCACCAAAATATTCACTGATTGCAGCAATTCCTTCCTCTTCAAGCTCCCAAAGAGCCTTCTTCCCCTCTGCCAACACTATCTCCCGGCAGATAAAGACATTGTTACCTGGAGGAAGCTGGCTTCCTGTCCCCCATTCTCTGAGTCACACACTGTTATTACCCTGCTGTCATTATCCAAGTCTCTCTCTCTCTCTCTCTCTCTCTCTCTCTCTCTCTCTCTCTCTCTCTCTCTCTCTCTCTCTCTCTCTCTGGCACCACATTCTACATGCAACGCGTCATTTCATTCAGTGCTTTGTGGCCTCCTCGGATAAAAACAAAAGGTTTAACTTGCACATCTTGGTCACTTCTTTCTTCATTCCTCCGTCATTTTCTCCAGTTTATCGAAAAAGAATAGAAATAAGCGTAATATTCACCATATACTTCCATTTAAGATAAAAAAAAGACTATGACAAGATAATTAAGTTACCTAAGATTATAGACTATACAAACATTAGCACGCTCAGGTGGTGGTGACTCGTTGCAGTTATGAAAGTAACTGACATTTTGGGGAAAAACCTGTTGAACAAAAACCTCTAGAAATATATACTTACTTTACCAAGAATTTCGACCCCACGCTTGACTGGCTTACTATTAGTCCCTTCCTCTGAGCATAGAATTGTAAATGGCTTTAATCCCATTTCAAAGAGCCCCAGTGAAAATACAATAAAACTCAAAGGTTTTCTTCTAGATCTTACAAATTTTCTTCACCTAGAGTTGAGACTTCCAGCCTGTCCCAACACCTTGGCAACACTATAAACTATTTTTTTAAACACTTACCATCCTCACTCTTTCAACCCCAGCAGATTTCCTCTGCTTAATTCCCATCTCTTATTCATTAAAAGCAATTTGTTGCACAGTATAAAGTGAAGCTTTGTATTCTATATAGACATCTCTGGAATCAATGAAGTTTATCTGTGTTCTGCTTTACAAACTGTTGGGCCATGCTTCTGCTTCTGCCTCTGCCTCTGCCTCTGCCTCTGCCTCTGCCTCTGCCTCTGCCTCTGCCTCTGCCTCTGCCTCTGCCTCTGCCTCTGCCTCTGCCTCTGCCTCTGCCTCTGCCTCTGCCTGAGCCTCTGCCTCTGCCTCTGCCTCTGCCTCTGCCTCTGCCTCTGCCTCTGCCTTGGATGTTCAACTTTATCTTACCTTCAGTAACATAACTATTCATTATATTTGATTATTCCTTAAGGATGTACTAGTGGTCTGTGTTCTATAATGCACAAATATATGTCCTGGTCAACTTTTAAGATCCATGATAAATACTGTGTCCTAAGTAGTAACACCTTATGTTAACTTTCCAGGGCTATATAACAACTCATCGACCATTTCAGTTAGCACAGAGAACTCATCCTAACACAATCCCCTGTAACCTGAGGTCCCACACTCCAGTAACCAAATAGATCCACCATCCTCACAGTTTGATAACACAATACACAGTAACTCGGTAGAATCAAGACTCTTAACGCTTAATTAACCAATCAGGTTTATGTATCAATAACATCACAATTTACAAGATGCCTATACAATAATTTCAGAGCCAATTGATAATGATAAAAGCTTTATCCTAATATTTCTGCCTCTGCTTCTGCAGAGAGGCACCATAGCTACTTGTGGCTATTAAAAACCACATGGAATCAGGATCTTCGTCCTGTTTCTCTGCCTCCATCTTAGTTTCTCCTACTCTGTCAATGCTCCCTGTCTCTATAACTCTTAGCTCTGCCTCCCTTTTTCTTGTCCAATAACAGGGCTCCTTTGTACTAATGTAATTGCATAGGGAAAATCCTGGGACAGATCCCCCTACCAGCAATGCAAGGTATTGTCATTGTTCTTGGTTATCACCCAGAACCAAATAGAAAAATCCTTTAAACATGACATACTTCGATTACAAGGCACAGAGAAATAAAAATAGAGCTAGTATGATTGTTTTGAGAAGAACCAACCATTTTATTAGGCTGTTCAATCAGGAAAAAAAAACAATTATACCTAATACTGTAAACCTCGTCAAAAGCCCATAGCTCAGGAGGTCAGGGAGCCCCAGGGAAAGCCTACTGTTATTTTACTAAATTGACATATTGCCAAACCAAATACTTCTCTTTATACCCATATAGTGTTGCTGGCAATCTTCATCATATATGCTTCTATGTGTAGTGGGTGGCAGTCAATACAGGGACTCATGACTGATCAAGTGACTGAGAATACGAGATTGTGAGTGCTCAGGCCTGAACGGGGCATCTATAACAACAAGCACACATATTCCTAAAGCTCAGAGGACATTACAGAAGAGAAGGTTGTAGCATGATAGTGCCACAGGATAGAGAGATATGCTGTGGAAGCTGTCTTCTGAATGTGGCATGTCTGTCACATTTATGAACTCATAGAAGCTATGGTTATACTGTATCAGACCAGTAAACAGCTCAACATGAATGGAGGAGAAGTACATGAGGCTTCTCCTCTGGCTGAGGAGCTATTTATAGCAAGAGATTAGTAAGAAAGAAGAGTTAGTTTCCTCAAGAAGTGTGGACAAATGGTCAGTTGCTCATACTCCAGAAGAAGGCTCTACTCTCATAAGCATGCAGGCAATGTTAATTAAACTTAATGATTCATATTTTAAAAAATAGGACATTTTATAAAATATAATAACTGGAATGGTTGGTGGCCCATCTCACCCACACATATACATAATAAACCAGAGAGCACCCAGGACATGTACATTTGAAATATAGCAGTTGAGGAATGCACCTCAGAACCCATGTTAGCACTCCACCAATCACAATGGTGCAGGTAGAAGTTGCTTACATCTGTCTTTCTTGGGTTATCATAATGAACTGCTAGTTGGATTAGGCAAATACTTTTATCAGTGTACATTTTCCCAACACAAGACCTTATTAGGATATTCAAATTGGCTATAAGAGGCCTATAGGAAGAAATGTTCACAATTCAATTCCATTGTAGAAAGCTATATGAGAAATAAAATTTGATAGCCAATAATTCCTTGGTAAATGTTTCAGTTTTTTACCTAATCAGGATAAGTGTGGAAAATGAAAATTTTCTCATAATGCTTTTGGGCACAGGGAATGAGTTCTTTTTTGTTTTGTTTTGTCTTTTATTAGATACTGCTTTCTTTACATTTCAACTGCTATCCCCTTTCCTCATAACCCCTCCAAATAAAACCCTATCCCATCCTTCCTCCCCCTGCTTGCCAAACACCCCCCCCCCAATTTCCTGAACTGAAATTCCCCTACACTGGGGCATCGAATCTTAACAGAACCAATGGCCTCTCCTCTCATTGATGTCTGAAAAGACCATCCTCTTCTACATATGTAATTGGAACCATGGGTCCCTCCATGTGTATTCTTTGGTTGGCGGTTTAGTCCCTGAGTGCTCTGGGGGGTACTGGTTGGTACGTATTATTGTTCCTCCCATGGGGCTGCAAATCTCTTCAGCTCCTTGGGTTCCTTCCCTAGCTACTCCACTGGGGACCCTATTCTCAATCCATTTGTTGGCATGAGCCATGGGTATTTTGATCCACCTTCTAAGAAGGATCAAAGTAACGACACTTTGGTCTTCCTTCTTCCTGAGCTTTATGTGGTCAGTGAGTTGTATCTTGGGTATTTCTGAGCTATTGGGATAATATCCACCTATCAGTGAGTGCATACCATGTGCGTTCTTTTGTTATTGAGTTATCTCACTCAGTATGATACTTTCTAGCTCCATCCATTTGCCTAAGAATTTCATGAATTCATTATTTTAATAGCTGAGTAGTACTCCACTATGTAAATGTACCACATTTTCTGTATCCATTCCTCAGTTGAGGGATATCTAAGTTCTTTCCAGCTTCTAGCTATTATAAATAAGGTAGCTATGAACATAGTGGAGCATGTGTCCTCATTACATGTTGGAGTATCTTCTGGGTATATGCCCAGGAGAGGTATATCTAGGTCCCTGGGTAGTACTCTGTCCAATTTTCTAAGGAACTGCCAAACTGATTTCCAGAGTGGTTTTACCAGCTTGCAATCCCACCAGCAATGGAGAAGTGTTCCTCTTTCTCCACATTCTTGCCAGCATCAGCTGTCCCCTGAGGTTTTTATTTTAGCCATTCTGACTGGTGTGAGGTGGATTCTCAGAGTAGTTTTGATTTGCATTTCCCTGATGATTAAGGACACTGAACATTTCTTTAGGTGTTTCTCAGCCATCTAGTATTCCTCAGTTGAGAATTTTTGTTTAGTTCTGTACACCATTTTTAGTAGGGTTATTTGGTTCTCTAGAGTCTAACTTCTTGAATTCTTTGTACATATTGAATAAAAGCCCTTTATCAGATGCAGGATTTGTAAAGCTCTTTTCCTAATCTGTTCATTGCCTTCTTGTCCTTTTGATAGTGTACCTTACAGAAACTTTGTAATATTATGAGGTCCCATTTGTCAGTTCTTGATCTTAGAGGATAAGCTATTGGTGTTCTGTTCAGGAACTTTTCCTCTGTGCCCATGTGCTCAAGGCTCTTCTCCATTTTCTCTTCTATTAGGTTCAGTGTATCTGGTTTTATGTGGAGGTCCTTGATCCACTTGGACTTGAGATTTGTACAGGGAGATAAGAATGGATCACTTTGCATCCATTTGTTGAAAATACTGCCTTTTTTCAACTTTGTCAAAGATCAAGTGGCCATAGGTGTGTGGGTTTATTTCTGGATATTCAATCTATTCCAATGATCTACCTGCCTGTCATTATACCAATACCATGCAGTTTTTATCACTATTGCTCTGCAGTATAGCTTGAGGTCAGGGATGATGATTTCCCCCCAGAGGTTCTTTTATTGTTGAGAATAGTTTTTACTATCCTGGGTTTTTTGTTATTCCAGATAAATTTGGAAATTGCTCTTACTAATTCTATGAAGAATTGAGTAGGAATTTTAAAGATTATTGCATTGAATCTGTAGATTGCTTTAGGCAAGGTGACCATTTTTACTATATTAACCCTGCCAATCCATGAGTGTGGGATATCTTGCCATCTTCTGAGATCTTCGATTTCAGTCTTCAGAGACTTGAAGTTCTTCTCATACAGATCTTTCACTTGCTTGCTTAGAGTCACACCAAGTTATTTTATATTCTTTGCTACTATTGTAAAGGGTGTTATTTCCCTAATGTCTTTCTCTGCCTCTTTATCGTTTGAGTATAGGAAAGCTACTGATTTGTTTGAGTTAATTTTATATCCAGCCACTTTGCTTAAGTTGTTTATCAGGTCTAGGTGTTCTCTGGTAGACATTCTGGGGACACTTAAGTATACTACCATATTATCTGCAAATACGGATACTTTGACGTCTTCCTTTCCAATTTGTATCCTTTGAGTTCCTTCTGTTCTCTATTTGCTCTGGCTAGGACTTCGAGTACTATATTGAACAGGTAGGGAGAGAGTGGACAGCCTTGTCTAGTCCATGATTTCAGTGGGATTGCTTCAAGTTTTTATCAATTTAGATTTATGTTGGCTAATGGTTTGTCATATATTGCTTTTACTATGTTTAAGTATGGGCCTTGAATTCCTGATCTAAGATTTTTGTCATGAAGGGATGTTGGATTTCATAAAATTCTTTGTTGGCATCTAATAAAATGATCATGTGGTTTTTTTTCTTTGAGTTTGTTTATATAGTGGATTACATTTATGGATTTCCATATATTGAATCATCCCTGCATCCCTCAGATGAAGCCTACTTGATCATGGTGGATGATACTTTTGATGTGTTCTTGGATTCAGTTGGCAAGAATTTTATTGAGTGTTTTTGCATTGATACATAAAGGAAATTGGTATACAGTTATCTTTCTTTATAGGGTCTTTGTGTGGTTTGTGTAGCAGGGTAATTGTGGCTTCATATAATGAATTGAGTAGTGTTCCTTCTGCTTCTATTTTGTGGAATCGCTTGAAGAGTATTGATATTAGATCTGCTTTGAAGGTCTGATAGAACTCTGCATTAAGTCCATTTGGTCCTAGGCTTTTGTTGGTTGGGAGAGTATTAATGACTGCTTCTATTTCTTTAGGGGTTATAGGATTGATTAGATCATTTATCTGATCCTGATTTAACTCTGGTACTTGGTATCTGTCTAGAAAATTGTCCATTTCATCTAGATTTTCCAGTTTTGTTGAGTATAGGCTTTTATAGTAGGATCTGATGATTTTTTAAATTTCCTGATTATCTGTTGTTATGTCTCCCTTTTCATTTCTGATTTTGTTGATTTGGATATTGTCTCTGTGTCCTCTGATTAGTTTGGCTAAGGGTTTATCTGTCTTGTTGGTTTTTTTCAAAGAACCAGCTCCTGGTTTGTTTGATTCTTTTGTTTTGATTTTGTTGTTGATTTTGTTTCTACTTCGTTGATTTCAGCTGCACTTTTTGGAGGCACTCAGAGCTATGAGTTTTCCTCTTAGCACTGCTTTCATTATGTCCCATAAGTTTGGGTATGTTGTGCCTTCATTTTCATTAAATTCTAAGAAGTCTTTAATATCTTTATTTATTTCTTCTTTGACCAAGCTATCATTGAGTAGAATATTGTTCAGTTTCCATGTGTATGTGGGCTTTCTGCTGTTTTTGTTGTTATTGAAGACCAGCCTTAGTCCATGGTTATCTAATAGAGTTCATGAGATTATTTCAATCTTCTTATATCTTTTGAGGTCTGTTTTGTGATCAAGTATATGGTCAGTTTTGGAGAAGGTACCATGAGGTACTGAGAAGAAGGTATATTCTTTCATTTTTGAATAAATGTTCAATAGCTATCTGCTAAATCCATTTGGATCATAACTTCTGCTACTCTCATTGTGTCTCTGTTTAGTTTCTGTTTCTATGATCTATCCACTGATGAGAATGGGGTGTTGAAATCTCCCACTATTATTGTGTGAGGTGCAATATGTGCTTTGAGCTTTAGTAATGTTTCTTTTATGAATGTGGGTGCCCTTGCATTTGGAGCATAAATATTCAGAATTGTGAGTTCATCTTGGTAGATTTTTTTCTTTGTTGGGTATGAAGTGTCCTTCCTTATCTTTTTTTGATTGCTTTAGGCTGAAAGTCAATTTTATTCGATATTAAGATGGCTACACCAGCTTGTTTCCTGGGACCATTTGCTTGGAAAGTTGTTTTCCAGCCTTTTACTCTGAGGTAGTGTCTGTCTTTGTGCCTGAAGTCAGTTTCCTGTATGCAGCAAAATGTTGGGTCCTGTTTATGTAGCCAGTTTGTTAGTCTATTTCTTTTTATTGGAGAATTGAGTCCATTGATACTAAGAGATATTAGGGAAAAGTGATTATTCCTTCCTATTATTTTTGTTATTAGAGGTGGTGTTATGTTTGTGTGGCTCTCTTCTTTTGGTTTGTTAAAAGGTTATTTTCTTGCTTTTTCTAGGGTATAGTTTCCCTCCTTTTGTTGTAGTTTTCCATTCATTATCTTTTGAAGGGCTTGATTTGTGGAAAGATACTATGTGAATTTGTTTTTGTCATGGATTACCTTGGTTTCTCCATCTATGGTAATTGAGAGTTTTGCTGGGTATAGTAGCCTGGGTTGGCATTTGTGTTCTCTTAGGGTCTGTATGACATCTGTCCAGGATCTTACGGCTTTCATAGTCTTTTGGTGAGAAGTCTGGTGTAATTCTTATAGGTCTACCTTTATATGTTACTTGACCTTTTTCCGTTACTGCTTTTAATATTCTTTCTTCATTTAGTGTATTTGGTGTTTTAATTATTATGTGACTGGAGGAATTTCTGTTCTGTTCCAGTCTATTTGGTGTTCAATAGGCCACTTGTATGTTCATGGACATCTCTGTCTTTACGATAAGGAAGTTTTCTTCTATAATTTTGTTGAACATATTTACTGGCCCATTAAGCTGGAAATCTTCACTCTTCTATCGATATTATCCTTAGGTTTGGTCTTCTCATTGTGTCCTGGATTTCCTGGATGTTTTTGGTTAGGAGCTTTTTGCATTTTGCATTTTTGTTGACTACTGTGTCAATGTTTTCTATGCTATCTTCTGCTCCTGAGATTCTCCTATCTCTTGAATTCTGTTGTTTATGTTTGCATCTATGACTCCTAATTTCTTTCCTAGGCTTTCTATCTCCAGAGTTGTTTCCCTTTGTGATTTCTTTATTGTTTCTACTTGCATTTTTAGATCCTGGATGGTTTTGTTCAATTCCTTCACTTGTTTGATTGGGTTTTCCTGTATTTCTTTAAGGGAGTTACTTATGTCCTTCTTGAAGTCCTCTATCAGCATCATGAACTGTGATTTTAAATCCAAATCCTGATTTTCCAGTGTGTTGGGGTATCCAGGACTTGCTTTTGTGGGAGGACTAGGTTCAGATGGTGCCATTTTGCCTTGGTTTCTGTTGGTAACATTCTTAAATTTGCCTCTTGCTATCTCTGGTGTTAGTTGGTCCTGATGTCTCTGTCTGGATCTTGCCTCTCCTATGGGCCTGCAAGCCTGTCTCAGCACCTCTGGGAGACCAGCTCTCCCCTGGCACAAAGGTCTGTGACTCAGTCCAGCTCCTGGGTTCAGATGGAGCCCAGAAGGATGCTGTCCCAACTAATCTGCCACTCCCGTGCTCCCTGTGCTCCTGGCTGTACTTGCCTTGCACAGTCACTGGAGAAAAAATGGTGGTCTCACCTCAAAACCCAGTCAGAGCACTCCCTGGAGACTAGTTCTCCCCCTGGCAGGATCAGTACACAAATGACTGTGGTGCAGCCTAGCTCCTGGGTGCAGATGGAGCCTGGAAGGGCCCTGAGGGAATTCTTTGTAGCAGTTAGTCCTTGTTAATCCTTAGGGAGAAAATTTAAAAGAAAACTTTCCAAATAAGCTGGTTAAAAAAAAAACCTAAATATCAAAATAATAGTAATCCAATTTTAAAATAGAGTACAGATCAAAACAGAGAATTCTCAAAAGAGGAAACTCAAGTGGCTGAAAAACTCTTAAATGTTTGACATCCTTGGTCATCAGGGAAATGCTTTCATCTTACATCTGTTGGAACTGATAGGATCAGCTAGATAGTGGCGACTCATGTTAGGAAGGATGTGGAATATGGAGAACAGTCATCACCTGCTGGTGGGAGTGCAATTGTTGAAGAGTATCACTAGGAAGAATAGTCACTATGGCAACCAATATGACGACATCAAGACCTATCTATACCA
This sequence comes from Apodemus sylvaticus, assembly GCF_947179515.1. Classification (NCBI taxonomy): domain Eukaryota; kingdom Metazoa; phylum Chordata; class Mammalia; order Rodentia; family Muridae; genus Apodemus; species Apodemus sylvaticus. Next base: position 62,075,850 of record NC_067489.1, read on the forward strand.
CTCTTGGGCATATACCCAAAAACTGCTTCATCCTCCCCAAAGGATAGGTTAACCTTGTTCACTGCAGCTTTATTCATAATAGTCAGAAATGGGAAACAACCTAGACACCCTTCAACAGAAGAATGGATATCATCTTCTTGTGCTACATATAAATAATGGAGTATTGCTTAACTGTTTTAAAAAAAAATGACATCATGAAAAAAAGCAGGAAAATGGACAGATTCGAGAAAAAAGAATCATCCCAAGTGAGGTAACCCAGACTCAGAATGATAAACATAGTATGTATTCACTTATATGTGGATATCAGCCATTAAATAAATGATAACAAAGCTACAATTCATAGATCCAGAGAGGTTACATAAAGAGAAAGGGATTGCAGGGTGTGGAGGTGAGGGGCATGGATCTCCCAGGGAAGGGTAAAGAGTATTCATTTTATGTGTAGACTCAGCATGGGGGAAATGGGAACAGGAGAATCAGGTCGGGAGGGAGGGGAGAGATGGTGTTAAAGGAGGGAATTCAGAGTTTGGGGAGAGACATTCAGAATTAAGGGGCACTTGATGGGTGTTATGAAAACCTAGTACAATGGATGTTTCCTAAAATATATAAATGTTGCTGTAATGAAGTCTCAAATAATGATGGAGACAGTCACAACTAGGTTATATCCCAATTGAGCTGTTGGCCAAAGTGGTCCCATGGAATTCCTATCAAAACCCAGGCTGTTACCACGACAATAGGTTGCTCTCTGAAAACTGATAGTAAGACCATGTTGCTGAAGGCAACACCCACACAACTCATTGAACATGGAGAGGATGAGCTGGGGCCTAAATAGAATCTTCACTACCCAAAAGAGAAACCCAACCACGGATGAGCTGGGGCCTAAATAGAATCTTCACTACCCAAAAGAGAAACCCAACCACAAACATTTTGACCTACAATCTGCAAAATATGCTAGGGCAATGGCAGCATAAACCTTGTGGGAGTGACCAATGTCTGATTTGACTTAAGGCCTGGTCCACAAGATGGAACCCATACTTGATATGGATTGGGTGATCAAGTACCTGAGACTTTGATGGCCCAGAGACCTAGTATAAAACCAAATACTGCTAGTCTTTTTATAAAGTAACAAATGACTCCTAATGACATTCTGCTATATGCATAGTTCAACCAGCATCAGGGAAGTTTCCTCCTGCAGCAGATGGGTAGAAATACAGAGAACCACAGCCAGACATTATGCAGCTGTTGAAACACAAAGCTCTAAATAGGGCAGCAAATTTCTCCCCTCGGAGAGCTCAGCAGAAGAGGAGGCACAGGGTAGAGGACACCAGGAGAATAAAGGCCTCTAAGTCAACTGAACCAAGCTCCTAGGAACTCACAGAGACTGAAGCCTCAAGCACAGGTCCTACAAGGATCCGCGTGGGTCCTCTGCATAGGTAGCTTCCAGTTCAACATTTTTATGGGACTCCTCTCTCATCCCTCTGGCTTCTCCCGGGGTCTCCTTACCTTCTGCTTGGTTGCTTTGTTCAGTTTCCACGTGACAGTTTCTGATTTATCTTATCACACTGTATTTTGTTATGCTTGATTGTTATCTCTTAGAAGCCTGTTCTTTTCTAATGAGAGACAAGGGAGTGGATCTGGATTGAAGGGAGGCGTACATAGAGGAGTAACTGTAATCAAAAAATCTATTTTTGATAAAAGAGGAAAAGAGAGAGGAAGAAAACTATTTTCCTCATTGGTATCCTAAAATTGTAGGCATGCAAAGTTATAACTACTCAGTCCATGCTTACATACATATACAATATTGATTTTTTTTTGTACTGTACTGTAATACTGGTCACCTTCATGCTGTAGGGACCCACCCCACCCCCACCATGAAATATGCTACTTCATAACTATAATTTTGCTACTGCCATGAATTATACTGTAAATATCTGATATGCAGGATCTAAGACCCACATGGAAGGGTTCTTCAAGTCTCCAAAGAGGTTGTGACCCACGGGTTGAGAACCACTGTTTCTGAAGTTCTATTTCCTTTTACTATCATTTTCTATATTGTGTAATGTGTGACAGTTTGGCTATAACTAAAAGTTGTAGCAGTTCTCTCTTTTCTGCTTAGGTTCTGGAGGTTCTTACTGTACCTCGGAATCCCTTACTGTCTCACTTCTAACTCTATTTAGGGTCTACAGGGACTCATGAACCAGATATACTCCTGACTCTGGCTCTAAGAAGAGCTCAGCTTGCGCCCTCTCTCTTGGCTTCCCTGGAACCCTCAACAGCATCCAGCCCGTTCCCTGTCATCTAGCTGTATTTTAGCCCTCCTGCGTCCTTGTGCAGCCAACACAACTGCACAAGCTCCGTGCTCTGCATTGTTTAAAGACTTTGGTTTCTGTATAATGCCTGATCCCAAAACTGATTTTAGGTTACCACTAGACAATGTTTGGTTCTGTGGAAATCTTAAGTATATGTTTTATACCATATTAATGCAAATATTAGATAGAGTCCTTATCTTTGGAAAATCCAATCCAAACTTCAGTTTCTAAGGGGAGATGATAGCGTACACATATTTTTTCATGACAAAAGTATGCTGAGGGCAGATACAAAAAAATCTGTCACATGTTGGTGCCCAGCCTCTGAAGAACACTGTGAAAGAACCAAAGCTGGTACACATAGCGGACTGTTCCATTCAAATACATTCTCACTCATTTTATAATACTTAGGTATTTAGTTTACCATTAAATGCAAATACAACTTAGAAGCCATCAGTGGACTCAAAAAAGTCCACTGCGATTTTGATTTAAAATGGTGATAGGCATGTTGATTTATAAAAAACTGAGGCAGGTGGGGTGGAGAGATGACAACAGTCTCCCTTCGTGACTGGAAACATCCCTTCACTCTACCAAGCCCTTGCGAAGCACACGGTGGAGAGACCAAATCAAGTGTATTTCAACCATTTTTATCCTTCGGGAATCAGAAAGAGCTGCTCCAGGCACATGAAGCAGAGCAAGGTTAAGGTGTTTGGTGGTTAAGCAAGCCTCATTTCTACCAAAACGTGAGCAACTCTTAGGACCACACTGCTGTACGCTGAAGTGTGTCCTCCCTAGAAAGATAGAAAGTCCAAGCCGCAGTACCATTGAATGTGTGCTTAATTGGAAGAAAGGCTTTTGAAGTGTAATCGAATGTGATCGATGCAGAAGAAGGCATTAGGATGGATTCTAACCGAGTATAACTGCTGATTCATAAAAAGAGAAACTAGGACAGAGAGGAAGTCACATGCTAGGAAAAATGAAGACACACAAAGAACACCATTTACAATCAGCTGACATGACCATAAGCTAGAGGCAGAGCCTGGGAGGCATTCCCAACTCCTTCTTCTACACTATTATATTATTCTATTTATAATATGTATACTATACTTTTATTGTAGTATCATAATTATAATATAAAATATAATAATTGAATGATATTTATAGGCTATATTATATCTGATATATTACATCTGATATGTCTTTTGTTTTGTTTTGTTTTGTTTTGTTTTGTTTTGTTTTGTTTTGTTTTGTTTTTTTGTTGAGACAGGGTTTTTCTGTGTAGCCCTGGCTGTCCTGGAACTCACTCTGCAGACCAGGCTGACCTCAGACTCAGAAATCCACCTACCTCTGCCTCCCAAGTGCTGGGATTAATGGCATGCGCCACCACTGCCAACAATACATTATGTCTTAAACATTATCTAATAATATGACATAATATTGTGTTTATTATTATGTATTTTATTAAATTACTATTTTTAATATTTATTTATTTATTTATTTATTTATTTATCATATGTAAATAAATTGTAGCTGTCTTCACACACTCCAGAAGAGGGAATCAGATCTTGTTACAGATGATTGTGAACCATCATGTGGTTGCTGGGATTTGAACTCAGGACCTTCAGAAGAGCAGTCGGTGCTCTTAACCACAGAGTCATCTCTCCAGACGCAAATTACTATTTTTTGAAGTATGTTTTTGTCTCTGTGTTCCATAAATGACCATCATCTTTGCTGCTCATGGCATCACTTGTGTGGTTTTTAAGAAACTTTCATTTCCTTATCTTTCAACTTTTCTTTTTATTAATTGGATATTTTATTTATTTACATTTCAAATGTTATCCCGTTTCCTGGTTTTCCCTCTGCAAACCTCCTATCCCTCCTTACCCTGCTTCTATGAGGGTGCTCCCCCACCTACCTACCCACTCCCACCTCACTGCCCTAGCATTCCTTTACACTGGGGCATGAAGCTTTCTCAGGACCAAGGGCCTCCCCTCCCATTGATGCCAGATAGGGCTCCATTGGCTCCCACTGGAATGACATTAGCTAAAATACCACACAAAGGGGAGGGAGAACCTGTAGAAACCATATCTAGAGGTTAAGCATGACCCCCTGTTGAGGGATGGGGCCACTCACACATCTCCAAATTTTAACCCAGAATTGCTCCTGTCTAAAGGAAATACAGGGACAAAGAGTGGAGCAGAGAGTGAAGGAAAGTCCATCCAGAGACTGACCCACCTGGGGATCCATCCCATATACAGTCACCAAACCCAGACACTATTGCAGATGCCAAGAAATGCTTGCTGACCAAATCCACTGAGAGGCTGTGCCAGATCCTGACCAATACAGATGTGGATCTTTGCAGCCAACCATCCGACTGAGCACAGGGACCTCAAAGGAGGAGTTAGGGGAAGCACTGAAGGGGCATTATTAATATTATGAGTGCAAAATTATTGGGCTGATCAGTTTGCCTTCACTTTTTTGCAACATTCTTTTTGTCATAGCCTTCTGAGTCGTTAGTGGGATTACAGGACAGCATCAGCACACCCAGGTCAGGTGATTGAAAGATATAAACATTTATTGTTATGGGCAGCAAGCCTAAGGTGGCACATCGGGCTCCACCAGAAATTCTCTCTCCTGTGAACGGCATGCCCTCTTCTGTTGATAGTGCCTCACTGACCAATGTGGATGAGACTGGGGGCTCTGTTTCAGCTTTGGGATCTCATTAAAATATTCTACGGACTGTTCATCATAGAATGTCTGTCTCCTTAGTTCTACAAAGAGATCAATCTTTTCATTTTTTTATATGAAACACAATTACATCACTGTGTTCAATTGTCTCAAAAGTCAAATACTAGATTTTTTAAAGAATATAATGTATTAGTATCCTTTTACCCCCTTTGGTGAATTTAGAGTCAAATACCAGATTGATTTAGCTGATAAAAAAAGATGAGGCAGGAGAGGGTGGGTGGGTAGGGGAGCACCCTCTTAGAAGCGGGGGGGTGGGGGGGTGGGGGCACTAGAAAGGGGGATAATACTTGAAATGTGAATAAATAAAATAGCCAATAAAAACTAAAAATGGCACCTTGAAGTTTTGTGAATCAGCCATTAGAAACAATGAATTTATGAAATTCTTAGGCAAATGGATGGAGCTAGAGAACATCATACTAAGTGAGGTAACCCAGACTCAAAAGGTGAATCATGGTATGCACTCACTAATAAGTGGATATTAGCCTAGAAAACTGGAATACCCAAAACATAATCCACACATCAAATGAAGTACAAGAAGAAAGGAGGAGTGGCCCCTGGTTCTGGAAAGACTCAGTGAAGCAGTATTCAGCAAAACCAGAACGGGGAAGTGGGAAGGGGTGGGTGGGAGGACAGGGGAAGAGAAGGGGGTTTGCGGGACTTTCGGGGAGGGGGGGGCTAGAAAAGGGGAAATCATTTGAAATGTAAATAAATTATATCGAATAATAATAAAAAAAAGTTTTGTGAAAATGCCTCATGCTCTTTCTTCCACATTAACTGTTATATATTTGAATCTGATGGACAGTTTTTCTTCAAAAGAAAATAGATCTAGTCCTAAACAGCCCATCGATCTGAATGAAAGGCAGTGGGCGCCCCGCTCTGTGCATATGTGCATTTCCTCATTTATTTACCATGCAGTTTCCTAAGAGCGTTGGCTAGGAAGCATCCGTGTGAATGAGTCACACAGCCAGTGAAAGGGGGCCCTTTTCCCCTTGCACAAGTATGCTAGAGCCATTGACCTGATTAACCATAAAACAACTGAGGGGCTTATATATTCAACTTCACAGGCTAATCCTGGGCAGCATACAGAAGCAAGCGTGTGCGTTTAACATGTAAGTGAAGAGCCACCAGAGCCTTTGCTAGGTCCCACAAAACAATCTCACAGATCAAGATCTGACAGCCGCATGCTACATTGTCCTTGAATATCACACACCAGGACACTGTTATTGTAAGCCATATAAAGGGCATAAAGAAAGCCTGCCACCCTCAGGGGCAGGAGGTCCAAGCCTTTTTTATTATATGTGCATGTGTTGCTTTTGCTGCAGATTTGATGTGCTATAAGTGGGGGAGGGGCATTTAAAATTCACCTAGAAAGAATAAAAATTCTGTGATGTGCCTGCTGTTTGTTTGTTTTCTTATCTCTTGAGAACATGGACGTTTCTCAGTCTTCTGTCTTGCTTCCAACAACCCGGTTTCCTCAGGGAAAATAAGTAACTCCTTTCACCAGTGTGCCTTCGTCGGGAAGAAACTAAAGGATGACAGAGACGTGTGGAGTGTGTGAGTTTTCATGTGAATGCTGTCAGCATAAATTAGGTGTGGTTAGGAAGAGAGAAACAGCAGTAGCCACAGGAAGACATCTCACAGGGTTAGACTGAAAAGCAGACGAAAGACTAAAAAGACAACAATGTGTCTTGGAAAACGGCTGCCCGGAGCGGAAAGAAATGCACACAGATTTGTGGGGGGGGGGGGCGGGGAGGACACAGGGCAGAAATGAACACAGAGAGAGAGGGAGGGGAGGGAGAGGGGGAAGGGGAGAGACAGAGACAGAGACAGACAGAGACAGAGACGGAGGAGGAGGAGGAGGAGGAGGAGGAGGAGGAGGAGGAGGAGGAGGAGGAGGAAATAAAACCAATCAGACTTGAAAAGTACTAGGCAAAGGGGGGAAGGGAGGTTGTGTGTCTGGGTGCCCACAGTAAAGGCAGCAAGGCTTTGTGAGAGGGATCTGGGCTGAGGAGAGATGGAAGACAGCAGAACAGAAGCCTGAAAGCACTCTCACACACAGAGAAGGCAACTTCTAAGCTTTGAAACACCAGCACCACCAAGGTTCTTTCCTTCACTAACAGGAGGCAGAAAGCCTCTGTAAACTCCCGATGAGAGGGGATTCTTGACCTCCACAGTGTGACTCTAATTTATTTTTACAGTCAAGTGATGTCAGTCATTTTAATTGTTGTAAGTCAACTTGGTTGTCTTTACATTATCCTTTTAATTACAGTTATCATTTAAAAATGCTGCTCCATTGAGAATTTATACCTGAAGTCTCTAAGGAGGACCTTTTGTATAGATGATGACAGACAACCCCACTGCTCTGATTGAGTCTGTTAACAACCTGACCTATCCTACCTATTAAATTGCCAACATACCAGAATGAATGATTGCGTGATTTCCCAGCTCCTGATTCCCTCCCATCTGGAGAAGGTAAAAGAGTCTGAAAAGCCCAGAAGGATGGAGCTGTGGTATGTATTTCTGTTCACTTCTTCAGCTTCTCCTTATCTTGTCTGTGAAAGTTCTGTGTGGTAGCTGATGTGTGTGTGTTGTTTCTGGCACGGCACTAAGAACAACATAGAAAAGATTTATCTGGACTTTTTGTGGCCAGTCATAGCATTCTTATCAAATACTATATACTATAGGGCTGTTTTAGATCCCCATTCATTCACTCATTTCTTATATATTAAGTTATAACCTATACCCAGAGGATGCTGAGCAGTCACATTCACTGGGCCTTGTTCTTTTTCTGCCCACCTGGGATGCAGGTTCATATTCTAGACACAGCTCCTCCAAACTCTCAAAGCAATGCCACAGCATAACCCAAACACTATCCACATTCACCGGAGGGAATAAACAATGACTTCTGAATGGAAGCCCTAGAGGGCAGCCTGTAAGAAGGAAGAATAATATTGGTTGGATAGCCCATAAAATGTAGAAATGTGATGGAAAATTTATACATACATAACATGGAAGTAGGAGTGTTCTATGACAAGAGGGTAAGATCTAAATGGAGGAAAAGAATGAGGGATATTGCCAAGGACCAGCTTTGGCTTGAGGAGGCGTTCCTGGGTGAAGGGCTGTTTGAGAGCAGTGAAAAAAATGACTCAAAGTCAATAATAAAGTACAAGCTGATAGCTTGGGTTCTGCTCCAGACAGCTAGCTCAGCTCTCCAGATCCCCTTTTGATTATCCCATGAATCAGCATTCCATCACCCCACCTCCTTGATTCTTAGAAAGGGCCAGATTTTTTAGCATTGCAAATGAATTCAGAAATCTGCCTGCCTTTGTAAACTCAGACAATAAACTAGCTAGGTGTGATTCCCATCCTGAGATTACTACTCCTACCACTCCTGAGCTACCCACCAAACTAACTCAGTCCCAGGCTGACCTTGAACTCAGGACTCTGCCTACCTTTATATCTTTCTGACAGGCTGGCTCATAGTGCAGCTGCCAACAGTTCTTTTTGGTCTGGGAAGTTCCTCATGGAATTCATATTCCATGTTTATATTCTGTATAATTGAGAAATTATATATTTTGAACCATGTTTTCAGAGTTATTTCCCACAGCCTTAAGGGCTGTCCTACAGGTCTCAGCATTTACCGTTTTTTGCTAAGGATATGGACACACCCTCAACTCCTAGACGTGTGCTATTGCTGATTATCATGGAGTCATTAACCTTAATAGGGGAGCATTCCCTGAAGGAGGAACATGAAAATATGTACGTCACTATACAAACAAACCTTATTCCCACAGCAACCATCAACACTTATGGAGGCCCACACCCTGCTGGCTCTCTGTTCCTGAGACAGGAATCATTCTTTGCCAAGCTGGATTCTGCAGGAGGATAACAGGAAAAAAGAAAAAGAATACAAGATGAAGAACCTAAATTATACATGTACATGTTTATATATGAGCCCACATAGATCTTTTCTGTGTTGTTCTTAGTGCCATGCCAGAAACAAAATAAGTATCAGCTACCACTGAACACAGGACTTTCACAGACAAGACAAGGAGAAGCTGGAGAAATGAGCAGAAGCACACACCACAGCCCATCTCTCTGGCTTGAGACTCTATTATTTTCTACAGATGAGAGGGAACCAAGAACAGGAAATCACATAATCATTCTTTCTGAGATGCTGGTAATTATATAGGATAGGTCAGGTCAGGACAGTTAGAATAGGATAGTGTGTGTGTGTGTGTGTGTGTGTGTGTGTGTGTGTGAGAGAGAGAGAGAGAGTGTGTATGTGTGAGTGTGAGTGTGTGTGTATGTGTGTATGTGTATGTGTGTGCATGTATGTGTGAGTGTGTGTGAGTGTGTGAGTATATATGTGTGAGTGTGTGTGTGTGTGAGTGTGTATATGTGTGTGAGAGTGTGTGTGTTTGTGAGTGTGTGTGTGAGTGTGTGAGTATGTGTGTGTGAGTGTGTATATGTGTATGAGAGTGTGTGTGTTTGTGAGTGTGTGTGTGAGTGTGTGTGTATGTATGTGTGTAAGTGTGTGAGTGTGTGTGTATGCACACACAGAGAGTTTAGTCCAGTACTCTGGAGACAGAGACAAAGGTAACTCTGTGAGTTCAAAGCCAGTCTAACCTGTATGGTGAGTTCCAAGCTAACCAGGAGATACTACAGAGGGACAGAGAGAGAGAGAGAGAGAGAGAGAGAGAGTGCTCATGAATATGACATGAAAGCATGAGGCCTGTTTGGTGGCAGGAAGGTGTCCTTCAAGAAGAAGAGAGGAAGGATGGTGATGGGAAATATGGGCAAAGCAGTGATACAGATGTATCCTGTGCAATAATGAAAATAATTGTACATTAAATAAGACTTTAATTTACTCAATTTAAAATAAAAACATAATACTCAAGAACACAAAATTTATAAAGCAAGTATTTAGATAGGAACTATATGAAGTTGCCTAGGAAACATATATGCATAGGAAAAATGGAAAGGTAACATTTGTCAAAGGAAGAGAATACCAAAGGAAGATGTGCCCTCCTTAACAGAGTTTGTATCCTATTTACTAACAAGGAGAATCCAGTTACGTTTCCTAGGCAAAGGAGTCTCTGCATAGGATATATTGGAGCATCATTTTGTAGAGACTGGTACAGTATGGACAAGAGGTAGTAACTTCAATTACTGGGCCAGGCCTGGCAGCACACACACAGAGTTTAATCCCAGTACTCTGGAGACAGAGACAAAGGTAACTCTGTGAGTCCAAGGCCAGTCTAACCTGTATGGTGAGTTCCAGGCTAACCAGGAGATTCTACAGAGGGAGAGGGGAGAGAGAGAGAAGGAGAGAGAGAGAGAGAGAGAGAGAGAGAGAGAGAGAGAGAGAGAGAGAGAGAGAGAGAGAGAGAGTTTAATGGACTACTCTAGGCTAGCATGGCTTCTTTCTTCCTCTCACAGACTCTTTATCAGAGAATGTTTGCCCAATTTCTGGCGTTATCCATATATGAAATAAGAATATAAAGCAACCATTTAACAACAGGAAACGGCACAGAAAGCTACAGTTAAACACATTTTTTCATAGCCATATAATTTTACCATTTGGTAAAGATGAAAACACATCTGGGCACTAATTAGACTAATTTGGATACTAATTATGCTTGCACAAAGAATTAAATCTTGGATGATTGTTTGACACAACAAGACACCAAGCATCCTCAATATTTTTCAGATTTGGTCAATATTTTGGCTTTATTAGCATTAATTCTGAGAACATTGTTTCACATGAACATATAGCACAGAACAACAGAAGTATGTTTAGGACCCTTTCAGAAATGTTTGGAAAACCTGTCCTAAGCTCAAGCCAAACTGACATCACAAAGTCAGCAACTGAAATGGCAGTTTTCAGCTCCAAGTTTTCTGACACAACACAATTCAAAATTATATTTGGTGCTTACAAGCTGAGGAATGACATAAAAAAAACATTAGGACTGTTTTTGCATAATTAAATCCTTATCCATAGGAGCAGAAAGCTTGGGTTGCAGATTAAAAGCATTGCAATTCACAACACAAGAGAGTCTGCAATCTTAGCAGAAAAAGACTCCAGAATCTTAGCAGTGTTCCAGGTTGTTGAGTGGCCTCTTGTAAACACTGCAGGTTTGAAACTGCAATGAAGTCATAGGATATGAAATGCACTCTAGAGTTGTTTCATATTCTCAGATCACTGTATGTTAGATTTTTAAGTCGGGTTTTGGTCACTGACCATTTAGAAGCCTTTTACTATTGCCAAATTCTTCACAGTCCCACATTCAGTTATAAAGCCTCATATAAGACCACAGCCACAGTTTAAGACCTGGAGACCAGTCTACCAACAAAGACATAAAATTTTATTGGAAATCAAGCAGAAGTAACTACTTGAAAACTTTCTGGTAGGCCCAGCAAGATGGCTCAGAGGGTAAAGGCACTTGTGTGAACTTGAGGACACGAATTCAATGTCCAGACACACAATGGAGGAAAATGACTAGTACTCGTCTCTCTGAAGTTGTCCTCTGACCGTCACAAGTGCACTGCAGCATGTACACATGTGTGCTGCAATCACACACCCAATAATAATTTAAAATATTTTTAAATTTGCTGGTAGCATCATTGTTGTTTGTACCCTTGGTCTTTAGCATTGTATATGAAATATTAATATAGCCATGATAGCAAACATCTTGCCTATGGCATACTGAGGACCAAGAGTTCAAGTCCAGCCTAAAGGACATAGTTAACCCATCTCAAACAAATATATATACATACATACATATGTATATACATATATGTATATACATATATATAAACACTAATATGCAGACAGAGGTAGGAGACAAGGATAATAAGGACACAGTACACTCAAAGTCAAAGGCTGTTCATATCCTGATAAGGACCAAGAATGGCGACCAGTGGTGGACTGTACACAGTGGCAGATGGCACTGAAGAACAAACCAAGTGAAACAAAGAACGAAGTTAGAGGAACTTTTCCAAGAAATGTCAAAGAAAAAAAATCAAGAAAATAGAGACTACTGGCTATATTAGTCAGGGTTCTCTAGAGAAAGATAACTGCTAGACTTCATATACACATGAGATTTTGCAGAGTAGTTTACAGGTTATTTGACTTTGCAAAAGTCAAATAATAAGTTTTCAATGATTCTCTGTTTCTTTTGGTTTTGTTATTTTTCAAAAAAGTCCCCAACCTGAGAAATACTGGGGTGAAGAAAGAAAACCTACTGTTCAGGGATACTGAAGGCCCCAGTAAGAGAGCAATTCATGAGATAGAATTAAATAAATAAAATTCCAATAATGACTATTTGTGCGGCACCATTATAAACTCGACATTTTACTTCTCAGGGGAGATCAGAAGATGAAAATAAACATATTCTGCCCTCACAGTATTTATATTTAGAGGGAGAACAAGACAGGGCTATGAAAACACAATTATAATGTAAGAATGATGATGTGCTTACAGACAGGAGCCTAGCATGGCTGCCCTCCAAGGCCCAACAAGCAACTGAAAGAGTCAGATGCAGATACTTACATCCGACAATGGACAGAAGCTGGGGACCCTGTTGAATTAGGGTTGAATCAGGGAAAAGGTGGAAGAAGCTGAGGAAGAGGGTGACCCCATGGGAAGACCAGCAGTCTCAACTAATCTGGATCCCCAAGATCTATTAGACACTGAGCCACCAACCAGGCAGCATACAACAGCTGATATGAGGCCCCGACATATATACAACAGAGGACTGCCGGGTCTGTCCTCAGTGAGAGAAGATGCACCCAACCCTAGAAAGACTTCAGGCCCCAGGGAGTGGGGAGGTCTGGTGGGGTGGAGCTGGGGGGAGGGGGCATCTTCTTGGAGATTGGGGAAGAGGAATAGGATGAGGAACAGTCAGAGGAGTGACAAGGGAATAAAAAGAGAAAAAGGGAAAAAATTTGTAAGAATGACTTTAATTAGCATATTTGCCAATCAGCATATTCACCAATCCTAGTGAGAGCAGAGAAGGGAACCACAGAGAGTCCTGGAAGAGTAGAAAATCACAGGAGGATCTCTAGTCTGTTTGTTTACTTTGCTGAGTTCCTATATTGTTTTTGCAGCCATGACACACACACTCCCAACCACCACCAAGTCTGCCTAGTTTGTTACGATTAACCATGATCTCCAGCTCCAATAGAGAATCATAGGACCCTGGATGACTAACGGATGGACAGGCAGCCCAGGGGTGGCCAGTGGAGATGCTCTCCAGGGTATTTATCTTATATCGCATCTTGCTTTATCTTTTCAGTACAGTGCATTGCACATCAGTTAGCACTCATAGCGGAAAAAGAAAGGATAGGATGAGTAATGAGAGAAACAAGGAGGAAAGAGACAGAGAAGAAGAATGGGAGGGGGATGTGTCGCGTTCTCAGAACAATCAATTATATTGATGAAGTCTCCAAGTCTTGGCTAAGACAAGAATAAAAAAAGGATGATGTAGGTACTAAACTTCTTGATATAAGTTTGTTATTCTAGGTTTTTGGAAGGCAAAGTAGAAGCTATCTCTCTGCAATATTTACTTGGGTCTTAAAGAAGAGTGATTTAGAACAAGAGCCAAGTACAATGGTCTGCAAAAAAGATAAAAACAGAAGGAAATATCCATTCCTACTGCTGGACCCCTACAGTGAGGAAAGGGGGCAGGGGAGTCCTCCATGATGGGAGGGGAGGTTTCATTGAGAAACTGGAGTAGTTAGCAGCTAAGGGGAGAGCCTAGACAGTGCGTGCAAGCTTTGGAAGGAGGCAGGGAGTGTGGATTCCCAATCTCACAAAAGAGATTGGTTCATGGGAGGATACCAGGAGAAGACATACTTAAGGGGGAATTATACAGTAATGTTTAATTTTTGATTAATGATTTGATTTTGATTAATAAATTTTGATTAATGTTTGAATCTGATGACAGGAAAGACTATTAACTAGGGAGGTTTAAATCTGGAAAAGAGACAAGAAACAAGAATAGGAAATGCCCAAAACAAACGCAGGCAACAGTTGTTCTAAGTATGGCAGCATGAAAGAGAGGTAGCCTGTTTTCTCAAGTGACCATGACTGCACACAGAGCCTTTCTGTGAATGGACATTCTGAGTCCTTAAGAGGAGATGGAAGAAAAGTGGGAACTCAGAGGCTGGCACATAAGTAACTTAACCCTATCTGTGACCACACTCTATCTATTCCAGTTTGATGGCCCCTTCCACCCATTTTCTCCTTCTTCCTTACAACAGAACACTGGTTTTACTCACAGTTTCAGCTGAAGAGGATGTAGTCCTATCCTCAAACCACAGTTAAAACATAGTAAATCTCAACCATTATCTTGCTGATGGTTGTCTTCAGAGTGGAAATGTAACTCAGTTTGAGGATGTTAAAAATGGGGATGAAACCTGAGAATATATATTCTTATTCTTCAACTAAGAGTTGAGGAAGCTGGGCAGTGGTGGTGCACGCCTGTAATCCTAGCACTCTGGGAGGCAGAGGCAGGCGGATTTCTGAGTTCCAGGCCAGCCTGGTCTACAGAGTGAGTTCCAGGATAGCCTGTCTCAAAAAAAACCAAAATCAAAAAAAAAAGTTTTAAGAATTGAGGAAATAGTTTGTCTTCTTTGTTCAGCCTGTTCTGCCTAGATGCAACACTTAGAACATGGTTTTCTTGTTTCTTTGAAAGAGGCTAATCTAAGGATACAAGATTCAACTGGGGATGGAGTCCTGGAATGGAACACTAGGGAAAATATGCAATCTTTTTTGTTTTGTTTTTGTTTTTTGAGACAGGGTTTCTCTGTGTAACCTTGGCTATCCTGGAACTCACTGTATAAACCAGGCTGGTCTCAAACTCAGAGATCCTTATGCCTCTGAGTCCCAAGTGTTGAAATTCAAGGCATGCGCCACCACTGCCAGGCTGAAAACATGAATGGGTTCTGAATGGCATTAGCAATGAATTAAACAAAACAAAACATTTGTATTCCAGCATTTTTCTAAGTCACAGTATCATTTTGTATCTCAATCTGGACTGGAACTTGCTATTTCATTTAGGCTAGCCTAGAACTCACAGAGATCCACCTCTAAGTACTAGTATTCAAAGTATATATCACCATTCTCTGCTGCATTTCAACATTAAATTTGTGAGTTATGATTATCTATCATTTAATTTATAGGTAAAATAGGAATATTTCCTATTCTAGTAGGAATGCTTGTCTCATGGTATATGAAAACATGTCATGTGAGAAGCTGGTAAGCAGGTATTCTACAGGTAAAGTGCTCACTGCACAAGCATGCAGACCCAAGTTCAGTCCCCTGCAATCACATTAAAAGTCAGGCATGATGGTATATGCTTATGCTCCAGTACTGAAGAGGCCATTGACAACAACTCTAGAGCTTCCTGACAAGGAAGCCTAGTGAAACTGGGGAACTCCAGGTCCCAATGGAAGACCTTTCCTCAAAATGACAAGGTGAAAGACACCTGACAATTACAACCAAGGTTGACTTCTCTCCTCCATAAAAGCATGCACATATGTGTACATACATATGTACACACAGAGTCATGAACACATACACACAAAGGTAAAAAGTTTGGGATTCATGTATAATATGCTCTTAGTCTACTTAACAATCTACAGTTGGTAAGTGACAGAAAATTTAGAAAGCAATTTGTTGCCTTAGAAATTACATTGAGGAGATACCTCTGGTTTCATGAAGGGCTTAATCTAAGTTTCAGCCATGTACCTCTAACTTTTGATATTTGTCCACTAGTTTGTCCGTCACAACGTTCATATTTGAGAGTTTTGCAATCAAGGTACAAAACATTCTCTTAGCACTTGAAGTCAGTTTATGAATTTGCGTTGGGTTACATCCAATGATATCCTAAGTTACATGTAGCTGCGTGGGGCCCCAGGCTGCAGGTTGACTATGCCTAGTGACACACTATTCCTTCTCCTAAGGCTTCACATAGTGTCAAGGTGATTGTGATAGAGGCCATTTCCCAGAAATTGTGACACAACTCCCTAAATTCACTTTTAATGGGACAAGTTTCTGTTCCTATCTTGACTGGCCAGAGTAATATAATTATACAGATTGAAGAAACTTGTCTCAGTGAGTTCTGTGGAAGCAGCAGAGGAGCAGCTCCTGAACATGCAGGCTGGGATGAGACAGTGGGAGGGAATGCAGAAGCACTTGGAATGGTTTGTTAAGAAGGAATAGGCCTGCCACCATTTGCACCAGGGAGCCCGGAGACTCCACAGCTTTCTGTGCATAGCCAGCCAGGAGAGAGAGATCTCCCAGCAGTGCTTGCACTTTTAAACTCAGAGGAGTAAGAACACAGGCTTACAGGCCCACAGAAGAAACAAACTCCAGCCAGAGACAACAATACCAACTAGCACCAGAGATAACCAGATGGCGAAAGGCAAGCACAAGAACCCTACCAACAGAAACCAAGGCCACATGGTAACATCAGAACCCACTTCTCCCACCACAGCAAGTCCCGAATACCCCCAAAACACTGGAAAAGCAAGAGTTGGATTTAAAATTTTATCTCACAATGCTGATAGAGGGCTTCAAGAAAGACTTAAATAACTCCCTTAAAGAAATACAGGAGAACTGCAGTCAACAGGTAAAAGCCTGTAAAGAGGAAACACAAAAACCCCTTAAAGAAATACAGGAGATCATGGGTCAACAGACAGAAGCCCTTGAAGAAGAAACACAAAAGTCCATTAAAGAATTACAGGAAAACACAAACAATCAAGTGAAGGAACTGAACAAAACCATCCAGGATCTAAAAGTGGAAGTAGAAATAACAAAGAAATCACAAAGTGAGACATCTCTGGAGATAGAAAACCTTGGAAAGAATTCAGGAGTCATAGATGCAAGCAAGCATCAGCAACAGAATATAAGAGATAGTAGAAAGAACCTCAGGTGCTGAAGATACCATAGAAAACATTGACTCATAGACAAATGGATGGAGCTGGAGAACATCATACTAAGTGAGGTAACCCAGTCTCAAAAGATCAATCATGGTATGCACTCACTGATGAGTGGATATTAGCCTAGAAACTTTGAATACCCAGGACATAATCCACAAATTAAATGATGTCCAAAAAGAATGGAGGAGTGGCCCCTGGTTCTGGAAAGACTCAGTGCAAGAGTATAGGGGAATTCCAGAACAGGGAAGTGGGAAGGGGTGGATGGAAGAATAGGGGGATGGAAGAGGGCTTATGGGACTTGTGGGGAGTGGGGACCCAGAAAAGGGGAAATCAGTTGCAATGTAAATAAAAATAAATAAATAAATAAATAAAACAAAAAAAAAACATTGACTCAACAGTCAAAGAAAATGCAAATTGCATAAAGCTGGTAACCCAAAACATCAGGAAATCCGGGACACAATGAGAAGACCAAACCTAAGGATTATAGGTATAGATGAGAGTAAGGATTTACATCTTAAAGGTCCAATAAATATCTTAAACAAAATTGTAGAAGAAAACTTCCTTAACCTAGAGAAAGAGATTCTCATGAACATACCAGAAGCCTTCAGAATTCCAAACAGACTGGACCAGAACAGAAACTCCTCCCAGCACAAAATAATCAAAACACCAAATTCACTAAACAAAGAAAGAATATTAAAAGCAGTAAGGGAAAAAGGGAAGTAACTTATAAAGGCAGATCTATCAGAATCACACCAGACTTCTCACCAGAGATGATGAAAGCTAGAAGATCCTGGGCAGACCTCATACAGATCCTAAGAGAACACAAATGCCAGCCCAGGCTAGAATACCCAGCAAAACTCTCTATCATCATAGATGGAGAAACCAAGATATTCCATGATAAAACCAAATTTACACAATATCTGTCCACAAATCCAGCCCTACAAAGAATAATTGATGGAAAATGCCAACACAAGGAGGGAAACTACACCCTAGAAGAAGCAAAAAAGTAATCTTCTTCCAACTAACCCAAAAGAAGATACCCACACAAACGTATAAATAACATCAAAAATAACAGGAAGCAACAATCACTATTCCTTAATATCTCTTAACAACAATGGACTCAACTCCCCAATAAAAAGACATAGACTAACAAAATATTTCTCATGTAAATCTTCAATTTTATCAGAAAATGTTTGTAATTCCCCTTTTAATTAATTTAGTAATGTTTTTATGACTACCATTTTATCTGTCTTATTTTTCATGATAATCTTCAATTTTAATATGTCTTTCTATATACTTCCTCTATTTTATCAGAAATGTTTTCAATGTAAATCTTTGATTTTATCACAAATGTTTCTAAATCCACCTTCAATTAATTTAGAAAGAGTTTTTATATCTACCAATTTTATATGTAAAATTTTCCATGAAATAGTCAATTTTAATGTTTGTTTATTTATTTCTTGAATTTTACCAGAAATATTTCCATGTAAATCTTCAATATTATCTGAAAATGTTTATAATTCCACCTTCAGTCAACTTAGAATTATCTTTATGCCTATCATTTATCTATATAATTTCCATGATAATCTTTAGTTTTAATATGTTTTTCTATATATTTCTTCAATTTTATCAGAAATATTTTCCATGTAAATCTTCAAGTTTATCAGAAATGCTTATAATTCCACTTTCAATCAGCTTAGGAATACTTTTATACCTACCTTTATTATACCTATATAAAAATTTCCATGATAATCTTCAATTCTAACATGTTTTTCTACATTTTTCTACAATTTTATCAGAAATATTTTCCACATAAATCTTCAATTCTATCATAAAATGTTTCTATCCCTTATTTCAATTAATTCAGCAGTGTTTTACATGTCTACCACTTTACTCTTTAATTTTCCATGAAAATTGTCAATTTTAACATGTTTATCTGAAATCTTTTCCATGTACTATTTAATTTTTTCATAAAGTATGTTTATTTCCCTTTACTTCCCTTTTCAATAAGTAAAAAAATTTAAAAAAGAAGAAGGAATGGGAAATGACTAGGAGAAAGCTTTACATGTTCATTTGGCTACCCAGCCCCCCATCTCCAAGAGGAGAGAGCACACTAGTTAATGAGGCATTGCATTTAGGATCACTGGAGGATCCCTGAGTGAGGCATCCCTCCAAGTCCAGTCAGGACAGGAATCCTTGTGTTCTACACTCAATTATAATCATACTACCTTGTTAGACTAGGGAAGTATTTACAGGAAGCATTTAGGAAGAGCCAACGAAAGAAAGCTACGTTGCCCCTTGGTATATGCCCCCTGTGAATATAGAGTAAAAATACATAAACAGAGATAAAATCTACTACAAAAGTCAGACTTGGAGATTTTTGATGTAGAGTTGGGGCCATTTGTATAATAGGTGCTTACAGAAGAGCCATGAGAGCCTAGAGGAGGATATAGAGTGGGAAAAGCCAGAGCGACTGTCCAGATGACGTTTACCAGCCTGTAATGAGTTTGGCCTAACGTTGCTTGTATTCTAATGCTAATGCGGAGCCCCAGAATTGTTTGTATGAAAGAATCCTCACAGAAGACACTGAGGGACCCTGCCCCCAGTTAATTCTGATTGGTAAATAAAGATTCAAGGAGCCAATGGTTGTGGAGAAGAGAGATAGGCAAGGTTTAGGATTCTCAGGCATGGGACCAAGAGGAGTAGGAAGGAAAAGGAGATCCGCCATGTTGAGAGATTGTGGAGGAGAGGAAAGACTCCATGCCTGACAAGAATGCAGGACAGAGAGGCATGGCTACCATGTGAAGGAACTGGGAGAGTCTAGACCAGTGGGACAGCTCTCTGGGTCCTGAGCAGCCAAGATAGAACACAGAATTTAGGAAGTAGTAACTTGGGATTAACCGTGTAAAGGTTAGGCAGTGGCCCAGCTGTAGAGCTGTTTAAGGCCTATCAAAATATAAAGGCTGTGTGTGTGTGTGTGTGTGTGTGTGTGTGTGTGTGTGTCTTTTATTTGGGAATGTAAAACATTGGGGTGGGTAGTGAACATGCCAAAAAGATTTATTAATTAATAAATAATTCAACACCAACCATCATAAACTACACAGATATACATTGGGGAAAATGGACAGACTGAAGACACATGAAGGAAACCCGTACACTAGAGGAGGGGTTCACATTTCCAACATGCATCTGCAGAGTCTAGCAAGTTAGAAAGTGCTATGGCTATAATATCATACTTTTTATAGATACATGCACACGCATATACACACAGAGATCATAATGCCTATATAATTTTTAATATACACCAACACTCTAATATTTATTATACCAAACTGCACTAAAAAACTTTTAAGTATTATTATCACTTTTTATCAACAATATTCAGCTTGGTTTTCATGTGGGTCCCCTAATAGTTGGAGTGGGGACAGTCTCTGACTCTGTTGCCTGCCTTTGGATCCCCTTCCCCTAGCTAGGCTGCCTTGTCCAACATCAGTGGGAGACGTGTTCAATCCTGCTAGGACTTGAGGGGCCAGGGTAGATTAGTACCCATGAGGTCGGTGGCTTGCCTTTCTCCTCAGAGAAGGGGAGAGGGTAATGGGAGAAGGAGCATGTGAGGATGGGACTGGGAAGAGAGAAAGGAGAAGGGGCTGTGATCAGGATATAAAGTGGATAAATAAATTAATGAGGGGAAGGGAAGCTGAGGTACAAGGAGGCTAAGTAAGTAACTTGCCTAACTTGCTAAGTAACTAAGTAACATCACACGTGAGAACCTTGCATTCTGGCTTTGAAGTCTTTGCTCTTAATCTTTGCACCATAACCCATTTCTTCTTCCATTGTAGAACTTACCACACTTGGAAATATTTGCATGTGTACGTGTCTTCTCCCATGACTGCACCTGCACAATACCAATTGTAGTACACTCTACAGGTTTGTTGGACTTAATTCTCAGTGAAACTAAATCTGCAAAACAAAGGGGGAGCCTCTTAAAGGGGAAAATGTTTCTATTGAATCCCTCAGTAGATGTTTCTGAGCAGGAAGTGTTCTGACAAAAATGGAAGGGGAGATGGAAGGAAGGAATAAGGAGAAAGGCCTATGAGGGAGAAAGTGGGATGGGAAAAAAGGAGGGGGAGATGATTCTGCATTTAATTCACTCTTCTAAGCTATCACAGCTTCATGTTGTTTTTAGAAAACAGGATAGATCAGATAAGACGTCATAAACTTATATTACCATTACACCACCCCAAACTGTGTGAATTTGTTGCCCCGTTCCCTCGACTGCATAACTTCAAACACCTGTCACCGTCTTACCAGAGCCCAGATACTCCATGTAGTAATGCTGTCTCTGACTTCCTCTCACCCACTTGAAAGCCTTGCTGCTCCGCTCCATGGCCCTTCCCATTTACTTCCAACATGAACCATTTCCAGTACCACATCACTGTGTTATTATTTCTCCCATCAAACAATCAGAACTTTGCTTGAGTCCATATACATCTCTACCTTGCTCCATTTCCCAACTTTCTTCTACAACAAAATGCTATCTTCTCTTTCATTCTTTGAGCCCACCTCTCAATGGTGCACACAGAACCACTCAGGTAAAAGAAACAATGCTTCATTGTTTTTAATTGCTGAGTAGTATTCCATTGTGTAAATATACCACATTTTCTGTATCCTTTCCTACATTGAGGGACAGGTTGGATCTGGAAAATATCATCCTAAGTGAGGCAACCCAATCACAAAAGAATGCACATGGAATGCAATCTCTGATAAGTGGATATTAATTAGTCCAGAAGCTCTGAATACCCAAGGCACAATTAGCATAACAAATGACTCCCATGAAGAAGTAAGGAGAGGGTCCTGATCCTGGAAAGGCTTGATCTAGCATTGGAGGGGAGTATCAGGACAGAGAAAGAGGAGAGAGGTGATTGGACAATGGTTGGAGAGAAGCAGGTTTATGGGACATATGGGAAGGGGGGAACTGGGAAAGGGTAAATCATTTGGAATGTAAACAAAGAATATAGAAAATAAAAATATATAATAGAAAAAAGAAACAATGCTAGCGGAGGGCCAACACTTAAGAGTACTTGCTGTTTTCGCAGAGGATTCTGGTGCAGTTCCCAGCACCCACAGTAGGCTGCTCATAACCACTTTTAATCCCAGTTCTGTGAGACCTGATGCCTTCTTCTGGCTTCCACAGTACCAGGCATGCAACTGATACACACACATGTGTGTGAAGGAACCTATGCACACACACAAATTTTAATTCAAAAATTTAAATAACAAAAAGTAATTTTCAACTCCTAGAGTTTCTTTTTTTTTTTTTTTTTCCATCTTAGCTTTCAGCAGGGATTGAGACTATTTTTCATTCCTTCCTTGCTCACATTTTATTTACTTAATGTCTGGCAAACTGACTTTGCCTGACTCTCCTCTTATCTCTCTGGCCACTCTTTCTGACTCCCTATTACTCTAGTTCCTTTTCTTCAACATTTTAATGTTGGTGTATGCAGAGGCTGAAGCTTCAGAGAATTTCTCTTTCAGTTCTCACTCCTTTGATGATCTCATCCAACATCATGGTTTTATACATCATCTGTAGGGCTGACAATTTGCAAATTTATAACCCTAGCTGGGACATTTCTGTTGAACTCCAGATCCGTACACCCAGACACCTACTCCATAACTTCACTTATGAATGTCTAACAGGCAATTAAGACTAATATCCTAAACCTAAGTATTTCACCTTCCCTCTTGGCCCATCTACCTTATTTTTGTGCATGTGGACTCCATCTTCTGCCTGCATTGAAATCTCTCTTCCTATTAAAACACCCACCCATCTGTCATCACACCAAGCTGCTGCTGGGCTCCAACCAACTAGACTTTCTATTTCTCTGCCAACAACATCACTTCCTTCTGTGTAGACTATTGAAACAGCCTCCTAACAGGACTTCATAACCTTAATAGGTGTCCCTTTAGAGTCTCTCTCAGTGTATCAGCCTAAGTGGTCTTGCTAAAATACAAGAAATCCTAACATGGTATTCTACTTGCCATCCACATCTGGGACAGGAAAAGCCAAGTCCTACAGATTATCTGCAAGGCTTTAAATTAGTGGTTCTGAACCTCCTAAGGCTGCTGTTCTTTAATACACTCATGCTATGGTGACCCCTCAACCATAAAATTATTTCCATTACTACTTCATAACTGTATTTTTTCTATTATTATGAATTGTGATGTAAATATCTGTTTTCTGGTGGTCTTCAGCAACCCCTGTGAAAGGGTTCTTGCATGCCTAAGGAATTATGAGCTACAGGTTGAGAACAGCTGCTTTAGAATATCTGCTTCCCTCTTTGTTCTTACACCCTGCTACATCAGAGAACCTTGCTCACTTACATCCAGTCGATGAGTCTTCATATTGCTGAGACACGTGAAGAATGCCCCATGATAAGACCTTTGTTCTTGCGTTACCCCTTTCTATTTCAACATTAAGTAGGCTTAATTCTTTATTTTTTCAGGGTTTTCTTAAATATCACTATCTAAAATATAAAATGTTCCTACAGCCAATATTAACTAGTCCTCTTCCTTCTGCACATTTTTCCTAGATATCATTTACCAACTTTGGTCACTTCTGAATGAACTTCTATGGATTTTTCGTGTGTGTGTGTGTGTTTGTGTGTGTGTGTTTCTCTATTCTAAATGCAGGAAGAGCAGGTCTCTCATGACTCCCTAATCAATCACTTACTCTGAAATTTAAATTTACATTCTAAACAATAATTTATTATTAATAATTGTTACCATTATTATTGCTGAAGAAAATGTCTCATGAAATTTAAGTTATTTGCCTAAGTTTATTCAGCCAACAAGAGTCTGACTTACAATTTAAATCTAGAATATCAAAGCGTATACCTAGAGTCTCATTTGTAAGGTATACTGGTCTAAAAACATGCTGTTAGATATTTAAATGTTAGTAATGTACTGATTACTAGCTATTTTATTTGAGACTTTTTATTGGATATTTTTTTATTTACATTTCATTTGTTTTCCCCTTTCCAAGTTTCCCCTTCAGAAACCCCCTATCTCATCCCCCCTCCCCTGCCTCTATGAGGATACTCCCCTAAGCACCCACTCCTGTCCTCCCATCCTGGCATTCCCCTACACTGGGGCATCAAGCCCCCTCAGGCCCAAGGGCCTCTCCTCCCACTGATGTACAACAAAGCCATCCTCTGCCACACATGCGGCTGGAGCCCTGGGTCACTCTTGTGCATTCTTTGGTTGGTGGTCCAGTCCACAGGAGCTCCAGGGGGTCTGGCCTATTGACACTGTTGTTCCCTCCATGGGGTTACAAACCCCCCTCAGCTCCTTCAGTCCCTTCTCCTCCATCAGGGAACCCTGAGCTCAGATATTTGAGACTTTTAACATGTTCTGTGATCTCTTTGCTTCTAGTTCATAATAAACATATTTTTTGTAATTATAGTCCAGAAATTTATCTACCTACTTATGACTGCAAATCCACCAAGTATTTATTTAACTTAGCACCACTGTTATTCTTTGTACTCTATTTATTAACCTTATAATTACATTGTAACAATTTAGACTGACATTTGTCTTTCAGTCAACAAAGATCAAATAGGCATAGATTTGCACTTTGTACAAAATTAATGTGATTCACATATTCATAAACTTACCCAGACTTTATCTGAGTAATAGTGAAAGATATTTAAAGATGTAGTCCAAAATATCCCTAAGCGATCAGCTCCCTTCACCCACCACTAGATTGATGGCATTGATTTCTGCTCTTCATCAAGGATTCACTAGTGCGGAATCTCGATGACATCCCATCTGCAAACCACCTTGGAGAGGGCCAAGGTTAATGCACTCCCCTCTGGTCAGATTTTTTAGTTTCCTGCTTTGTGCTCGGCACCAATTCCCTGACGTTTGGCTAGCCCTGTATATCCTGGAATACAGCTGCCCAGACAAATACCTTCCATCTTCTAGAAAATGAAAACTTTGAAATAATGGGAATTCCTGTGGTCTGGAACAAATAACCATTTTGTAGGTGCTGCATTCCCCCCACTAAAATATATGCCTGTGTGCTGAGTTTTGAGAGAAAAAAAACACCGTCTTAATTCTTTGTTCAACTGCTGGAGAAATCTCGGTTTGCTATCGTTTTCTTTCTTTGATTTTAATGTTGAGCTCTTCCTCTGCACATGTTAAATGTAAATATTTCCATGTAAAGTAAAATACTGTGACACTTTAATGCTGGTTTATCAAGAAACAGAAAGTACAGGGGTTACATTAGAACTCTTATGACAGAGTACTCTATAGTTGAAAGGAAGAAGAGTTACAGCCCAGAAAATAAAAATTGGAAGATCAAAATATAAAACTATTCTTCCTCCCGGAAGGGACAGTGAGTAGATATAAAAAGAAGAAAAAAGTTCCAATAGAGTTAACACTAAATCTGACCTAATAATCGTAATAATAGCTGATATCTAAGGATTGGAGTGCTTTGAGATACTGGTATCTTACTGCTTATACCAATATTTTATACCAGTTTCTAATGATGCTAGACATCATGTAACCTCCAATCTCAGCAAGCAAGCCATTATAAAAGCTATTCTTTCTATTTTAGACACACTTCTGGAGACCCTCTATACCAAGACCCACTGATTCACTAGTCCCTCTGAAGACTGTCTGAGATTCACATACAGGCTAGCCCTGTGCAACCTGCTTTGCAGCAATAACATATGGCTATGTCATCCAACTAAAACATCTCTCATCCAGTGTTCTCATCCATACCCTCAACTGCTTATAGCACTCCATCTATGTCACTTAGAAACTAGGTTGAAGGTAGAAACTTGACCTAAAGTCCACAAGAAACATTCGCCTGATATAACTGTAGTCTAAGAGGTTCGCTACTTAATAAGTTCTCTCCTTTCTAGTTCTTTCTGAACTCTGGCTAGCTGGTTCAACTCAGCTGTTCTGGCTCAAACTCTTCTCCAAGCTGACAGATTCAATCTTGCTTCTCTCAACTTCTCACTGAATTTCTCTTCTTGGTCTCAAACTAACTCTAGCAATTTGCTCTAATCTTCTGACTCTTTCATATTTTCTGACTTCAACTGCCTCTGCCGATCTGAATTGAACTGCATGAACTCACAAAGGAAGTCAACTCTGTTGCATTGTATGCACTGCACTCTCGACTGACTGACCAAACTGTCTAAACTGTCCCTCTCCCTCCTCCCTCCTCCCTCCTCCCTCCTCCCTCCTCCCTCTGCCCCCCTCCCCCACATGTCTGAGCACACACGTACACTGATATTAAATAGCTTTTCTCCTGAGAGTTGGAGGTATCCTATCTCTGACTCATTCTATCAAATCTTTCTCAGATTCATCACTCTGTCTGCCCCTCAATTGGACATCATTGTTTGGGATTAAAGATGTGTACTAAAGGATTCCAGTCAAAAGGCTTAAAGATGTGTACTAAGAGTGTGTCTGTATTCTGTCTAGATCACACAGGCCTAAAAGTTCTTTTGATGTGATCAGAGCAGCCATGTTGCTAGACTAAAATTCCCTTACATTCTTCTCCAGAGTCCTCACTGCTTTCCTTAGAGTCTCCCATAAGATGGTAAACATGAGCAGGAAAATCAGGATCTGCAAACCCAAGAACTGTGTGTTCCATCCCCATGCTGATTTCACCATATCCAGGGCTTGGAAGGAGTGGACTCCCTTGTTCTAGTCTTCTCTTCTTGAATCTACTCTTATGGCACACAGGTATATTTTCTCTACAAAGTTATATAAAACCTGTGAAGCAATTCTTCCAGAATTGGATTACAATAGTTTAAAAGGAGAAAATAAATTCAGCAAGCCCCTTGAGATAGAAGAAAGAAAGTCGTCTTTTTATAGAATTCTATTTTGCATGTCAAATGCTTAAGGTGTTTGCATTCTTCCTCTTTGTTTTACTAACATAATAAATCTTAATTTTCTTTAAATTACTCAGAAGAAAAATAGGACAAAGCTTATATGATAACATAATAAAAGTTAATCACATTAGTAATTTTCAAAATGATCTCAAATGTGAATATAATAAAGCAAAAGAAATGACTTAATAAATGGCTTAAATAAATACATCTCTTACCTATTATAAAAGTTTTGGGAAGTAATGTGTATATCACTTATATTTATGTATAATTTTCATAAACTGCAATGAAAACTGAAGGGTAGGCTTATGTTAGTTTTCCCAGAGTTACTTAAATTTCAAAACTCAACTTTTCATGTTTACTTTCATGTCCCATATTCAAATTTTCTTTTTCCTTTTTAATAATAGCTTGAATCTAAAATTTCTTTCCAATTGTCCCTTGGCTCTTTCTTACCACATCATACACACTTAAAGGTTTCTGTTCCATTTCTTAGAAAATATTATATTAAGGGAGGGAATCCAGGCTCTGAAAGACTCAGGTCCATTTTTTTTCTCACATGTGGATCCTAACTTTTGATTTTTAAGACCTACCCCATCCACTCCACTTCAGATACCTAACTCCTAAAGAGTAGAAGAAGGGGTGTGCCAGGTTCCATGCCAAGCTCAACTCTCCCCAAGACGTGGCTTCTATTTGACGAGAGACCTAAGGAGTGGTTAGAGTACTTTGTATGTCTCTATACACAGGGCATGTCAGTGCTTCAAATTCTAAAAACTTAATCTGGATCAGTGACACCAGGGGAATTAACTCAAAACAGTTTTATGGAGGTTACACAAGCCAGCTCAGTCCCTGTGGAACATTGGGAAAGACTTCAACCATCTCCAATGCTATTCGCCCAACTCCTATCAGCTCCTTGCTCTCACTGAAGTTGTCTAAGGGCAATTGGCTGTAAAAAAGAAAAGATCCTATATAAATACCCATGTTATTTTTTCTATTTCCTTCTTCCAAGTACATTGGAAAGGACAGGATTTCACACAGGAAACACTTAATGATAATATTTGGAAGAAACCTGCTGACTTCGTAAGATGCAGTTGGCCAAAATTCAGCTCAGAAATACCCAGAGAAGTAAAAGCTTACTAGAGTTACCAAGATGAGGTTTCTGCAAGTAATGAAGCTGCCTATAAAGGGCAGGGCACAATATCACTTACAAAGGGAAAAAAGAAAACATTAGCAAAACTGCAAGCAGCCCGAGAGCGTGGGGCACAGGTGTGCCACAAAGCAACTAAAGTATCACTCTACAACCAATGCCGTCAGTGAGGACTCTTGGGTCAGATGGTGGTGAGAAAGGGAGTCAGGAAAAAAAAAGATGGGAAGAAATGAAAGAAATGGGAAGATGAAGATAGAGGACCACAGGGAATGACCATCTAGAAGGGAATTCAGCAAAATAGAAAAAACACTCCACAGTCATGGTGATTCCCTGAAATGCCAACTGATGGGATTCTAGTGGAAATGCTTACCACAGCCTTGCAGAATGTTCTTCCAGGAGTCATTTACATTATTGATAATTGTAAAGTGCTGTGCAGAGAGGATAAAGTCCTTACTTCTTTTGTTTCATAAGGGCACAAGTACTAAGGAAGATTTGTATTTGTTGTTTCGTAAAGGAATATGAAAAGAAATGCTTTTTAGCTTGTTTTGTTTATGCTTGTTGAACTCACCAGGAACAAATTTCCAACTAGGCAATAGCACAGGTTAGATAATTAGACTATTAATATTATCCTTTGTCAGTGATGGTAGTTTGGTTTGGTTTCAGATTACTTAAGACTAATTTTTCACCACATAGTCCAGGCTTGCCTTGAATTCATTCTGTAACTCAGGTTGGCCTTGAACTCATCATCTTCCCACTTTAGCATCTTAAGCTCTGGGACATGTGCTACCATATCCAGCTAGGTTATTGATCATTTAAACTTTGGCAGAAGATATCATATTCTTATAGGTTAATAAAAAAATAACTTAAATGGCAACCTAAAGTCACATCTAACCTGCTAGAGAAATGAAATTTTTATGCAAATGTGAGACTTGATAAAAGCTACATCCTGATGGTATGTGGAGAGCCCCTTATTTTCCCAACCCCACTGATACCGAATACAAGGCTGAGAACTAAAACTGGGAGTATTAAGATACTTCCTCATGAGGCCTGTGAGCCAAGGAAAAGAAGGAACGTGAAACAATGCTGATAATTAGCCAAAGCCTATGAAGACATGACCATGATAATCTAGGAGCAGAAATCTGGAGTTTTGAGTTCTGGAATTTTCAGAGTGACTGTGGAGGGACATATGGCTTCACTTCAACTAAGAAAAGGAGAAATTCAGGTCCAATACAGGAGTATCAAAACTTTCCCCGAATAAGCAGAAATAGAATTTGCCGCTGCTGAAGAGCTGGAAAGGCACATGTGTGGGATGTGGATTTACAGTGACCCTGGCTGGCCCCGGCAGACCTGTAGCACAGCGTCTGAAACTGGCATAAAGCCCAGGCTTACAGCTGACAGGTGTGTATCCAGAAAGGAAGGCCAGCTCTATGTGAGATTTCACACGCTTCACCCCTAAAACCCTTTTCCTAATGTAGATCTCAGATGCGCAAGTCACTGCCTGAACTAACTCCCTGACAGGAAAATTAATTATACTGGTAAGTGCTAATCACATAGCCAGGAAGTGACCACAAAAGGCTTCTGAAAGTCAAAAAGAATTCTCTGTAGTCCTCTTTGAACCACTACACAGCATTACATTCAATAATTTTACTAGTAGCAAAATTTAGCAAAATTTGTGTTTTGGTAAATAGACCTTAGACCTATTCTATTCCGTGATATAGGCATTGAGTGAATTAGGCCTACATAAAGCAAGAATGTTCCTAACTTTTTAGAGGATGAATCAACAGCCTTAACTGCACACTTTGGTTAGTATAAATGAGTCCAGCTCAGTGATACAACACTTCCTTAGCATATTCAGAACTCAAGGTTCAATCTCCATTTTAATCTTCTAGGCATATACTCAATGTACATACATGTGTGTGTGTGTGTGTGTGTGTGTGTATGTATGTGTGTGTGTATGTGTATT
Organism: Apodemus sylvaticus; assembly: GCF_947179515.1. NCBI lineage: Eukaryota > Metazoa > Chordata > Mammalia > Rodentia > Muridae > Apodemus > Apodemus sylvaticus. The sequence goes on from NC_067489.1 coordinate 62,105,856, forward strand.
GTATATAGATAAATAGATAGATAGATAGATAGATAGATAGATATAAAATCATGATACGCATATCATAATTCTGTTTGAGTGTCATGGGTACCATCAAGATATAAATGAAGGCAGTTGTGTAGGCTTAGTGTTTGGCAGAGACACTGACGTAATATGCATCAGGAAGTGACCATCACTGGCTTCTATTCAGCGACAAAAACGAAGGGATATTGTTTTTCACAGAGTTCCACCAGCATCAGTCACACACTGTGAAATGTCATCCAATCATTTCCTGCCTGATAATTCTTGCTAATACATATTCCCTTGATAGGACTGAGGTATTCATCATTTAGAGGGAGAACAGAACCCTTAACCAAAAGAGAGCTGTATCTTTAGAGTCCTGAAACAAGCCCTGACTTTCACTTGGAAGATCCAGGATCTGAAGAAGAATTTGTGTAGGCTAAAGGCCATGGAGGAAGAATACAGAGATTCTCAGAGATAACCACAATACACACAGGAAGCCAAATAAGACAAACTGCCTTTTCCCACCCTGTTAGAAGGAGGGAACAGTTCTTGGATTCAGAATTGCTACTGTGGATGAGGTAGAACAGGTTAAAGTCTTAGCACAAGATCTATTCCCTTCTCCAATTAAAATTTCAAAAGATAGAGATGCATAGCTTTCTGATCTGTGAATCTCATACCAGAAAATTGAAAACTACCCGGTACTATCTCCCAAAGTGAGGGATAGGCACAGAAAAGAGAAGGTAGGACCGACATTATTTCTGTTTGGGCTTTACTTCCTACAGAGAGCAGTGTTTTGTAACTCTAAAGATACAGATATCCTCCTCACCATCACCATCACCATCACCATCACCATCACCATCGCCATCGCCATCACCATCATCACTATCACCATCATGATCACCGTTACCATCACCATCACCATCACCATCGCCATCGCCATCACCATCACATCACCATCATCACCATCATGATCACCATCACCATCACCATCACCATCATCACCATCATGATCACCATCACCATCACCATCACCATCATCACCATCATGATCACCATCACCATCACTATCACCATCACCATCATCACCATCATGATCACCATCGCCATCGCCATCGCCATCGCCATCGCCATCGCCATCACCATCACCATCGCCATCACCATCGCCATCACCATTGCCATCACTGTTACCATCACCATCACCATCACCATCACCATCACCATCGCCATCGCCGTCACCATCACCATTACCATCGCCATCACCGTTACCATCACCATCACCATCGCCATCGCCATTGCCATTACCATAGCCATCACCATCATCACCATCATGATCACCATCGCCGTCACCGTTACCATCACCATCACCATCGCCATCACCGTTACCATCACCATCACCATCGCCATCACCGTTACCATCACCATCACCATCATGAACACCATCGCCATCGCCATCATCCTTTTGCTCTACCTTTTCTCCCTTCACCCTGATAAACCACACCTAAAGGTATTTCACCTAAAACAACATTCCTGTTCTCTTACCACCTCTTCCTGTTTCTTCTCCATTAGAAGAAATGTGGCTTATTTGGCTAATGAACTGGCAAATGGGACAAACCTCTATACTTCTGGCTTTTCTCCAGAAACTGTGCCTCAGGAGCAGCTTAAGAGATTCTGTGGCAATGAGAGGTAAGAGGTATAGAGTTACACATGGGTATTCTCCCCATATTAAGAGCCTGAAGCATCTCCATCATTTTGTGATGGTAATTAGCACTTTGTTTACATTGGATCATTTAAACTTTGACACTGTCATCTCTTAAGGGTCTTTATATTTAGAAACAGACTGGTTTTGTAAATATAAGTATACTCTTACTTGTAGAAAAGGGCTATTGGATTACACTAACTAATTGACTACTCCATAGCACTATATCTAATGACAAAGCAAGGGATATCTAATAAAAGCCTAGTGATGTTTGCTTGGAAGCACCATGATGCAGTCCACACAAAATGAGAGAACAAGCAGTTTTTAATTCTGACATTCTTACCTGAGCCGTAAGCAGTCTTTCACATGCCCTTCCAAAAATCTTTGTAGTACATGGTTACTCAATTTTATTTGGTTAGAAGTAGTCATTGTCTACAAATTATCATATGAGAAATAAGGGGAAATATTTTTAAATTTTTTTAATTTGCATGTATGTATATCCAGATCTTCAGAGACACAAAATACTATAAATTATAAATGCCTTAAAAGTCATTTTAGACTTGCATGACCAAAACTTCAAGTCTTTTAAAAAAAGAAATTGCAGAAGATAGCAGAAGATGGAAAAATCTCCCACACTCTAGGATCAGTAGGATTAACAGAGGAAAAATGGTATATACCCAAAGGGTGCTTCTTCCTACCACAAGGATACCTGCTCCACTATGTTTATAGCAGTTTTATTCATAATAGCCAGAAACTATAAATAACATAGATATCCCTCAACTGAAATATGGAAAAAGAAAATGTGGCACATGTACCTAATTGAGTATTACTCAACTGCTAAAAATAATATGACATGAAGTTTGCCAACAAATGAGGTAACCCCAACCCAAAAAGACAAACATGGTATATACCTACTTATAGATGGATAGTGCCTGTTAATTAGAGGATGCCCATGCTACAACACACAGACCCAGAGAGAGAGCTCTTAAGAAAGAGGATATACCATATTGCAGTTTAGGAAAATCTTACCACACTGAGCTCGTTAGAGCTGTGCTTTCAATAAGTCAAAGACTTAAGCAAAGCTGGCCAGCACACAGCTCTATGTGAAAATGTCAAGATAGGATGTGGAAGATGTGTAATTTGAGCTACAGAATTCTTTAAAAGAGGTATTTTATAAGACTAATGGGAATGTCTAACCCACTTCCTACTTTTTCCCAGCAGATACATCTAGGAAACCAGGTTCCTGGGATGATGCATTTCATCAATCCCTTCTGATGGTAAGAAGACTAAAAGTGTCTCCAGAAAACTGTAAAGGTTCAGGGCTGACCACACTTCCGAATACATGTGAAGATAATATGGAGCTAGCCTCCATGTGAAAGAAATGAAGACTGAGAACTCATTTTACTTCCTTAAGGTAAAAGCAAGAGCCAGTCTCTTCACAGCTACAGCTCAACTCACATTGGCTGTGCAAGTGTAAGCAGCACATCCGAGATGCACAATTAATTAGAGCTCCTTGTGGGCAAATAAATTTTTACCTATTCCATTACATATCTCAGGAAAAAATAATTTACTATTGAAGCATATATGAGATTTCTATATTTAGACCTTTATAATAAAACAAATACAAAAGATATTGTTATAAATCAATTGATTCTATATCTTAAAGTGTTTAACTAAATACCACACTAGCTTTCTTCTTTCCTGTGGTAGTAAATATATATTTACATATATTTATATATGCATATACATTTTTAACAAATATATATTACTCAACATATATATATACATGTGTGTATGTGTGTGTATGTGTGTGTTTGTGTGTGTATGTGTGTGTTTGTGTGTGTATGTGTGTGTGTGTGTGTGTATATATATATATGCTACGTTCGTCTTCATTCCTTCCTTCTTTCAGTATTGTTTTCCAGAACCAGTTTTTGAACCATACTGTCCCAATTCAGATCTGGATTTTGCCACTCAGTTGCCACTCATTTCTCAACCTATTTTCCCTACCTACCCCCTAGGATGACTCATACAAGTTGATTTATAAAGAACTTTAGACTGCTCCTGGCATGCAGTGAGTGTGCAGCACGTGCAAGCGGTTGTCATAGTCTGTAGCATCAGCACCAGCACTGTATTGGTCTGCACCCTCTTCCTTCACTACCCTCTCAAAGACATGCTCTCGGGAGACCATTTCTGCTGGCCTTGTTGCAGTATAGGAGCTGCAGGTGGAGCGATGCTACTAGTTTTTCTCATCACCTCCTCGCTCCTCCCCGTGGAAATAAGAATGGTGTATTTCATTGGCAAGTCTAATGAAAAAGAACCTCTGTCCTCACGCAGAGGTCTATCTTATCCTTCTGTTCACTTCTGCTTTCCAAGTCAGTAAACATAACTAGTTACTGGATGAAATGTTAGTAAAATTGTTTAAATAAAAACTCAAGTGCTATTCTTCAACCAGTGTTACCAGTAAGAACATTTCCAAGACCAAGCAACTTCTGTGTCTAGTTCCATGTTGGATCTGGAGTCTGCAGGGCAAGACAGGTGTGATACCTTGACCTTCTATGACCTCAGCACTAACCTGCACTCAAATACTTTCCTTTCTTCTACCTGCTCAACTCCTTCAATGAAAGTATTTCTCAACCAATAATATGCCTGCAAACCATATCCAAGACTTATCTGTTCAACACTTCAAACACTGTACAGAGAAGAGTTCACACATTTTTCCTGATTTTGATCCTTTTTATTTCAAGACGTAATGACTTTCCCAATCACTTTGTTCTCCAAGCCAAAGACCTGAACATTCTATGACACCATTCTTCTAACTCTTTGTGTTCAATTCTTCTTTTAGCCCTCATGTTCTTCCTGTGGTCCCATTGACCTGTCTATAACCTTATTTTGGGCTCTTCTTGTCTCTCATATATAATAATCTCTTACATCTTCACACCCCCACCACCACCACCAATGTTTTCCCTTCCTTCTCTTCCTCAACTTCTTCTAGAGTGATCCTAGGACCATAAACACAATCCACCAGTCAGTCACATCACATTCCCCTTGGATTAAAGTCTTAATTTGTCAAAAAGAGAACTTCAATTTGTAACTGTTGCCTAGTCTCCCAAGTTAATGACTCACAGCCAGTGTCATCCATGACCATGCTATATCCCTTAGCTGTAGTGCATCTATCCAGGATGATGGGATTGAAGGTTGAGAGATGGTTCAATGGGTAAAGGGTCTGCTGTGCAAGCACAAGGACATGAGTTTGGATATCCAGAACCCACACAAAACCTTGTCTGGTGACTCACACCCTAACCGTGGTGTTGCATAAGGCGAGTGGAAACAGGAAACAGGTAGATCCATGAAGCTTGCTGAACAGACAGTCTGCTCACAATTGAAAGACTGCTTCTTAAGAGAGAGAGACTGATTCTTAGGAAAGACGTACAGAGACGTACAAAGTAAAGCACCCAACATCAACCTTCAGACTTCATATGTGTGCACACAGACAGGTGTATCTGTACCACACAAGTGCATACACACACACACACACACACCAAAAAAGGGAGGTAATGGAATTGTTTATATGACTCGCTTTAAAGCTGAAACAGAAAATGAATGTTTTTAATCAATAGAAAATTATTTCACATGTGGTATATTTACACAATGGAATACTACTCAGCAATTAGAAACAATGAATTCACAAAATTTTTAGGCAAATGGTTGGATCTGGAAAATATCATCCTAAGTGAGGTAACCCAATCACAAAAGAATACACATGGAATGCAATCTCTGATAAGTGGATATTAATTAGCCCAGAAGCTCTGAATACTGAAGGTACAAATCAGATAACAAATGACTCCCATGAAGAAGTATGGAGAGGGTCCTGATCCTGGAAAGGATTGATCTAACATTGGAGGGTAATATAAGGACAGAGAAAAAGGAGAGAGGTGATTGGAGAATGGATGGAGAGAAGAAGGTTTATGGAACATATGGGGAGGGGGGATCTGGGAAAGGAGAAATCATTTGGAATGTAAACAAAGAATATAGAAAATAAAAATATTAAAATGAAAAAAAAGAAAAAGGAAATTATTTCACCATCACCAAAGTCTGTTTTCTCTAATTAAAATAGTTTTGTACATTTAAATACATCTGAATTACTTAAATAACTTAAAGCTAAACATGATCAAATCAAATGAGCACACAAACCAATATTCCTTTATATCATATTCACTATCATCAATAAAAGGAAGCCAATGAACTATGGCTGAGGTTCTTTATACTTCTCAGTGTAGTCCTCACCTGGCTTGGAAGAGGCTCGTGTGCCCCTAACAATATGAGTCTTACCCATTCTCATGAAATCCACCTTGCAGTCTTATCTTTCTTAACGCCTTAATTTTTTCCAAAGAGCTCCTTGGTAAGCTCTGTTATCCCCTAGAGCATGGGTTGCACAGCTGAGGCGACTTTATACATCTTTTCCTGCCACTTCCTGTCCCCTTGTGCTCCCTCTAGAGTCTTTTCATCAGGTCTCCATGACCACCCAAGCTCCGGCATTTACCACGATGCTGACATGCCGCTCAATACCTGCCTACTGAAACATGGATACTGCTTATGTTTTATTAGATTTTATGATTAATGCAGAACGGAGTCAAACACAGAACCAGAAAAAATGTACTTCTGTTTTCCTTTTGAAAGCTCCCTGTTTCTATCAAGTTGCAAAATGAAGTAGGTGGGGTGGGGGAATGACCAGTTGCTTTAATATCAGTAGTCATTTTTCAAAACACATTTTAACACAGAAAAAAGCATTTTTTGAATAATTTTAATCTGAACCGGAAATCCAAAGCAAAGTCAATAATTACATTTTGCCACTTTATTTCAGAACTGTGTATTCCTCGCGCAAGCACACCACTATCTCCCTCCACAGCGGTAGCCGGCCTTGGCTCTATTAAACCTGAGTGGAAAGGTGGTTTTATGTGAAATTGGTTTACTTTTAATCTACTTGGACAATAGCCATTGATTGCTTTTCCTTCACGCTTAAAATTTCACGGTTACAAATACCTATAAATAATGTCACCTTGTCTTAGCACTTGAATTTGAAAGCACGAAGCCTGACACTAATCAAAATCCCCGCTGCTGTATAAGAGTCAGTCAGCCATGCCCGACAGCTTGATAAAGGCTGTGTCTGTGCATTATTAGGGCAATGTCCCCACTTTTATCAATGTCCGAAAGTCAGCATTAAGTCATTTCATTACTTGAATAGAACGTTATGAGCATTTTCTACCAAAGCTCAATTAGTCATATTTTTAATCATTGCCTTGTTAAAACATGCATGGCAGACTGACTGTTCTAGGAAAAAACAGTAGGTTAGTCAGCTGGCTAATAACGCTGAACTGGTAAATTGCTGTGTTTTCTTCTTGCTGTGTGGAGACTGCAGTCAGGCATTTGTGGATCGGTAGACATGAGTCAGAGACTGAAAATGTCCAGGCACATTCATAGACAGCTCACCAAGGACCATAGTGAGCTGTTTTAAGCTTTTACTAACTTGTAGTTTCTAAACAGGCTATAGGAATTGAGGGAGTCAGTCACAGGTCTATTTTCCCAGATGCAAACAAGATTACCCTGTGCTAGTTGGGATCCAGGAAGCAGAAATCAGCCACTGGATGTAGAGCCCTTGAAACTTATGCCTGGATTTGCAACCAGACCATTAAAGTTACTCAACTTTGGGCATCGGATATGACTCAGTAATTCCATGGTAGACTGCTTTCATAGTATGTCTGATAAGGATGGATTGCTTGATCCCCAGTCACATAAGCACATGCACATACACACACACACGCTCCACCTTGTACTGCATGTGCAGCAGACTTGTTCACATTACTTCTACTTTACATGTCTGAGTGCTTTCATGATGCTTTCATGGTGCTGTTCTGATGCTTGTAGCAGGAGAGAAAGAGAGAGAGGAAGAAAGAGGTGTTTTCAGGAGTTTCCAACTAAAGTTTGAATATGAGAGTCTCTGCTAAGTGAAGGTGCAGATCAAAGACTGTCCCCAGAGGATGCTGAGCTAACTAGCAATGGCTACACGCTAGGCCTGCCACAGCTCACTTACTGGATCAGGGGTTCTCACCTTTTCTAATGCTGTGACCCTTTAATACAGGTCCTCGTGTTGTGGTAAACCCCCAACCATAAAAATATCTGATATGCAGGATATCAGATATGCGACCCCTGTGAAAGGCTCATTCAACCCCTAATGGGCTTGAGACCCACAGGGTGAGAACCACTGTACTACGTAAAATTGTAGACATGTGCAGTAAATCTGAATCCTGTAAACATTCTAGCCAGCTGTGCGGGGCAGCATTTGGAAGCTGCCTGCACAGCTACATCTGTGCAACACATTCTTTTGAAAGGAGATCTGAGCAGGTGACCTCCATGGCCAACACAAACCAATACAAACATTTGTATATTTGTGAAAATAATGTAACATCAAGTTTCCCACAGGCAGTAGTGCCCAGCGGAACAAATGGTCTCAGATTTGAGATTTTTAAAATCACATTAAAATAAAACAAACTGGCATTAATGACATTTTTCTGGAAAGAAAAGCAGAGTGAGTTCCATATGGATAATTCCAGGCAAATGCCAGTGTCGTAGTCAGCTTTTACACCGCTGTGATAGAACACTGACCCGAAGGCCTGTTCTGTGAGACAGAGTTCATGTGTGACATGTCTCAAGTGCTCAAGAACCTGAAACTAGATAGACCAGGGACCTAGGAGAAAAGCAATACCGGTGTTCTGCTCAAAGAATCCGGTAATAAAATTCCGCTATGCTCATAGATCAGCGTCACACCTAGCCGTCACTGAGAAGCTTCCTTCTGCAGCAGATGGGAACAAACACAGAGACTCAAAACTAGGTGACATACAGAGGGTCAGTCCTTTGTCACATTCAGTGCAAGTTGAGGTGTCTCCATCAAACCTCTGCCCTCGTGGCTCAGGGAGCAAATGTTAAGAAGAGAGGGAAAGATCTAAACTGCAGTCTAAAAACTCTACCTGCCCAAATTCCTTTCCTCCTTTCTCTCTTGTTGCAAAGGTCTGATCAGCATCAGGCTCCTCCCGCTCCCCCCTCTCCCTCCTCCTTATCCCCCCTCTTCCTCCTCCTCCCCTCCTCTTCCACCTCCTCCCCTCCTCTTCCTCCTCCTCTCGTTCCTCCTCCCTTCTTCCTCCCCCTCCTCCCCCTCCTCCTCACCTTTTCCTCCTCCCCCTCCTCCTCTCCCTCCTCCTCCCCTTTTCCCCTTCCTCCCCCTCTTCCTCCTCCCCTTTCTCCCCCTCCTTCTCCCTCTACCAGCTTAATCTTACAGCATGAACTGACTCCTAAAATCTGGTAAATTGGGCAGTGAGGTTACCACAGCTGAACATTGCTTACACACAATGACTTCTACGCAGCATTCTGCTGCAGCCTGGGCTTCTTTAGATGGGGACCTCCGCTGTGCCCATGCCCGATGGCTTTTTCAGCTCCACTTTAAGAAAATGGAAAATGAACTTCGGGCAAAGTTGCAGAGCTGTGCTGACAGCTTTGTAGTCCGTGCTTGTGCCAGATGCAGTCTTCCTCCCGAGCGCCCCTGGATACAGCGCTGCTCCTGGGAGCCCCGGTCCCAACTCTAAGCATTGCTGCCTACAGCCCATGTTTATGCTCCACTGTTTTCGTAGTTTGAATATCCCTTAAACAGCTCCCGACCACACTGACTTGCCTGCTCTGTTCAGAGTTTTGTCTGAAATATCCATCGTTGCTTTTGAGTTCTGTTTATTATGGGTACAAGTAATAATTATTGGCTTCCGGCTCTAAGCATGCCTGTATTCGTTTTCTGATTCCGTAACAACAAATGGCCGCGACACAGCAGCCTAAACATTACTCATTTATTGTTGCAGATTTTCCCGAGTCAGAAGCCTCTACAGAGCTCAGATAAGCTCTCTGCTGAGGGTGACACAAGACGGCATTTTTTCTATCTTTTATCTACCTTTCCTTCCTTCCCTCTTTCTTTCTTCCTTTCTTTCTGTTCCTTCTCTTTCGATCAGATGGAGATTTTACTGATTCTTAACCCAGTGTTTTGACTGCTGTGCATGGCTCTTTTCCCGCTCTCTCTTTCTCCCACTAGTTCCCTTCACCCACTCCCTAACCAGTTTTGCTTCACTGTTGTGCCCTATGTGCACGCGTGATTCTGTGTATGTATGTAAAACCTAGGAGCCACGAATGAGAGGAAGCATATGTTATTTGTCTTTCTGGACTGGCTTCGTCTGCTTAATAGGATTTCCTCCAGTCGCATCCATTTTCCTACCAACAACATGACTTTTTTCTGCTTTATGAAAACAATCCCATTGTAAACGTACACCACGTTTCCTTATCCATGCCCCTGTTGCTGGACACTGGGACCCATAGTTTAGCTTTTATGAGGAGGGCTGTAACAGGCATTGACATGCTATCTTAGAGTCTTTGGGGTAAATATTTAGGGGTGGTACAGCTAGATCATAGGAAAGGCATATTTTCATTTTTTGAGACACCTTTATACTGACTCTCATAACAGCTGAGCTGAACGACTTTACATTCCCAGTAGAAGTGTATGACCCCCCCCCCTTTGTTCACATCTTCATCAGCAGGTTTTTTTTCTTCTTAATGCCTGACAAGGCAACAATGTCAGGGCCAACAGTCCCACCCACTGCTCTGACTTCAAGCCCAGATTTGTCTTCCACAGCTGCCCAAGCTGTGAGCAGGATGTGGTTGGAAGACAGGTCTTCTAACTGGCTGTTTAGTAAAGAAAAATTCTTAGGTTTGCAGGTTTTCCCTATGTGTTTCCCATGAGTTGATCACAATGTAAGTAGTTGCTTTCTTTTAGGCCAATGAGCAAATCCATTGCTAACTCCAGTCCCTCTCCAGCTGGCTATGACTGAGTCTTACAGAGGTGTAGGTGGAGTGTTGTCCAGTATTACTTGATATATAACACAACCTAACCAAGGGACCTGCCATCCCGTTGAACTATCGGCCTCTACTGACATTCAAAGGTAGGTTTTCTGTACAAGAAACCAGAAGCAAGGATCTAGGAGACCATCTTAGAATTCTGACTGCTACACTGCCCTCCTCTACGGGGCTTTACCATGCTGGAACTGCAATTCTACGAACAATTCTTCATTGTTACCTGTTCTGTCCTCTTTATCGTCTTCCTATGATGGTCTAGAAGGAAGAGCTGCTAGAGGAAGTATTATCCTGTGTTTCTGTGCTGTGTCCCTCCCAGCACTACTTCAGCAATAACCTCTTAGTTTGATAGCAAAGTGATTCCATCTTGAGTTAATTGATAATGCCAGCAGCATCAGTTGATGCTGAGGTCATAGGCCAGAGAGATGACTCAGTGGTGGAGAGTGCCAGTTGTTCTTCCAGAGAACTTCATCCAAGCCCTCAAAGTTTGAACTTGGGCTACTCTTCTGAGTTTTAGGGAAGCAGCATCAGACTTGTGGGCTCAGATACCTGATTCATCTGTTTCTAGTTCCTAATAACCTCATTTTTTTCCATTTTCCCTCCTAATGCTGGACTGGAAGAAAGATCCTTCTGTTACTCTATCATATTGTCGTGTATCCTAAGGTGACACTTTAACTGTTATTTTTCAGTTCTCCAATAGTTTAGATAGTTCAGTTAGGTAATATCCATTCTGTTTCTATCATGGTTTCTCAGGAGGTCCCCACAAGAAATTTCATTGTATGGAAACAAACTATTGTATATCAAGTTCATCCACATGAAAAGAAACTTTTCACTTCAAGAGTGATAACACCATTCCATTCCATGATGTTGGCAAAAGATGATATAATAAGGACCAATATTGATCCCCTTCTGGTTAATGACAGTGAATCCATTTATATTACCAAGGAAGGTCTTAAATATCCCAACATAGCTGCATTTTAAGACTAAGGCTTTGAAGCCAACTATAAGATGTGTGAATTTTTCCCTTAAAGAAAATACTATCGTTTTCATGTTTATGATAACTCCATATTGTACAATCAGTTATAAACAGTCTCTTTCTTGCTACTTTTTTTAAGTTCTATTTTTAAGAGAGAGAAAAGGAAAGAAAGGGAGAGTCAGGGAGAGAGAGGGGAGAGAAACAAAGAGAAAGAGAGAGAGAGAGAGAGAGAGAGAGAGAGAGAGAGAGAGAGAGAGAGAGAGAGAGAGACTGTTGCCCTAGATGAACTAAAACTAGTTGTGTGGATCAAGCCTGCCTTTGCCCCAGAATGTTGTAATTAAAGGTGTATGCCATCACATCCAGCTCTTAGTTTAGTGAATGGTAGTGCAGAATACAATGTTTCCCAGAAGTGTACATACTAGTTTATAGTACAAGTGTCTGTAATCGGCATTTTAATAACTCAGCTGTCCTCTATATATTTACCATAATTGATTTATCTGGACCCACTTATCAAACAACTTTAAACATTTTGTCACTGTGTGTAATCTCTCAATGAGCATTCAGAGAAAAATGTTTGCTTACATTTCAGCTTTTTCTTAGAATGAATTTGTAGAGGAAAGATAAGTGAGTAGGTGGTTTTTAATGATGAGGTCATAGACCAGAGAGATGACTCAGTGGTGGAGAGTGCCAGTTGTTCTTCCAGAGAACCTGGATTCTATTCCTAGTACCCACATGGTGGCTTACAACCACTCGGCTCCAGAGGATGTGATGTCCCCTTCTGGCTTTTGTGGGAACTGCGTGCCTGTGGTTCACAGAGGTAGGTGCAGACACATCCCCCAACACAGCCAAATACCAGGTAGAGGTCAGGGAGTCTCAGGCAACCAACTGGGACAGGATCCAGGCAGCTGGAGAGGTCAAGGTCACCACAAGAAGACCTACAGAACCAGCTAATCTTGACCCAGGGGAGCTCACAGAGAGTGAACCATCAACTAAAGAACATATAGGGGCTGGACCTCGGCCCCCTACACATTTGTAGCAGATGTGCTTGGTCTTCATGTGAATCCGCTAACAACTGGAGCAGGAGCTGTCTTAGACTTTGCTGCCTGCCATGGTATCCCCTTTCCTTGGCTAGATTGCCTGGTTGGGCATCTGTGGGAGAGGATGCGCCTACTCCAGCTTCGACTTGATGTCCCAGGGCAGGGCAGTACCCATGGAAGGCTTTCCTTTCTCTGAGGAGAAGAGGGGATAATGGATAAGGGTTTGTGAGGGTGAGACTGGGGGGAGAAATGGAAAGGAGTACCTGTGTTTTGGATATAAAGTAAATAAATTAATTAATGAAAAATAAGGTTAATTTTAAAAAAAATTAGATCAAATCTCCCTTTTAAAGGCTCATTTTTTAATTTAAATTTTACCAATCATGAGTGATGTATGTTCTCATTGGCTCATTACTTTATCTGGTAAAATAGTTAGCATTTGGGTAAGTGAAAAAAACGGCATCTCATTTTAATGCATCACTGAAGGTCAAAACCCGGCCTCTGTGTGTGCTTGTTAATAAGATGCCACCACGGCTTTTCCAGGTACTCCAGCTGGAAATGATAACTTTGCTCCTCTCAGCATCTGTCAAACTTCCTCTACATCTGGAACTTTCCGTGCTTTATTTTTGGTTGCATTTTCCATTTGCTTTAGGGCAGTGCCACTTGTGGGAACATTACTCTGCTTCTTTTAATTATTATCACAGCGTTATTTTTCCCACGTGCTTACAGGTCACATGGTTTCACTCTCTTGTGTCTTGAATGAGGATAAAATCTCATAGCAAAATAACGCTGTGAAGGAGCTCCCTTCCTTCTCAGAACAAATTCAGACTCACAAATACAATGGAAGGTCCTTTGGATTTCTCCCAATGTTTACACTTTATGCTTCTATGTCAAACTCAGACCCTACTCTGGTAAGCTGCATTATTTGATAACTTTGATAACTCCTTTGATAACTTTGAATAGGCTCTTATGAAACTAAAGAGTACACAGTCTTCCAAACTAACCACATAGCCCATGATCATTTCCAACTATGACAATGAAAATCAAATATTTGGCCATAAGCCTCTGATGTTAAAACATGCTTATATTCAAATGTAGTTTTGGTATTTAGCATGTATCAATAGGATGGACGTTCAAATTCCTGTGTGAAGGATGGATCTAACAATAACTAGTTAATATTAACTGTGTGAATTAAGCACAATGACATGACAGGCATCCCACCTCTATCAGAATGTATAACTGAATCAACAAATGTCTGTTGGGCTACTTTTGTGTTCCAGGCAGTCAATGATTTGAGGGTATGAGAATATAAAATTCAATGAAGCATGCAACTCTCCCCTCATTGGGATTCCTTTCTATGTAAAACAGGAGCTATTAATAAAGAATTATTAAGCTATGTTGTGTGTTTGATGAGGTAAAACATGGAGGTAGAGGAACAAAGCAAAGAGAAAGAACATGGAAAACTGGGCAGTTCAATGACCAGAAGCATGACATGGGGTCAGGTAGTTTTCCTAACTCAAAGGACACATTGGAGCAGAATCTGTACAAGCCAAAGAACAGAAAATCCTGGCATGGCTACTGATGGAAGACATGCTTATCTTCTGATGCAAATGAGAGAGACCGACACAATAAAGCAAATAAAACAGCAAACAGAAAGAAGACCATGCAAGGAGAACACGAGTTCAAAGAGTAAAGACTGAGCACTAACAATCTCTAAAACCAAGAAAGGAGATGCTGGGCCCCAGAGATGGCTCAGTCGTTAAGGGCATCCACCCTTACACAGGTCTAGAGCTCAATTCCCAGGACCTATGCCGGGGGATTTATGGCTGTGTGTAGCTCCATCTACAGGGGATCTGACATCCTTCTCTGGCTCCCAACTGCATCTGCACACATATACACATGCACATAGTGTAGACACATACATAGATGTAAAGATAGTAAAGTAACCTTTACAAAGAAAAGCACAGAATGTTTCGGGAGACGTATAGCGGGCAGAGCACTGGATGCTCTCCCAGAAGACCCAGAATCAAGTAATCCCATCACTCAAGAGGCAGAGACAGGGGAATCTCTGTGAGTTTGGCATCAGCCCAGTCTACATTGTGAGTTGTACGGTAACCAACTGCACAGTGAGACTCTTTAACTGGGCATGATACTTCCAGAGGACCCTGTCATCCACTCCTGGGCATATACCCAGAGGATTCCCTGGCATGCAATAAGGATACACGCTCCACTATGTTCATAGCAGCCTTATTTATAATAGCCAGAAGCTAGAAAGAACCCAGATGTCCCTCAATGGAGGATTGAATACAGAAAATGTGGTATATTTACACAATGGACTACTACTCAG